>NC_141913.1:42563214-42884642 GCF_057802395.1 Ceratotherium simum simum
AAAAAACATCTATTCTCCCACTAAAAGAAGAAAACAATCTAAGGAAGCAGATTAAATTCTCAAAGGGACTAGATTGAGACCCTAAAAGTAATGAGAACAGATCTAAATACCTAAGAGATAGATCTCTTTGTTTCCCTTAAGATACTGGACAAATAATAAACCTTTTATAATTCTGAAAAAATACATTTTATATCGTTCCTTGAAGGAGAATAGCAACATTGCTTTTCTCTGGCAGTGAAGTTGTAACCAACTTTTTCTATTTTATCTCTCTTACAATGGAAAAGGTCGTGCTGGCTTCACCTTCTGGGCAAAGTGAAAGACAACAACAAGAGAGAATTCAGCATGAAATCTGGTCCATTAAACAAACAATAGAGATTTAATCACCTCTGATCTCTGTCTCCCAGGTGTAGAAGCCGGTGTCAAAACACCAACTGTCACCCTGGAAGACTATCCATTCTTTAAAATGTTTTTCCCTTTATTGTTGACCACGTAAAGCTGAGGTTAAGCCATTAAAGAAAAAGTCCTTTTCAAGAAAAATAGGTGTCAGTCTGGATTTTTGTTAAGAAAAATAGAACAAATTCAGGGAACGAAACTTAAAACAACTGTTGGGAGGTAATGACTGCGTTTGAGATCTGTATATTTTATTGAAAAAATGTATAACCTGCACTTGAATTTTTGAGTGTGATAAGATACTCAATAAAAGAATGATTTAAATATTGGAAAACCTTACTTTTTCCAATGAGCATGTTTGCATGAAGTAATAACAGGGGCTTCTCTTTTCCTCTTACAGAGTCCAAACAGTATGGTCAGAATTTATGAAAACATTAAATAGGAGTAAGGGCATAGTCAAAAAGCATTTTCCAGCTCCAATTAGCAGGTTTTGTGACTCACTGTGTTGGCCCAACTACTGTTCACCTAATTCTCAACTAAAACAAAATGCTGCTGGTGTGACATGTTAGGAGGCCGAATGACACTTTCAAGTACATGCAGGATAAATAAAGATTTTTTATTACCTTTCACTTGGAATGACTACAGAAGAATCTTATACTGCATAGTTCAAACTAAAAAGAGAAGAGTTAATTACTTGAAATGCAAGAGAAAACAAGGAGGGGTAAATTTTGAACCAAGGGAAATTATTTCAGAAGATAGTGTCTGGTATGTTAAAAATTCTCTGCTAGTTGTTACATTAGCCATAGGTAAGTGGCCAGTGTTAAGTGTTTAGGATTAAGGGATGGAGAGACACTTATTTGATTTAACTTCCTAAAAATAGAAAACGTAGTCCTACCAGTAGAAAGAAAATGATATTTAGGTTTCAGAGATACCTCTTAATATGCTAAACAGTGGTTTTTAACCTCAATTCTGGCTGCAAAACACCAGAATGCTAGGACACATGGTCCATGAGAAATAAGGGCCAGCTACGGCTGCGGTTCACAAGAAGGGGAGGAGAGGTAACTGAATAGATGGGAAAATACATCTTGCCAGATTTCATGCTGTCGGTGGCTTTCCCCATGTCTCACATATGTCTCAGAAGTGACAGAGCTGGAACTAGAACTCAAGTCCCCTGCCTCCAAGTTTAGAGCTTTGTCTGCACAGCTGCTTTCAAACTTCCCTACCGCCTCTGGTTTCTTCACCTTGAACTTGCTGCCAGCTCATAGTGGAAAAAGCTCCTTTGTTTCCACACCCAACCCAGCACATTTCTTTGGCTAATTCCTGCTTATGTGTTAGGTCTCACCTTAGATGTCACTTCCTCCAAGGAGCCTGTCCTGAACTCCTCCAATGCCCCCCCCCCCACAGCCCCCTGGGTTGTGTGCTCTGTGCCACACTACCTTTAGGTGTTTCTCCCATCCATTTATTATAATGTTATTTAATTGTCTTTCCTCACCTACCAGCCTAGAAGGCTATTCCTCATGTTCACCATTGTATCCCCAGCGCCTATTACTGGGCTTGCCTGGAATACGGGAGGGGTTATTAGATAGATACCTGATGAATAAATCAAATTACCACATTTTGTAAAAGTTGTGTACTCTCAAAATAATGAGCAGCATATTTTCTTCTCAATGGAAGTATATAATCACATGGATTGCACAAAATCAGAGTATTAACAGCTGTTCTTAGAAAATGTGGGTAGGTTTCCATGTCCCAAGAAATATTTAACAATAAATTTGACTTAATTAAAAATGAGGCTTAAATTCGTTTTACACACGTGTTTGATTAGTAGACAGTTATAATGTTTCAAGAGACTTTAGAGTAGTCTCTTCTACATGAATTGAAAGTAACTTTAACTATTCATCAGTTCCTCAAAAATTTTATGTACTATGTATCACAAAAGACTTAATTACAAAATGAGACTCCACTTCTTAATAACCATTCTTGAATTTGTATATGTATCTACATGTATGTTTCTGCTCTTTGACTTCAAATAACTTGACTCCTCTAGTATTCTCTGAAGTTATATACACACACTTATATTTCAATGTCTTTTTGTTTATTTTGGAATTTTTTACTAAGTTTTTCTCAGAATGTTTTCTTTTCTGCTTTGCTAATTTCTATTTTACCCCTAATCTGGGGTACTTTTTAGTGTAGCTTAAAAAAACTAATAAAGAGCCCATGATTTGGCCTAATGATCCTTATTCTGAAATACTTTCAGACTTTATGGCCCAATCCTTCACCTACCTCAAGACTCTCGCAGAAACTAATTAATCACAGTCATACAGTTAATCTTGAGTCCTCATATTGCTTATCTCAGGCATCTATTATTAATGTCATATATTATTCTGCATATCTTGGAAGTCTGTCGTCTGAGGTGGAAGATGGGAACAGGAGTGATTCAGCAATTTTCTCTGTCACCACCTGTGGTAGACACGTTGGTTGGTCTAACCCAACAACCATTACCAATTACTCGCCCACTTCCACTAGAGAGACTAGAAAATCTAAATACTTACTCTCCAAGGCTAGTTTAGGTGACAACAGGGTGAGCTGGGAGTAGTTCTGAGAAAGTTTTTATGTCTCTATTTAAACAAAACAAAATAAAAACATGATTGGCACTACCCTCTTCCCTTTGTTCCTGCCTTAAACATGCGCATGATTTCTGGAGCCGTGACAGTCATCTTGCGACTATGAAGCAAAGCACAGATTAAAGGCAAACACTCTAAAAATAGCCAGAGGAAGAGGCTAACACCATAAGGGAGTCAGAAGGTGAGCCTGAATGACATTATTGAGCAGCTGAACCAAGTCTTGGAACTGTTTATCTCCAGACTTCTGTGTTATATGAGAAACTAGACAATTTTTGGAATAAATCACTGTTGGGTTTTTAGATAACTGCAGCAGAAAGCATTCTTTACTGAGATACAATTTCTTCCCTCAATGAATTGTGTCTGTCTTGCTGGAAATCAGTCAGCGCCCAAACTTAAGATCCCTGGGTAAGAGATTGCAGAGAGTAAAGGAGCGTGTCAGAGAGAAGGGGAGAGAGAGAGCAAAGAAAGTGGTTGGGAGGCTTTGCCCCTGGCAGTAACAGACCAAGAAAGGTCTCCCTTTCATACTCTAATGGAAAGAAGAGCGTTCCGAGAGGTCACCTCTACTTTGGCTCCAATTTTTATCCCCTTGCTTGGCACAGTGACAGGTCCAGCTCCAGAGAGTATAGTCCAATAAATTATATTTGAACTTGACATTTCATTGCAACTGTCCTCTTCTCTCAGTGGAGCAAAAGTGTGGAGTGGGAGAGTCTAGATCAGTGTTTCTACACCTGAAATACACAGATATACTCAGTTTGCCAATTCTCCACAAAGAAAATAAAATTTGTGAAAACAAAATTTTAATGTGAAATTTTCATTTCAATAATTATTTTATTATTATTATTTTTTTTACAAAGCCCTAACATAAGCATATAATGGACCGTCTGCGTAACCAGCTGGAATCTGAGTCATGCCACCTTGTTTCACTGCCTGAGATTCATCTAGTTGGTAACAAGCAGTGCAACTTTGAATGACATTGACTAATGGTAAAGGAACAGATGCCAGCTTAATATGTGAACAATGAGGCTGTGCCTTATGAAAACCAAATAACTTCAGGGCATGTAGAATGAAAGTTTTGCAGTCATTTAATCAGAAAAGAGTGGTGGGAAAACTTGTTACCTGAGGAACACAGTGGTACCCATAGGCCAAAACCCAAACTATCTGACTGGTGGCAATTTGTACCATATTTACTTTGGGATCAGTGATTTGGCTTCTGGTGGGGAAAAATCATCCATAATAGTAAATCGATTTAATTTTATGACTATTTGACAATTTTACTTGTATTCAACTTATAAATTTGTTCAATTTTTTTAATTGCGTAAGAACCATAAGCATAATGAGGTCAAAACAAGTTTCTTATTTTTACATATTTAAGCAACATCAGAACAATAATTTAACTCAGCACTGTGGGGGAGGTCTTCAATAATTGTATCCTTGTAAAAAGAGCATGTATCTTCTCAAGTTTGAAGAAAAGTGCCCTAATTTGCACTCTCACAATCATGTCCTTTTTTCCTATGCAATGAGATTTTTGAGAAATTAACATTTGGTGACCTCTCCCCTCTTGAAATTCTTTCCTTTTTCGGTTTATGTGACATCATACTCTTCTGATTTTCCTTCTGTCTCTCTGTTACTTTCCACTTACCTTGATATACCTTCTTTCTTGGATAGTTCCTCAAATTATGGTGTCCTTCCAGGTTTCATCTTTGGGTCCCTTGTCCTCTCATTCTACATGCTCTCCCTTGGCAATGTCACCTACTCACCAGATTCAGCCACAGGAGCTGACCCTGGCCTTCTGATGCCAGCCTGGCCTAGGTAACATTGGCAAGATCATCCTACTAAAGATACCCTATAGCAGTTCTCCAGAAGAAAAAGAGAATCTCACTCATTGGCTGCTTTTGAGGTCTTAAAGGGCCTAAGCCTGGCACCTCTCTGTCACACTTGAGTAGTGAATATAATTAAGAAATAAGAAAAGAAATAAAAAAGATGATGTCCACAATAACTCTTTTCTCACTGAGAAAAGCTTGGCCAGAGGACATAACATAGTGCAAGAGCTGAATGAGCTTGTCACTGAACCCCCAAATTTAATAGACTAACCTGCCTGGTTAGGACTAGATAAATAGGGTCTCTCCCTCCACTCCTCAGGGCCTGGTCTTTACTCTTAGTCTTTATAACATGGCCAAAAATAGTCAAGAATAAATGGGCTGGGCAGGCAGCAAAATGCCAAAGAGGAAAAGAAGAGAGGAAGGAGCTGAGCTGCAGAGATCTTGGTCTTTCCTCAATTCTCCATTCACTCCACCTCTTCAGGGAATTGGGGCAAGAAACCAGGAATGTTTAGGGAAACCAAAACAAAACATAAACAGACATTCCCTTCTAACAGTAGTATCATTTGTGAGTGCCAAAAATTGTCCCATTACATGTTATGTTTCAAAATCATATGTTAACGTTTTTGGGTTTTTTTCTGAGAATTTTGGAAAATAGTCAAATGAGTTAACCCTAAACTTAGAATAATAACTAGATTATAAGATCTGAATGGTCTAATAGGATAGAAGGACAAGAGACTGCCAAAATATTTCCATAAAGTGAAGCAAGTTTTGATATTTCACTGGGGTGTTTATTGCAGGGGAAGGGGTAACACAAAGAAAGTCGGTAATGTGATTAAAGAAATACAGTTTTATTCAGGTCTAGTTTTTGCCTAACCTTGCTTTATCATGCAACAGATGAGATAAGGGAATAATCTCTAAACATATTTTGAAATGTGAGCCTGTTGTAACCATCACGAGAATGCGAATTTCTTTGCCAGAGAAATATCTGGCATTTTAGAATATATGCTATTTAATCATTCAAGATACACCTGAATTGGGGGGGGGAGCGGGACTTGTAAGTGGAATTTTTTGCCTGTCCCCTGCTGAGATAATTGAATTGTAGAAATAAGAGACAATCAGAATGTGAAATTTTCATATTCCTTTTACTCATTGGTACTTTGGTGTTGATCTTGTCTTTATAACAAAAGGCAGATCATGCCATATGTCATTTTCACCCCCATAGAAGCAGCACAATGACCAGACTACTGAATTCTCTTCCTTGAACTAACATAGTATCGTCAATAGATTGCTCAGCACGACAGCCTGTCCTTAACTCACTTCCAAATGTTTTCTCTCACTATCATTTTGATCCCACCACCCGATTCTTAGGTTCTTATTATACCTTCTCACTGTAATTTAATGAGGTAAAGTCTTTCAACTTCAAAGTTCAATTTGATTACATTTCAGATGCTTCACCAGCTTTGGCCTAAGCACCTTTACTTGGTTTGCTTCTATCGTGTTTCTTTCACTGTTTACATAAGATAGATTTTTCTCAGAGGGTATTATTTAACTCTTCAGCACTTATCTCCAAGTCTTTTTCTAGGGACATAAATGCCCTGCTTTCTATGTATTGTACTATTTCTTTATACTTTCAAGACATTATTAAAATCTTTCCTGTCCATGTACACAGAGCTTCCAAACAGCTTTCTCGTGTTTTACTCTTTAATATGGGCAGCTCAGGATCCCCAGACATTTGAGGAAAGCCTTAACATGGAAAAATACAGCAAAAAAAAAAAAAGGAAAAAATAACTTTGGAAGAAACAGAGTAATAAAAGGAATTGAATAAACTTTAAAAAATCAATTAATACACTCAGAGATTAACATATTCAGAAGATATTTCACGATGAACAAGATGATATTAAAAAGGAACAGAGAATAAAAAAGAGCTCTTAGAAATGTAACTATGACAGCAGATTTAAAGAAAAAATCAATGTAAGTATTGGAAAATTAAGAGAATCTCCCAGAAGAATTTTTAAAAAAAGCTAAGAAGTCCAGCATCTGACCAATAAAAGTTCCAGAAATAAAGAACAGAAAAAGCAAAGAGAACTTAATTATCAAAGAAAAAAATTAAGGAATTTTCTAGAGTATGCGTCTCCAGATTGATAGGCCCTCTGAGACTCCAGCATAATGAAGAAAAACACAAACTCACCCCTAGATACAGCATCACAAGATTTCAGAACATCATATCTTAAAGTAGAAGTCCTAAAAGCTTCTAGAGAGAAGAGAATCCACATACAAAGCTTTGGCAATAAGAATACTACTGCTCAGAAAATTCACCTACAAAGGATTAGCAGTAAGGATACCATTGAACTTCTCAATAGCACCTAAAGCTACAAGGCAAAGAAACAATGCCTTAAATTTTGTTTTTAGTTATTTTCAAACTAGAATTCTATATCCAATCAACAGTCATTTTAAGCACTGCAAGATAGGTCTCAAAAAATGAATTTTCCAAGGAGTCTTTCCCAGGAGGCTGCTGAAGGATATGCCCTACTAAAACATGGGAATAAAGCAAGGTTGAGGAAGATGGGGGAATCCAGGAGAGGGAGATTCCACCAGCACAAGAGAGAGGAAAAGGAATGCCAGGATGATGGGGAAAGGAGCTTCTCAGAGCTGTGCAGTAGGCCCAGAGAACAATAGTCCATTTGGGGGGAGGAGGACAGAGGTTACAGGAAGCACATCTCTAGGAAAAAAAAAGGAGGACTGGTTATCTATGCTGATGCCTATGAAGAAAATTATATTAGAAAGCTCCTGGAGGGGCCACCCCGTGGCATAGCTGTTAAGTTCATGCGCTCTGCTTTGGTGGCCCAGGGTTCGCACATTCGGATCCCAGGTGCGGACCGATGCACTGCTTGTCAAGCCATGCTGTGGCAGAGTCCCACATAAAGTAGAGGAAGATGGGCATGGATGTTAGCCTAGGGCCAATCTTCCTCAGCAAAAAGAGGATGATTGGCATCAGATGTTAGCTCAGGGCTAATCTTCTTCACCAAAAAAAAAAAAAAAAAGAAAGCTCCTGGAGACTGTGGAGAAAAATCAGTGATAATTACATAGAACACTAAGAAATTTTAAAAAGAGGTACCTCAGGAAAACAGAAATGAAATATAATTATGGTCATAATATTGTGATATTGTGTACGATGTAGTAATGTTTGAGTGTTTTAGCCAAAAATTAGGCAGCATTTTGGAAAGTGAATCTATACTAGAGAAAACAACTAATCAAGCAGAAATTTGTTGCCTCTGGGGAGTGGAACTGAGGAATAGAGATGGGGCTGGTACTGCATATTTTCTTTTTTGTGTGTGTGAGGAAGATCAGCCCTGAGCTAACATCCATGCTAATCCTCCTCTTTTTGCTGAGGAAGACTGGCTCTGAGCTAACATCTATTGCCAATCCTCCTCCTTTTTTTTTTTTCCCCAAAGCCCCAGTAGATAGTTGTATGTCATAGCTGCACATCCTTCTAGTTGCTGTATGTGGGACACGGCCTCAGCATGGCCAGAGAAGTGGTGCGTTGGTGCACACCCAGGATCTGAACCCAGGCCGCCAGTAGCGATGCGCGCACACTTAACTGCTAAACCACGGGGCCGGCCCGCATATTTTCTTTATATAGTTCAGTATTATTTACCTTTTTGAACGATGTGCATGTATGATTTTCGTAAAAATATAATTTTTTGAAATTTAATGTGACTTCCTTTGGAACCTTCACTCACCACCACATGATATTAAGGATAATTACCCTTTTTTCCTGGGTGCCTATTACATGCCAGTCCTTGTGTTAGATACTTCACATGCATTATATCTAATCATTGCGACGGCATGCAGAGTGAATATCATTATCTCCAGTTTACAGATGAGGAAACTAAGACATTGAGAGGTTAAATTACCCCTCAGAGTTTACCTAACTGGTAAATAATAAAGCTGGAGTGTAGCCATCTGGTTTTAAAACCCGAGCTCTTTCAATGACACATTGTGGTGAAATACAGCTTCATCTTTGTCTATATATAATTCTAATTTTCGCAGATGTTGCACATGTTGCATAAAGCCCGGTGTGGGGTTTATGTATGTGTGGGTCAGTGCTGTCTGGTATGCTGTCACTCCTTAGGTTGATATTTTCAGCATGGAGCTTGCTTATCTTCCTCAGGTTCCTAGTGTATAATTTTGAATAACTCTTCATATTGTTTCTTCTTGAGCTGATCCGAATTTCAGAGATTGCTCTCAGCTCTAAACCTGAGCTTAAAAAAATTTTTAGCACTGACTGATAGCCCTGAACTGCTCACAGTATTCATCGGCAAGTCTGATTGCTTGGTGTGGGGAGAAGAAAAATGCTAGTTGAAGAAGGTAAGATGTGCCTATAAAGTCAGAGTTTCTGTAGGCTGACTGACTAAAGAGCCAAATATTATATAGTAGCAGCCTCAGGAGAAGGAAAGAGCGAAGCATACTCTCTTGTTACGAATTCTGCTCTCATTCCTCTCCCCTACTCATCTCCATCTATTAATCAGAGAGTGTTTATTCCAATATAGGGATTTCATGACAGTAAAAAAAGATGAAAATATTAATGTCAAAAAATTTAGTGGGAAATATTTTTCTTTAAAAGACGTGAAAGACAGAAATGTTTACAAACTTCTAAACACGTAACGTGTCTATAGTAATTATATATGAGGAAGATACTTTTTGGAATCTGGTTAACAATAAAAAGAAGATAGGGTTATAAATTGATTTTTTTTTAGCATCTAAACTTAGGTCAGAAAGAAATGGTTTTCCAATTGTATACTTTTGTCGTTTACACTGAAATAACATTTGTATATCTATGTGGATATGCTATTAGCCGCTAGAACTTGTAGAATAGTGTAATTAACTGGTCTTGAATAATAAATAGCACTTGAGGATGCATAAGGAAAAAAATCCCAAACTAAATTACATTTTAGAGAGAAATGGAGAATTAATGGATGCATGAAAATATGAAAAGAGAAATTCTTACTTATTTTAACAAATATCTTCTGCAAACCTTTCCAAGTTTATGATTATACAAATCATCATCTATCACAAAGGGAAAAAAATTAAGCAATTAGTGAAACCACAAAAAAGAAAATGATAGATTTTACAGTTTTTAAAATGAATAGAAAAGTTGTATGGTTGCTGTATAGATGAGAAAATAAGAACATTGTGTTATTTTTGGAGAAAAAGCAAAACAGAGACTTTTAAAAACAGCACTCCATTGGAAGTGCTAGAGGGGTTCCCCAAACGCGTAATTTCTTAAAAGCCCAAGTACACAGTTTTTTGTGTACCTTTAAAACTATCTCAAACTTCCAGAAAATTTTCAAGAACATCTTTTTCCTCACTATTTGAAGGTAAATTGCTAACATGGTACCCTATACCCCCAAATACTTCAATGTGTAACTCTTACAAATAAGGACTCCATAATAACTTTCTCCTCCATAACTACTACACAACCATCAAAATCAAGAAATTAACACTGATATATTACTGCAATCCTCAGTCCCCATTAAAGTTCTGCACTTATCCCAACAATGTGCTTTATAGCAAAAGGGTCCAGTCCAGATCATACAGTGCATTTGGCTGTCATGTCTTTTGACCTTCTTCAATTGTGGAACAGTTCTTCTGTCTTTCATTGACTTTCACAACCTTAAAGTTTTTGGAGGTTGCAGGTAGGTTATTTTGTAGAATGTCTTCAGTTTGGGTTTGTCTGATGTTTCCTCATGATTAAATTCAGGTAATGTGCATCTTTGACAGGAACATCAAAGAAGTGATGCTGTGTTCTTCTCATCACATCCTATCAGCTGACACATCCTATCAGGATTTCAATTTGTCCCATTACTGGTGATGTTAACTTTGATCACTTGATTAAGGTGGTGTCTCGCAAGCTCCTCTACTGTCAAGTTACATTTTTTTACCTTTGTAATTTATACATATTTGTACATAATTTAAGTATATAGGCTAAATTTTTTTAAAATGATAATAAAACACCCTTGAATATGTTATAAATCAACTTTTAACTCACTGGAGGCCATTTCAAGTTATCGGCTTGACTCACTTTTGCATAGAGTTTAGGATGTTGCACACAATCTTCCTCAGGTTCTTAGAACATAATTTTGAATGACTCTTCATATTGTTTTTTCTTTAGCTGAGCTGAGTTTTCTGAGCTGATCTGAGAGACACTCAGCTATACCTCTGAGCTTAAAGAATTTTTAACACTGAACGATAACCCTGAAGTGTTCACAGTATTTATTTGCCTGGGAATAAAGCATCTGCATTAATTTTCTATTGCCAGAAAGCAAATTAACACAAATTTAGCCAGCTTAAAATAACACATTTATTATCACACAATTTCCCTGGTGCATGGTTTAGCTGGGTCCTCTGCTCTTGGTCATATGCAAGGTATTGACTGGGGCCAGGGTCTCAATCTGAGGTTCAGGTCTTCTTCCAGGCTCGCGTGATTATTAGCAATATTCATTCCCTGAGGCTGTAGAACTCATGACAGCCTGTTTCTCCAAGACCAGTAAGATAGTCTCTGACTTCAGATCTCTAGATTCTCTTTTAAAAGGTTCACCTGGTTAAGTCAGGCCCACCAAGGATAATATCCCTTTTGATTAGCTCAGTGTCAACTAATCAGGGTCATTAATTACATCTGCAAAATTCCTTCACCTTTGCCATCTGGATTAGATACTTGAACTTCCTGTATTGCTTCACTGGCTATTGAGTTTGTCACTCTGTTCTGACTCAGCTTCTTCTTTCTTCAATTTTAATTGAGTTTTTGCATGTCGGAACACATAAAATTGTACAAGTAAAAACACTGTTACAACATGTGTGCGCAATTGTGAAATATTAGATGAGGCTTGGGTATGTCTCTTTATACATGCTGTGTAGTAAAAGTTGTACCATAACAAGTAAATGCACAGCACATTGAGTTGTGATACTTTCACATTAAATAATTTTAATACTTGTAAATTTTGATTGCTTCTTGCCTGCCTTTTTTTGGTAAGGAATGAGATCAGTTATTAGATAGTATTAGTGATGCCACTTAGAGGCAAACATTTATTAACATCCTCTCAAGCTTCTAGATTAGTTTAATTGAAGAGTATACTCAGTTTACAGTGAAGATGGAGGTTGATAGATCAGCAACAATCATCCACGAAACCTATAGGGCAAGCCTGTGGTTACTATTCTCTAGTTACATTACACTCATCCTTAAGAATTTAAAATGTAACCTTATAAAATAAAACATTGTCACAAGTTTCTGCTTTTATCTACGGCAGAGGCAGTGATCAAGGTGAATGTTTTAAGTGAGATTTTGCTTGATTAAAGAGTCTATTACTTTAAAAAAGTTTAAAAGCCACAAAAGAGTTTGACTAAGATAGTATTGGGAAGGTTGGATCTATAGCTAGTTAATGAATCCAGGAAATTCAGGAGCCTAATCAAGTCATAATTTAATTCAATTCTTTCTTTAATAGGACTTAAGGAGCTGTTACATAATTTGACCATTTGTATATCCACCCAGTCTGATAACAGGACTACTGACATCACTTCCTCCAGCTAAGGGTTTATTGCACCCGATCAAGACCCTGTTTTTCACACTCTTCTACAGAGATATATGATAGCCCATCTTGCGTTGCTGAGTAAGCCTTATATCTGAATCTATAAGTCTCCTACCACCAAGATCTGACCATGTGCATTTTATCAGACAAAGTCAGTTCTCTCAACTGTCAGCTATAGTTCTGGCTACATAAAGTCCATGATACAATTTCCCAAACAGAGTAGATTCCTTGGTATATGTCTCCTAAGTGACAAAGATTTCCTCTCCTAGAATGAGGCCAGGAAGGATCAAAATCTAAACATTCTAAAGTGTTAGGTTTCTCAAGGTATTTTTCTGCTCAATCTTATTGAGGTGTAATTGAAGTATACCAAACCACATACATCTAGAGAGTACAGTTTGATCCATCTTAACAATACATATATCATAATCAAGATAATGAACATTTCCATCAGCCTCAAAAGTTTCCTTTGCTTCTTTGTAATCCTTCCCTGCCTTCACCCTCTTCCTCAGAGAATCACTGATCTGCTTTCTGTCATTATAGATTAATTAACATTTTCTGGAATTTTATATAAATGGTATCATCCAGTATTTGCTCTCTTTTTGCCTGGCTTCTTTCACTCAGCTACTTACTTTAAGATTCACCCACGTTGTGGTGAACATCAATCATCCATTCCTTTTTGTTGCTGAGTAGTATTCCACTGAAAGGATGTATCACAATTTGTTTATCCATTCATTCTTGAGGGACATTTGAGTTGTTTCCAATTTTAGACTATTACAAATAAACTTAATATAAACTTTCATATATATGTCTTTATGAGGGCATATGTTTTGTTTTGTTTTTTTTTTGTGAGGAAGATCAGCCCTGAGCTAACATCCATGCTAATCCTCCTCCTCCTGCTGAGGAAGACCAGATCTGAGCTAACATCTATTGCCAATCCTCCTTTTTTTTCCCCAAAGCCCCAGTAGATAGTTGTATATCATAGTTGTACATCCTTCTATTGCTGTATGTGGGACGCGGCCTCAGCATGGCCAGAGAAGCGGTGCATTGTGCGTGCCCGGGATCCGAACCCGGGCCGCCAGTAGCGGAGCGTGCGCACTTAACCGCTAAGCCATGGGGCCGGCCCCGAGGGCATATGTTTTAATTTCTCTAGGGTAAATAGCCAGGAGTGGAATGACATATGGTAGGCATTATGTGTAACTTTTTTTTTTATTTTTGGTGAGGAAGATTGGCCCTGAGCTAACGTCTGTTGCCTAATCCTCCTCTTTCTTCTTGGGGAAGATTGTCCCTTAGCTAACACCTGTGCTAATCCTCCTCCATTTTTTATATGTGGAACACTGCCACAGCACAGCTTGATGAGTGGTGAGTAGGTCTGCGCCTGGGATCTGAACCCACGAACCCCCGGTCGGCCGCTGAAGTGGAGCATGCGAACTTAACCACTACACCACCGGGCCAGCCCATAGGTTTAACTTTTTAAGAAACTGACACACAGTTTTCCAAAGTCACTGCATCATTTTGCATTCCCAGGAACAATGTATGAGAGTTCCAGTTGCTCTACATTCTCATCTACACTCGGTATACTCAGTTTTTAGAAGTTTAGTCTTTCTAACGGGTGGGTAGTGGTTTTAAGTTCCACTTCCCCAATGACTAATGATGTCAAATATCTTTTTTTGTGAAGTGTCTGTTCAAATCTTTTGCCCATTTTCTTGCTGGGTTGCCCAATGTGTTTTTAATGAATGGGTCTGGGAAAGACTGGGCATTCAAATAACTCATTTCCTCATGTTGAACTTTTTAGCTCAAGAAATGATAAGTTAACCACTTTGATCTCCACCAAATTTGAGGGGACAGCTACTTTCCTCTCTGTATAACAAGAATCTATTCTGGGCTGCTTGATCTGATCACCTAGTACGTTACATGCCCTCTACCTCTATACTTATATCTCTCCTGCCAGGGCATGTGCTGCCTGTTAAAATATTCAGCTACAATTTGGTGTCCTCTTTATTTCGCATACCCTGTGATATTATTATTGGAGATGTGAGCACTAGAATTGGTGCAGGGGCTACTGAAAGCCTCCTTGCAATCAGCGTAGAATGGGAGAAAGTGTTTTGTTTTATGGTTTTCCTTCCAGGGAGAGCATGTCAACTTAAATGGAAAACTTTTCTCTAACTGTATCAATAAATACATGAGATATTGCCAATAGAAATCTAAGGGAAACCATATATCTATCCTTAGACTTAGCATAGTCTAATTAAAACGAGAGGTTAATTGAAAAACAATTAAGCTCTCTTTGCTCACTACCATTCTCAAGATAGATATTTTGAACTCTATAGACAGCAACTAATATGTCCTTACTCCACATCTTACATAGCCATCTCCAAGCTGAGCTGTGTACATGATCCGACTTGAAATCAATACTGCCTGGTAAAACAAAGTATAGACAAAAAGATGAAGTCACATCCAAAATAATAGTGGTTATCCATTTTTCCAACTATTGCAGATTAGAGGCAGGTGGTGTTAAATATTTGATCTTAATATTTCAATAATGAAGAGGACTTTTGTTCTATTCCCCCGGAGGCAATGTATTTACTTTCTTTCTTTCTGCCTCCTCTCTTTGCTCTTCCCTAAGGCAAGAACAGATATTTATTTAATTAGTGAGGAGGAGAGCCTGACGATCATAAGGCCAGGTGGGCTCAGCCTTTAGAATCCTTTCTGGACTGCCTCTCCTGAGGCACTGTGGGCTCACTGCCTTCCAGGTTCTAATCAGAAAACTGGCAAGTGTGTTCGGCCTCCTGCAGGCTCTGACAGGCCTCTGTTCTCTCGGAACCAGCTTCTTACCCTGCTACTGCATGGAAAAGTCAGGTTGGCTGTTCATGTTGGGCTGTTTATCTATAGTTCTTGGTGGGTAGGGCAACGCAGGAGATAGAGGAGAGGCCTCAGAAAAAAGATTTTTCCTTCAAACCTAGTTTTACTGCTGATAAAGTTGAGAATCAAAACATATTCTATCTCCTTGGGTCTATTTCTGAGTTAGTAGAATCTGGAGGGGATTGATTAGAGCTACTGGTTTTGAGATTCAGAAAGAAAAAAAAAAAAAAAAGCTTGAATTGACTTATGGGAATGGGCATCTCCATTCTGTTCCCTTCACGGATGCATTGCCCAGTTCAGAGGATACATACATGATGTGGTTCATGGCAAGCTCTGTTTTTGCCCCATCCTCTGTATATGCCTTCAAGACCAGACTCTCTTCTCTTCCCTAATACTTAAATATTGAGATACTTTGTAAAAAGTCGGGGTGTTACACAAGCATTTGCTGAGACTTGCAAAAAATGAAGGAAAGCATAAGTAAAAGAAACAGCAAATTTCAAGGTACAAAGGGCTGCTTTGAAAGCATTAAATAGAGTTACAGTCTGATAACACAATGTGAGAACTGATGAGTCTGATAACATAAGAATCTACCTCAGCAATTTTTCCTGAATAGTGGGTAAATGTGACTCAGGAAAAGGATAACCTTACTGGAGCAGGTATTTAGTGCTGGCAAATCTGGTTTGTTTCTAATGCAGACACTTTCTACTTTTATTTATTGAGTTAAAAACACATAGCCAGCGCTGGTGGTCTAGTGGTTAAGATTTGGGGCTCTCACTGCATGGCCTAGTTCAATTCCTGGTCAGGGAACCACATCACCTATCTGTTGATTGTCATACTGTGGCAGCTGCATGTTGCTGTGATGCTGAAAGCTACGTCACTGGTATTTCAAATACCAGCAGGGTCACCCATGCTGGGCAGGTTTCAGTGGAGCTTCCAGACTAAGACTAGGAAGAAAGACCTGGCCACCCACTTCTGAAAAAATTGTCCATGAAAACCCTATAAATAGCAACTGGACATTGATATAGCATAGGAAGGTGAGAGGATGACCCAAAAAAGATCATGCAGAGTCCTGCTGTGCTCTACACAGGGTCGCTAGAAGTTGGAGTCAACTAGGCAGCGCTAACAAAAAAACCATATAATATTTTTATGGCACGCATTTTTCTCTTCACACTGTATATTCTTTGTGATCAGGCTTATAACAACAGTGGTTTTGCCAAACACAGTACATTTTAGGAATTTAACCTCCATAATTGATAGATTATCATATTGCTTTTGTATTTGGGGGAAAAAATATTAAATTAAAAAGAGAAAAGTTAAATGACCTGGTTGAAAATAATGAGCTTTCAAATTCTATTATTTCTTGAAATTTGCCTCAGATATGGGAAAACAAATCAATAACAAACTAAAGCTGATTTTATCCTTCTCATGTTTAAACTTCCATGATTAGTGAGCCGGAGACACACCCTGGAGGCGCAAACTCAGATGAAGCTGAGAACTCAATAATTTTCAGTTTTATTGTAAATTTATTACCTGTAAAAATGTGTGTAAGATGTTGGATCTGGCCATTCAAACCTTCACTGAGGACAGTGGAATAACTCTGGTGTATGGGATTACAGAGCCCTAGCCTTGACAGAAATTTTGGAGGCCTTCTCAGCTCTAATCTCCTGGGACAATTGCCCTGAACTTTCTAATTACAGTCTTTTGTATAACTGAAACCTAATAATACTTCCCCATATAACTCACTTGAATAAAAAGTTTGAATTAAATAGGGGGCACAGTGCAGACTTTTGCTATCAGAACAGTTCAAAAATCTTCTCAGACTTGTGAGCTTCGAGTCTTGCCACCTTCTTTTCTTACATTCTACCAGTAAGGTTGTTTGAATGGACACAGAGTAGATTCAACCCAATGTCCAAGAGGATAGTCTTCCAACACTCAACGCGACAAACAAATTAATTTGTTGCCTATTTCATCTAAAAATGATGCCAGTATCCTCTTCAATAATTGTAAGTCTAAATTTGTAGACCAATATTGAATTGAGCTTTAGGCAACACTATTCCACTACTAATCTGTTAGGCTGTGTCAGTGCCTTTGTAATGAAATCAGATGAAAAATGATGCTTATTGACACTTAATATTGGCCATTTATTGACCTTGAATTAATCTGTTTAAGCATAACATAGACCCTAGTCGTTGATGCTTTTACAAAAACTGCACCTCAGTGAGCAGGAATGATTTCCTGAGAGGCATTTCAAACAATGTCAAATAAAATTTTAAGTCACCTATACTCCTTGTTCTTTTTCTTTAAATTGTCTCACTCTTTCTAAACTTGTATATTTATTTATACTCTGTACAATTGGTGCTTTAAAAATTTTTGGCTCTTGGGACTGTGCTCTTCACAACATCAAATCATGCTGTGGGGAGGATAAACATGAGCAACCTGAGAGGTAGACTCTGTTTAGGAAGACAATTTGCTGAGATTAAAAAAAGCACTGGTTTAGGAACCAGGAAACATGGTTCTGCCAAATAGCTCCATGACCGTGAATGAGTAATTTCATTTCCGGTTTTTAATTTCCTCATCTGTAAAATGACCCAGTTGGGCTGGATAATCTCTATGATCCCTTCCAGTTCTGAATATATGAACGTATGCTGTTTTAAAATACTCTGGCATTTCTTATAAAGCCCTTTCACGTATACTTTATCAGTTTATCCTCAAAACAATCCCTAAAGTTGACAAGGCAGGTCTTTAGAAAATAGATATAGAAACTGGGTGTCATTTTAGATGTGGTAGCTACGATTGTGGGAAATTAGGTGATTGGCAAAGATTATCTATCTGATAAACAGCAGAACTGGAACAAGAACTCAGGTCTTCTGACCCCAGCAAATGTCTGTGCAGGCCACACAAAAACACAAGAGAAACCATAACTGGAGTCATGAATTATATGTATGAATTATTTCTACTAATGATACTTCCTTTAGTTACTTAAACCACACTAAACTCAAACTAAAAGTAAATAACGGAAATAAAAGTAACAAAATGACCAGTGATCTATTGTGATATGAATGTGGGGTAATTACAAGGGATTGAAAGATAACAACCGGGCTCTGGGTGGTAAATTTGAGGCTGCAGTGTCGAGCAAGGTTATGATTCAGTTATGGCCACTGCTTACCAGCCCTTGCATCAAAGCATGAGGTGACAGAAACGTAGAGATAAGGTACAGGGGGCAGTTGGGGCACAAAGTCATGAGGAAAGACCAGGAATTGGGAAACTTTTCTGTAGGTCTAAAACTATTTCAAAATTAAAAGTTAACAAAAAAGAGTGACAGGAGCACAGTCACACAACAATTAAACAATGTAGCAGGACTCTTAGAGCTGAGAGAGACTTCATATTATATTTCATGAACACATCAATAGACCTGAATTATTATCAATAGACCTCTAACTACGCCATCTTGGACTACTCTTTGAAAAATTGTGGTTTTGGACTAAATCAGTGATTTTAAAACTGTTGTGTGGATTCTGGAAAAGTACTCCAGGCCCAAAAGAGCAAAGCAGGAGTTGCTCCAGACCTGCCTTCCATCCCTGTTCCCATTCATCCAGAGCAGCTTCCCTTTTTTTGGATGTACTGTATAGTTGTATTTGAAGAAAGGTTCCACTGCTTCAAAACAACTTTTTTCCCAAAGCTGCCGAACTAGATGAACTTTACGAATGATTTCAATTATGAATTCTTGGGCTTCAATTGTTTGGAGGGAAACTATGTTATATTAGAGATTGGCAAGGCAGAACCCATGGACCAAATCCAGCCTCTAGATAGTTTTTGGAGGACCCTCTAGCTAAGAATGGTTTTTACACTTTTAAATGGTTAAAAAAAAGAGAGAAAGATTTTATGACTCATGAAAATTATACGAAATTCAAATTTGATTGTCCATAAATAAAGTTTGGTTGGAACACAGCCACACCCATTTGTGTATATATTGTCTATGGCTGCTTTCACTTACAACGGCAGAAGTAAATGGTTGTGACAGACATCAGAGACCTTAGGCCAGCAAAGCCTAGGTGTTTATTATCTGGCCCTTATAGAAAAAGTTTGCCAACTCCTCTGTTATAGAAAAACCAGTGTAAATGATACAGTTCAGGAAATCCAGTGACCTCTGTGCAGGTATTCAGTTCAAAAGGAAAACGGCCTTTTAGGAAAGCTCGGAATAACTAGGGTAAGCCCTTGCATCAAAGCATGAGGTGACAATGAGCTGCATTTACTCATTCCTGCATTATAGGCGTCATTTTGAAATTGATTGTGATTGGATAGTTAATCTTCTCCCCTTCCCACAAAATCTGCCTCCTCCCATGCAATCATACAAAGGAACTTCTACTGTCAACTCCATAACTTCCCCCAAGAATATATGCACTGTAGGAAGGCCTTTACAAGAACCCTTGTCCAGGGGTGGGGATTTCAGGTGTTTTGGTGGGACTGTGGAGAGTTGGAAGGGCATGACATCCTTGGGCAGCGTCCTTCAGATCTCATCTTTTCCATATAAGGTCTGCCTTAGCTCTACCTCTCCCTTGATTCGCCAGGCAGTCAATTTCTGCACAAACCAGAATAGATACTTTCTGCTTTCTTTTGCTATCTGACACAATTATTCCTGATTGGGGAATAAAACCCCACCCAATTCCATAAGGATTTGGGAGATCAGCAGAGGTTATAAACGGATAGTATTAGCAATGTTTCTGTCCTAGAACTTGGCCCCATTCTTAAGGGTGATATGCTAAGCTCCTGTCTGGCTCAAGGTTTCCGTGACGATCAAGAGAGTTAATGAAAGAGAAAGTACTTTATAATGACAATGAAAAAATACAAGTGAAAGCATTCCTGAACTATGGCAATATGACTATAATGTATACATAGCTGTTATTAAGCTAAAAGCAATCCGAGATTAGAACTGAAAAAAATCATCAAATTGGTAGTCTCGTTTTTTATACTATAAGCACATAACGGACAGTTTAGCTGCCCTAATCCTGATAGATACAATATCCACTGCTGTTTTTTCTTTCCAATGACTCATGAAGTGTATTAGTTTGCTAGGGCTGCTGTAACCAAGTATCACAAACTGGGTGGCTCAAACAACAGAAATTTATTGTCTCACAGTTCTTGAGGTTAGAAGTCCAAAATCAAAGCGTTGGCAGGGTTAGTTCCTTCTGTGAGGGAAGGATCTGTTCCAGATCTCTCTCTCTTGGCTTGTAGATGGCCGTCGTCTCCCTGTGTCTCTTCATATCGCCTTCCCTCGATGAGCACCTGTGTCCAAATTCCCTCTTCTTACAAGGATACCAGTCATATTGGATTAAGACCCACCATAGTGACCTCTTTTTAACTTGATTACTTCTGTAAAGACTGTATCTTCAAATAAGGTCACATTCTGAGATACTGGGGGTTAGGATTCAATATATGAATTTTGGGGTGACACAACTCAACCCATAACAAGAAAGATGGTTTATTTTGTGAACTTAAGTACAAAGTCCTTTTCTTGAAGACCTAATTCTTTGATGATCCATTGATTTTAGTGAAAGATGCCTCTTTCTTCTTTATTTTCTCAATTTCAAGCAAAGCTTGTCTCATTTCCACTGCTAAATCTATCCTGTTGAAATGGAGAAAAACAATAAGCTTGCCCTCTACAATATTGCAAAGAATCATCAGTAAATTCAAAGGTCTACCATGTAGAATTCCAGGCATACCCAACTTGGTGATACAGTCTTTCAATACACAGATCTTCTCCTAAGAACATAGGAACAATAGGTGAGAACACACCTCACCACTTTTTGCAAGAGCATAGAAAACAGGAGAGGTGTGGTTGTGGTTGAAGTCAGGCTGCTGGCTTAACTACAGAATATAGTGTAAACAGAAGCCTCTGAGAATGGGTGTTCACCTGTTTAAAGGGAAAATAAAAAAGAATATTTTTAGAGGAACGTATCAGTGATAGAACACTTACAAATACCAGATTTCAATAAGTCCTGTTGGGGAGCACACATTTTAAGAGACACGAGGCATCGAAGAAGTCTTTCTTTTTGTGGCTAGAATATCTAGAAATCTGAGAATTAGCCTATTTATTTATTTTTAAACATTAAATTACATTTATTTGCTATTTTAATAAAATCATTCCAGCTAAAATAGTGATTGCAGCAGCTGGTCTTTTCCACTGTTCCCTGAGTGCACCCTCAAAGTTTAGAATGTAGTCTTCATTTTCATTTGTCATGTACTAACATGTGCTGCACATCCTAATGCAGGCAATTACTAAAAATGTCTTTGAGGCAGTAAGACAGGTTCTACCTAATTCTCCTGTTCTGACTACAACATTCAATGATAAACTCCAGAAATGAAAAGAAAAAATAAAAGGAAACACTAAAACCTTTTATGAAATCTCCTCCAAATTTTTATTCAAGCAGTGAGGAGTTCAGTTATTAGCTGTAGGCCTCCCCTGCTACCAATAATTGCTACATGGTAGCAAAAGCTGTGTAGGAAACTGTCAGTTTGTGTCAGTGAGGCACACATAAGAAGCTCCAAAATAATCCTTAGAAAAGACTGAAAAGCGTGTGTTGTTGGCTTCACGTCTGAGTCAGTGTACGGGGGCAAAGGCCTGAAGGTGAAATCTTGAGTAACCTTTTGCAGTAGCCTGATTTCCAGCCTATGCATTTGTTTATTTATGAATGTCTTTCCACTGTGCAAGAGCTGAAATTTACCTGATGGGCTTAAACCAACAGTAAAAAATGGTGGTGACAGTCACTGAGCCCAGCTGTATTGAATTATTGATACAACAAATATAATGAGAAGGAAAAAATCTAGCATTTCCTGAACACTCACTCAGTGACTAGGTCAGCACTTCACCAACTTTAATGTGCATATGAATCATCCAGAGCATCTTCTTAACAAACACATCCAGATTCAGCAGGTCTGGGGCAGGGCCTGAGATTCTGCATTTTTAACAAGTTCTCAGTGACTGCCTGCGCTGGTCCCCAGACCACACTTTGTGTAGCAAGAGTCTAGATCCTTCATATTTAACACCTACAATAAATTTGAGAGACAGATAGTATTATTACCTTTTAAAACAGACGTTGAAGGAGAGGTTAAAAAATTCGTAAATGAGGAAACCTAATATTTGACTAATAGCAGAATTCCTACTCTTTCCAATAATCTCATAACACCCCATAGGAGTAACAGATGTTTGATTTTATTTTATTTTTTAAAAATTCGTGTCTCGGGGCCGGCCTGGTGGCGCAGTGGTTAAGTGTGCGCGCTCCGCTTCGGCGGCCCCGGGGTTGGCAGGTTTGGATCCTGGGCGTGCACCGACGCACCGCTTGTCAGGCCATGCTGTGGGGGCATCCCATATAAAGTAGAGGAAGATGGGCATGGATGTTAGCCCAGGGCCAGTCTTCCTGGGCAAAAAGAAGAAGATTGGCATCAGATGTTAGCTCAGGGCTGAACTTCCTCACCAAAAAAAAATTGTGTCTCAAATATGCCTGATAAACTGTGACATTTATCTAAAATTCAGATCCTTGGGTCCCACCTCAGTCTTTAAATTAGAATTTTCAGATGATGTGCTTAGGAAAAGGTCATTTAAACTGGTACCTAGGTGATTCTTGTCATCAGGGAAGTTTAGGAAACAATGGTCATTTAGGTCAAAACACTGTAGTTTTGAAACTTAAGTAAAGAGCTCTAGTGTTCTATGTTTATAAGACAGCTTGAAAGAACATGGTCTGCTGAGGCAAAAAAGATCTCGAAACCCGTTTAATACATTTCAACTTCACTAAGAAGGACTGCTGGGGCACACGGAAGGAAACTTGCTGGCTTCCTGATGTAAGGGATAGGTTTAAACCTGTATCTTATAACAGGGTGCTAATGTGTAGTATCTAATTATGTCCCTTTTAATTGTAAGGTGAAATCAACAACAGCCACCAAGTTTTCTTTCCCTCTTTATCCTGTAAAGGATCTTTGCCTACCAATTCAATTATAGAGCATCTGTATTCTAGAATAAAAGCTCATCGAAATAATATTTCCCATATCCAAAGTCCATAATTAAATTTTTTAGTAGGAACTCTCAATGAGATTGGAGTCGGGTTGGTTACTTATCTCTGCTTTGAAAGGGCAACTTTGCACCAAGGAGATTACCCATAAATTTTTCACTATAGTTCTGAAGGGTAAAGAAAGGGCCAAAGAAGTAGGTTTTCTAAAGTAAGCATTGAGTTACTTCTTTTAGATCACTGATATTTTTTCTGGCTTTTAAAAAACGCATTTAGTGTATTACAATACTATACATTATTAAAAGGCACTCTAGGATCTTGATATAGTTAACGTATTTATGAAATTATTTATTAGCTTAATACACTCTGTTATTAAGAGAACCTAATAATTTAATACCTAGAAGACTTTGGATTTTCTTATATATTTATATTTTGAATAAAATATAATTATATATGACCATTTTCAAATGAATTATTACATTTCCTCTTAAAATTAACAGGATATTTCAAATATGTCGAAAGACTTGTATACTGAAATCTCACTATGACACAATTCACTAAGGGTAGAATTTGTTGCAGGGTAGGTCAACCAGTATAAATAGACATTTAGAGACAGCCCAATCTGAGTTTGAAGCCCAAATCAGACCAGTTGCTTGACTTCTCTGTGTTCCATTCCTCATCTGTAAAATAGGGACATTTCATTGCCAAGTTATGTATTAGACTAATGATAGATAAATGGGCAAGTGTGTGGTAGGTGATTACTGAATTGTAATTATGAAACAGAGTATAATTGATGAACTGTCAAAAGGACATCCTTTTAATGATTATCACTTATAAAGTAATCTCAAATAACGAATTTCCCCATCACTTGTTTAGCAAAGTTCCTGTGTTATTTACTTCCTCCATCAGATTACAGTGAAGTCACATGATATCTACACTTTACTTATTCAAATTCAACTATATGCATTGACAAGAAAGAAAAAAAATGGAAAGAGGAAAAAAATTCCCCAATCTTAAATGATCTAGGCAATGTAGCCCAACATTCCACTCAACGAGCAACTACGTTGGCATAAATATAAGATGAGAAATGTGAATCTTTCTCTCAATTGGTCTCACTTCCAATGGGACTCTTAAAGTATGAACATGTCACTGTACAAAGTATAATTATAGTATCTTCAAATATTTATTTCTGTACAAAATATTCCTAAAGCACAAGCCAACAACTTCCCTTTATCTGCTGCTCAACTGAAGACACAATGATCCGTTTCAAAGCTGGAGGGAAAACTGGCTCTCTTGGAACGATTGAGAAATATTATGTCTCTCTCTGAGGTAACAACTTTCTGAGGAATTTTCCAATGCAATTTGTAAAAATCTTTTTATTTTGAAATAATTTTAGACTTACAGAAGTTGCAAAAAAGTTGGAAAAATAGTTCAGAAAGTTGTTGTCTATCTTTTACCCAGCTTCTCTAATGCTAACAACTTACATGTCCATAATATAATTATCAAAAGCAGGAGATAAACATTGGTATGAAACTATTAACTAAACTACAAAGCTTATTCAACTTTTGCCAGTTTTTCCCCAATGTCCTTTTTCTGTTCCAAGATGTGATCTAGGATCCCACCTTTCAGTTATTTGTTGCATTTTCTTAGTGTCCTCCAGGCTGTGACAGTTCCTCTGTCTTTCTTTGTCTTTCATGACTTTGATCTGTGTCTTCATGAAAGTAAAGAAAGATAATCAAGTCAACATTTAAAAAAAATGTCTTAAGTAGGTATTGATTTCTTAGGTAATTCTGCGTAACTACAAAAGCAGGATATTTTCTACAGGGGGTTATTTATTAATTTGTCATTACACAAGTGAATGTAGCAGATGCCGTTATCAGAAGGAATATAACTACCCGAATGATAACAAAAAGTATGAACTGCTGTTGCTCCTTGATAGTTACTATCTTACCGTAGGAGCCATTTCAGACACTGGTGGAAGAATCTGTTGTTAGCAATCCATTTCCAACACCTCAGATGGATTGGAGAGTCAGCAATTTTGACTTTAGGTACTCATTACCATTGATTTCTTAATAATCTTTTTGGGATTTATTCAAAAGAAAAATAAGCGAAAATTTATAGACAAGTAAGAATCATCACACGTAGAAACTCTTTTTTAAGGAGTGATGATTTTAACAGCAGTAATTATGTCTGGTGCCAGTACGTTCAAAAACATCCTTCAATTATAAACAATAAATGGGCATTCACTGCAAAGATAGCATCTTTTAAGGATTTTAAAGTATGGTGACAGAAATGGAAATAATAGTTGAGACCTATGAAATTTAAAAATTTTGTAAACATAATTCAAAGGATCATAGTTATCAATCTATATGTATGTTAACTAACATAAAAAGGCAGAATTTTCATTGTACTTTTGAAGATCAGTAGCAACATGTATTTCTCTAGAGGACTCTTTTTCCCCAGCTTTATTGGTATAATTGACAGATAAAAATTAAATATATTTAGAGTATATAACGTGTTGATTTAACATACATATACCTTGTGAAATGATTACCAAGATTAAGTTAATTAACACGTCCATCACCTCACATAGTTATCTTTTTGTGTATGTGTGGTAAGACTAGAGGACTCTCTGTTTTCAGTTTTTTGTTCTTTTATTTGTAAAGATTTGAAAAAATATTGTGGGTTATTTAGATTCTGGTTTGTGATTACCTATTTTTTTTTAATAAATGTTTTATTTTGGAATAAATTTATGTTTACAGAGAAGTTGCAAAGACAATAAAGTTCTCATAGAGCCCTCACTGGTTTCTCCTGTTGTTAATATTTTACCTTACTGTGGCACTTTGGTTAAAACTAAGAAACCAACATTGATACATTTCTGTAAACTTGCAATTTTATTTGGATTTCACCCGTTTTTCCATTAATATTCTCTTTCTGTTTTGGAATCCAATCCAGGGTGCCACAGTGCATTTAGTTGTCATGTCTCTTTCAACCTCTGAGCTCCTTTTACCTTGTCTTTCATGACCTTGACACTTTTGATAAATACTGGTTAACTGTTTTGTAAAACACCTCTCAATTTGGGTTTGTCTGAGTCTTTCTTATGATTACATTGAGGTTATGCCTTTTTGGCAAGAATTCCACAGAAGTGATTCTGTGCCCTTCTGAATGCATCCTGTCAGGGGTGTGTGTTAGTCACAGGATAGTTTGGTCAAGGTAGGGGCTGTCAAGTTTCTCCACTGTAGATTTACTATTCCTCCCTTCCTATCCTCTGTTCTTCGGAAGCAAGTCATTGTCTAGTCCATCAGCAAGAGGGGGGAGATTTAAGCTCTACCACCGGCAGGGGGGGCTTATCTACATATATTATTTGGATTTCTTCTATAAGGAAGATTTGCCTGTACAGGACTTTTAAAATCTAACATCATTAGTTATCCAATTGATGTTGAAATAATGCTATTCATTTATTGCACATATATTTTTGGTAGATACCAATAAAGTACAAGGCATACTAGGTCCCTGCGTGATACGATTTATATCTAGCGGAGAGAGAGATTAAAAACAAATAAACAGCAGATAAAAAATTGCATAATGGGATAAATGTTATAAATGATACTCAGTATGTTGTAAGAGAATGTGGCGATTCTTGGGGAGGCCGTCTGAGAGAGTGTCGTTTGGAAAGGTCAGTTAGAGGTGTTGACATTTGAATTGAGAAGTGGAGGAAGAGAATAAGTCAGTTCTGTGAAAAACCTTTCAAATGATAGAGTGGTCTAGAGGAGGAAATTGTCCTGTAATGGTTAACTTCGTGTATCAACTTGACTGGGCCACAAGGGTGCCCAGATATTTGGTTAAACATTATTCTGAGTTTGTCCATGAGGATGTTTCTGGATGAGATTAACATTAAATTGGGAGACTGAGTAAAGCAGATTGCCCTCCCCAATGTGGATGGGCCTCATCCAATCTGTTGAAGGCCTGACTGTCTTAGAGCTGGGACACTGGTTTCTTCTGCTTTCAGACTTGGACTCAAACTGGAATTTACACCATCAGCTCTCCTGGTTCTCAGGCCTTCTGGCTCAGACTGAAACTATATCATCAGCTCTCCTGCTAGAGAGCTAGCTGACTGCAGACTAATATATGTCCCCAGAACAGAAAGGGGGCTAGCGTGGCCCAAGTGCCATGAAAAACGAGAAACTGCTATGAGAAGAAGTAGGGAAGAAAAGTGAAGGCTGCCCCATTGGGGCCTTGAGGACCAAAGTGAGAAAGGGGTTTGAATTTTGCTCTACAGTTTGTAGAAAGCCTTTGAAAGGTTCTTAGCAGGAAAATTAAATTATATATTACATTATTAAAAGATCATTCTAGGGCCCATAGATGGTAAAGGGCAGATGTTAGGAGGCCATTGTTGTAGGCTAAGCTGGAGACGACTGTGTGTCTCCTGGATGAGGAGTATGCCAGCTCAGATGCAGAGAAGTGGAAGGATTTGAGAGAACGTTTGCAAGTTGGACTGACAGGCCTCGTGTATCATGGTTTGATTTCATATGGTGTTTATTAATTTAAAAAGATAAAGGTGGGTCAGCCCCGTGGCCTAGTGGTTAAGTTCAGCACACTCTGCTTCGGCAGCCCAGGTTTGGTTCCCAGGCACAGACCTACACCGCTCTATTAGCGGCCATGCTGTGGTGGCGGCCCACATACTAAAAAATAGAGGAAGACTGGCACGGATATTAGCTCAAGGTGAATCTTCTTCAGCAAAAAAAAAGATAAAGATAACATTCCTATAGAATTTTAGAAGGTTAAATTTGTCCTAGGGAAGGGGAGTATCAAACTCCTGAAGAAGGATAGAAAGACATTCACTGCAGCAAAAAATCAGAAACGTGTCCATCAATATGGAGCTGGTAAAACAATGCATCCATTAAAAAGAAGGCAGTAGATTTTTGTACATGGAAAAGAAATGATGATCAAGAGATACTAAGTGAAAAATATGGTGAAGAAGAGTCTGTATAGTATGATCCCACTCATGTGAATTAGAAATGATGATCACTATGTCTACCTATATTAAGTATTATAAGAAGTCTGATGAAGTGTATCAATATATATTGTTAACAGTGGTTAACTCTGTTAACAGTGGCTATCTCAAGATGCAGTAGGGATTGTGGGGGGGTTTCACTTTATACCTTATCCCTGTTTGTCTTACTAGAATATCTTAAACAATGGATGAGAAGAAAAATTTCTTTTTATCAGAGGCACAAGCAGTACTTTCAGGATTAATAGGTACTTTAATGAAGTCTTTGAATCAACTTTAAGAAATAAGTCCTATAAATATAAATATTTTCCTTTATAGAGAGTTTACATTACACTCAAACCAGGAAAATGGAGATTATTGACTAAATTGAAATTATTAACATTTCCAAGATGACATTGCAACCATATTTATTCATTTCCTTCAAATTAACATCAAAAAGAAGTAAGTTTACAAAGGTTTTTCTATGTCATTTATTCAGCAATGCCTCTCACAATGATTTTCATAGCTTGATAGAGAAATAGATATAGAAATTTATTTGTGAAATAAAATAAAAATTTTCTTCTTAAATTATGCTTTATGAAAAGACTGTCAAAGCATGGTCATCTCTAAGCACCAAGATTATACATTATGTCTATTTTCTTCTTACCTCCTGTCTATATTTTCCAAATTCTCCATAATAATCACGAATCACTTTTACAATCAGAAAAAGAGGTTTTTTAAAAAAATTGTTACATTAAAGTTAGGTGTCCATACATTTAACACAGTATATCTGATCCATGTCAATCTGCTTGCCCTTTCTATATGACATCAAGTAGTTATCTTTTTCTCAATGACTGAACTTTGCAGACTTTATTTACAAACTGGGAGCAAATGACTTGTATTGTGATCAGATTAGTCCCCACCTCTCTCTATCCAAAATGACAAGGCAAAGTCCATTGAGCACACCCTGACAAGCAACATTTTAAATGTCGTTACTAAAATGACTATGCAGGCCTCTACAGAACCACAAAGAAAGGTCAAAGCAAAGAGAAGCTTACTGTTAGAAAAACTCCAGCCTCTTACACCTTCTCTTAGCCACAAACACATAGTATGCAGCAAATACTTTTAGGTTACACTGAGAAAGTTTGAAACTGCAGCTTTGGTGTGCATTGTGATGTGCAGAAAAAAGGGAGAGAAAAATAGGGGTTTCTTCATGACGATTGAAGTTTTTATGCAAAGGGTTTGAGATCCTTGGATGAAAGTTACTAAGTAAATACTGCATGACATGCACATTGTACAACAGCATATCATAATTATAGTTCGCTTTCAACCATCTGAAGCCTTTCTGTATTTTCTGGTTTTAGCTTCTAAGCCTTGTAAATTATTTCTGACTCATGAGCCTTTCACCCTAGGGGCAACTCACAAGCTCCATAAAAGTATGGATATTTTTCTTAAATCTCTTTTCCAGCAAATGCATTCATTTGCTGTTTAGCCTCAGAATGTACATTCCCACAGTGAAAAGCAACTAAATAATACCTGTCTTCCCCTTTTATATCCTCCTTTTTCTAAAAATGTCATATTTATAATTAAAAGCACATATCCGAAGACCAATTTTTTATTACAACTGAGGATCTTAAGCTGAGGAGGGAATTGGGAGCAGGATGGTGTAAATACTACTAGGCCAGAGTGCCCCAACCTTGGCCCAATTGGCACCTTGGGCTGGATAATTCTTTGTTGTGAATGGCTGTCCTGTGCATTGTAGGATGTTCAGCAATATCCCTGGCCTCTACCCACTAGACGCCAGTAGCGCAGAGCTCCAATCCTCCAGATATGACCACCAAAAGTGTCTCCAGACATTGCCAAATATCTCCTAGGGGACAAAATGGAAGACCAATTGAGAAGACCAAAGACGATATAAAACCAAACCCTTTGTGCCTTTGCCAATTCAAATTGTTCCTTTGATCCCATGATCAACCTCTACCTACCTACCACCAGCCTAAAACACAGACAGTCACAAATGCCCTCACATTCTTCATGCCAAAGCCCTTAAACATTGTCTAGAGTTCTGCCTCTGAACCATATGTGGCCAATTTGGCTAGGAGGAGAGAAGCAGGCGCTGGTAACTGTTTCCCACCCTTCACTGACATGGATGTTCATGCTTATCACTTTTAATGTATATAAATTCATAATGTCTTGACTTCTGAAGCTCTAAAATGGCCCCAGTTTCTTTAACTGCTAGCCACACTCTGCAACTTCATGCTCCCTCATGAATATTGTTTCAACCATAATTTAATTAAATATGTTTGTTCTACCTTGCAATTGTTTTTCTCATTTGGCACTTAAATATACAATATGATCCAGGCTCAAAATATTTATTTCCTGAAATTAACCTAGATTAGAGCCAATTAATTAAAACTGGGAGAGGGGATTTATAGAATTTAAAAAACCCAAAAAACAAAAAACGCTTTCTCTAATTCATCCCACAACAAAGCAACACATATTAGCTCATATAAATTTTCTTATTATGCCTCCTAATATAGTCAAGGGATGTTTATTCTTCCTGCTCCAGGTTGTCTGGTGTTTGAAGCACCAAGGAAAATGGGCAGAGGAAGTGATTTCCTCTACGGAAGAAACATTATTAATGAATTCTTCCCTATGGAAAACTCTGAAAAGTGGATCTACCATTACTAGATTCGTAATCTTGAGTAAGCACCTTAGTCTCTGCCGGCGTGTTTCACCTTTGGTAAAATGAGAATGGTGATACCTACCCTCTAGGGCATGTTGAATGAGATAATCTGTTTTAAGCTCTTAGCCCTGTGCCTGACATACAGGTGTTTAAGAAGTCATTTTCTATGCCACTTCCCTTTGTCCCCAGTACCGGTTAAATACTTTGTGAGGTTCAGTGCAAAATGGAAAGGGTCCCTTATTCAAAATTATTAAGAATTTCAAGACAACAGCAGAACATGAAACCATTTCTGGGGCCCTTCTAAGCAGCTCTCTGTTATGGCGTAGGTTGTACACTCATAAAGCCAGCCCGGCTTACTCCTCTAGGGTTTTCAAGGTTCTATTTGTCTATCCTTCTACTAAATTAAAAGCCACTCTTCAATTTCATAATTGACAGGGAAATAAATGCAACTAAAGAAGGCTTGATTATGTGTGTTGTTTTTCAATGCTGGCTCACTTTTACTCAAGCTGTTGAGTGTTAGTGAGCCCAGAGCTCTTATAAAGGAGCTGTTTTCATTTGCCATGGTATTGTAGAGGTGTGTATCATTCTCAACATGGAGGAATCAAAAAAAATACTTTAGTTGTCTACAAGTAATTGGACCCTTGAAGATAGGCCAAGAGGCACTTAGTGGCCAAAGAGGTACTTAATTCAAAAGGTCAGAAGCTCTTTATCTAGACTTATCAAACAGCATTCACAAAGAAAGCAGCATTGTTCTAAATCGCTGTTTTAGATCCTAGACTGGGCACTTTTGGGGAACTGGTCCAGATGTCTAAGTGTAAAATACCCAAAGAGGAAGATTTGGTCTCCAAACCACTGAGCCCCAGGTCTGCCTGTTATTCCCTCTCCTTTATGGATGCATCAACATGTCCTTTAAAGGATTTCTCGGGCCGGCCCCGTGGCTTAGCGGTTAAGTGCGTGCTCTCCGCTGCCGGCGGCCCGGGTTCGGATCCCGGGTGCGCACCGAGGCACCACTCCTCCAGCCATGCTGAGGCCGCATCCCACATACAGCAACTAGAAGGATGTGCAGCTATGACAGACAACTATGTACTGGGGCTTTGGGGGAAAAATAAATAAATAAAATCTTTAAAAAAAAAAAAAATAAAATAAAGGATTTCTCAATGTTCTCACATCCTATTTATAAGAGCAGATCCTGTAAAAATACAAAATGTGTGTGAATATGTACATATATACGTATACATACACTGCCGCACCTCCAGGCACACAAGGTATCTTAACAGAAGGCAGAGATTTGACATTTATTAAGCACCTCCTATGTGCCAGGTGTTTTATATACACTGGAAGATTAGAGTATGTTAGTTTTCATCCATTCATTCATTTACTCTCAACACCCAAGACGGCTTTTTTTTTTTTTACAGTGGAGATACTGAGGCTCAGAGCAGTTATGTAACCTGCCCCAAATCACACAGTTAGTAAGTTGGAAGATCTGGACTGGAGATTTTATGACCTCAAAGCTCATATAATATCAAAATCCTATTCAGTTTAGATGATTAAAAATCAGGGGTCCAATTTGTCACAGTCTCTTTGAATCAAACAAACAAAATGCAACAAATTTCAACATACTTGCTAATCTTATTCGTGTATATGGCCGCCTTGCTCTTACCATAATTTTCACCCTTTCCCCCACTCCCACTACTATAAATGGCTCAGCATCTTATGGTTAGCAATTTTGCTAACAGTTGATGGGGAGAACAGAATGGCCTCTCAGCAAAGATTAAAGGTTAACTTTAATTCGTGGTGTGGAACTAACACCGAAGACCTCAAGAAAAAAACGAGCTGTTCGGAATGACAATTCCTCACTTCCGGCCTCGACTGCGCGGGAGGGAACTTCCGCACGTGGGCCCGGAGGATTCCCAGCCCGCGCCGCCCTCCGGGTAACTGGCTGGTCGGCCCGGACGGCGCAGGCGCCAGGGCCGGAGCGGCTGGGGCCGGTCGGCCCGCGGTTTCCCTGGAGACCGGGCGGAAGCGGCCGGAAGCTGCGCTGCGGTTGGCCGCGGCTGGATGGAGACGCAGGGGGTGGAGCCTGAGGAGGAAGGCGGCCGCGACCAGGAAGAGGACGCGTCTCGGGCCATGGAGCGGTTGGAGGCGGGGGCAGCCGGCAGCTCGCCGGAGCCTGAGGAGTCCGACGATCTTCTTTGGTGTAAATGAGAAGGGCGGGGCGGGCGGACACCCAGGGCGGCGGCCGCGGCCGTTGGGGTGTGACGGTCCCCGCCCCCCTCGGTTCCTTTCCGTCGTCCCGGCTCCGTCGAGAGAGCTGCCCTTCATTAGTGTTTTGTGGCTAAGACCCCGAGCGGGACAGCTTCGCCTAGTAGGAATAGGGTGGGTGCGTCAGTGTGTTCGTGGAGGGTGCATCTGTGGTGCCTTAGACCGCCCAGTGAAAGCCTAAGAAGCTCCCGGGCGGGTTAAGGTGCAGAAATGGAGAACCTTGTCGCCCTCCCGGCACAGGTTGGGGCCTGGCCTCAGCCCGCGCTGGAAGAAATGGCTCGGAACCGAGGACGAGGCACGTCTGCAGTGGCCGCCTCTGCGGTGACCCACTTCCAGCCCGTGGGCTCTACTTTGTACCACCCAACCCCAGCGCCTGGGGCCGGGGCTCTGCTTTCCTGCACTTTTTTTTTTTTTAATTGGAATAATTTTAGGTTTAGGGGTAGCTTTTCCTAACGTTAATAATCTTACAACACCACGGTACATTTGTTAAAACTAAGAAATTAACGTTGGCATAATATTGTTAACTAAAGTGCCAGCTTTATTCAGATTTTACCAGTTTTTTCCACTGATTTTTTTTACTGTTCCAGGATCCAAACCAGAACACCACATTGCATTTAGCCTGCCTTGTTGTTAACTGGTGTTAAGAGCTGGAATCCTCTCTGTCAACCCCTCGCCCCCCCATGGCATGAACTACTTTTAAAATCCAAGAAATATTTACTTATTCTTTCAATTTAGCGAATATTTATTGGTAGTCTGTTATATGCCAGACACTGTTCTAGGAACTGGGAATTAAGCGCTGAACCAGATAGTCCTGCTCTCATCTGAGAGCTAAATACAGTCCCCTGGAACCCGTAGGTTCTGTCTTCTGCTGTTTTGTATTTCTGATTTTTTTTTTTTTTTTAAGTCTAAGGACATGCCGCTTAGAATAATTTTTGTTGGTTGAAATCAGCGTTTAAACTTGTCTGCCCCTTCCTATTTACTCTGAATTTTACTATAAACTTCCTGGTGGTAGGATTACCTCTTGCATCTTCCATTATTGATCAATTCCTGAAATTTATTACTATCCTGAGAAAAATACAGTGCACAAAGAAATGCTAAATAAACAGGACTGAAGACCCTACTATAGATGGAGTTTCTCTCATGTTTGTAATTTTTAGATGCTTTGACACAAAGAATAAATCCAGGAAAAAACTTTTAAAGTCACTCTGCATTCTTCTTTCTCAATTACCATGTTTTAAGGAATGGCCAGTTGCTCAGAGATGATAAGCAGCCTGAATATATTTTTGTATTTTTTTTGCGCATTGTGCATGCAGTTCATGATCAGCTGGAGCCAGCAGGAAGTTCTTCATCCAGAGTCATAGTGCACGTGGATCTGGATTGCTTTTATGCACAAGTAGAAATGATCTCAAATCCAGAACTAAAGGGCAAACCTTTAGGTAATTCTAGTCATTAATAATGTTTTCATAGTGTGATAGGATTAGCTCCTCATTTATTGTTTATTATGTTCTGATTTATTAACCATACTAAGAAAGATTTGGAAGCAGTTCTTAAGGTGTTTTATGGATGATCTTTGCTTCACTGCCGGGTGTAAACTTTATAAGGCTCATTTATTAAATGGTGAATTTGATGGAGGTAGTATGGCCAACTGAACAAATGAACAGAACCCATAATAAACTTGTAGTCTTTCTCAATGTTTGAAATTTTATAATCCTCTTATCTCAAAAACAGCCTCTTTTATAACATTTTAATGGAAGCTTTCAACTATCCTCCCATTTTGAAATTAACTCTTGAATTGTGTAATGTCTGACAAAATAGTTGGATTTTGAACAGGACCTTGAATATTAAGGCAAGCGTTCCATAAAAGCACAAGTATCTTTTTAAATAAAAGGCAGAGAAATTTTATGTTGAGGATTTACTTATTAGTATGCTAGCTTGTTTTAACATTTTTATTATATCTTAAATTGGAAAAGTAATTTAAATTTCCAAAAATTTCTTTTATGCATGTAGTAAGGATTTATCTTTAGTATAAGCTTCAAGAGCAATTTTGGTTCACCTGCTGCTACCCTCTTGTGCCTGGTTTGGTTCTGATAAATCCCAATTCAACCCCGCCTAGTTGATTTACTAAAGAACAAAGGGATGACTAGTTTTTGGTACACCAAGTTCAGTCTAGGATCTTTAAATTTACCTAAGGATGTCAAGGAGTTAGGATTAGGGGGCCTAAGTTTTCTCCTAAATGCATTTCTAATTAGTAGCATTGTAACACAAGGTGTTTTGTAGATAATGCTTAATAAAAAGATATTGTGTAATTAAGACTCGGGAATGAATGTGTATTGGGAAGTGAGGGATGTGATGATGAAAGTTTCTAGCAGAAAGCATATGTAGACTTTCATCTATTACTCAATAAATATGACTACTTAACTTGGGCTGGTGAGGTATAGTGGTGAGTCCATATAATTCAGCATTAAAAGACTACTTTTTTAGTTAAGGACGTTACCAGTCTGGTTTTTTATATAGTTCACTGATAAATCTTAAATTACTTTTGACCCAATGTTCTATTTTTGGGCATAATCTGAAATCTTTATGTGAAATAATGTTTCTTTGTCTTGTTTATATTATTGAAATTTTAGAAACAAGTGTCTTACATTAGGGGAATGGGCATAACATTTTTTTTCTTCTTGTTTGTGTTTTACATATTTTAAATGAGTTACTTTTATAGAGGTAAACAAGTAGTCAACTTGTGTAAAGAGAAACGCAAATAATTTTAGCAATCTTAAGTCACCAGTAAACTAGAATTTGATCCAGTCTGTAGAAGATCATAATTTAATCACTTTTGATAATGAGAGGACTCATAATGCCCCCTCACTATCTAATCTTTTCTGCAGATTACTATGAAGAACAGTCCAATAATTAGAACATTTACTGGGGAGAGATCCCTAATAATTGTAACAGAACATTGCTTTATATTCATTGGAAAGTTAGACGATAAGTGAATTTTTTTAGCAGCAACCGGTAATTAATTGTACTCAGTTATTTTCATCTGCTTTATGTTTTGGTAAAACATGGCCTAGAGTTATGTATAGAAAAAAATCCTGGAAGGATTTTATTTGTATCTTTTTGCTGAAGATTCCATAGAATATATTGATTTATGGTAATTTTTGTTAAATTCTACTTCATAGAACTTTGATGAATGGAGTCTACATTTTTTAACTGAGACAGAGCTTTTTATTCTTATCAAAACAAATTGCATTACAACTTACAATTATAATATGGAATTAATTATGTTTTAAGATGTTTCTTCCATCCTGCTCAGTTTTCTCATAAAATGTTTATTTTTTCAGGGGTTCAGCAGAAATCTTTGATGGTTACCTGCAACTATGAAGCTAGGAAACTTGGAGTTAAGAAATGTATGAGTGTCAGAGATGCAAAAGAAAAGTGTCCACAACTGGTATTAATTAATGGAGAAGACTTGACTCGTTACAGAGAGATGTCATATAAGGTTACAGGTATATATTATGGACAGTATACTTTCAGCATTAATTTTTATATAGGATGCTTATTCACTACATGTATCTTTTAATAAATGTAAAATACCGTAAGTCAGTTCCTTTTTGCTAATAACTTTTTATTTTGGGTCTTGCCTGCTTTAAAAAAATTTTAATGTGAGAGATGACTTTATGTGTTATGAGTAATGTTGACAAAAAGAGTATAGTTGGAAGGGATTTGAATTCTGTCATGACTAATGTGTTTTTATAAATATGAGAAAAAATGTAAAACAAAATTTAAAAGAAAATGGGAAGATGTACCAAAGAAACTCAAATATTTTTTATTTTAAGTGCCAAATTTAAATGAATTATGAAGAAATATGCTATACTCTAATACACTAATGGTACTTGGGAGAAGCTTCTGTAGTGTTCAAGTAACATACTTAAAAACTGATCTGTTAAGAATTATTAACAAAAATAATGGATATATTAATTTTTTCTTAGATTTTATGTGTGTATTAAATATTACAGTGTAGGTAAACTCCCTCATACTAAGGTTTGGGTTTGAATCTTAGTGTTTTAGTTAATTACAGGAAAAATGAAAATGTGTGTACTGGCATATTGCAAAGATATATAATTTAAAAATATGTAAGAATCAGTTTTTTATTTAATTTTTTGCTATTTTTTTTGTTCTTTTGTAATTTGTAGCAGTTTCCCGATGAAAGCGTTAAATACCATAATATCCAAAAGCTCTTAAAAATTAGCAAGAAAAAGAAACTCCAGAAAAATGCACAAAGGATATGAATAGGCAGTTGACAAAAAGAGCAAGCCCAACATCCAACAATTAAGTGGAAAAAGAATGCTCAAATTTGTTAGTGGCTAAGGAAAATTGAATTAGTAAGATATTTTATATCCATCATACCTGCTAAAAAATAATGAGAAAAAGTAGAAATGTAAAGTATTACGGCCTTTTTAAAAAAGCAATCTAGAAACATTTTTTGAAATTAAAGATACATGTTATATTCTTTACCCCAGTGATCTCACTGCTGGAGATTTATCTAATAGAAATAAAATCATAAAACATACATACAAAAATGTTTATTGTAGCATGGTTCGTAATTGGTAGAAATGTGCAATGAATACATATGCTCATCAGGATAAGAACGGCTAAACAAGCTGAGAGTTCCCTATGATGGAATATTATATAGCCATTAAAAAGCATGCATTGGTGTTATACTGTTTGACCTATAGAGAGATGCCTTGTTGTTCAGTGAGTAAAAGGCAAGATGCAAAAACATGTATCACATTTTTCTATATGTGTAAAACAGTGGCCCAAACCCCTTCCTCCACATATGTGTATGTCTATATATGAAAAGGAAGAGAGACGCGAGAAGATATATACTAGGTTTCTAACATTGGTTAACTTCTGGAGGGGAAAAGGCAGTGCTGAAATGGGAGGAAGCGGGAAGAAGAGTTAGTCAAGCAAAACAGAGAAGACTACGGTCCCAAGATATCACTTGTACATCTATGCAAAATTGTGTGTGTCTGAATATTAAGAAGTTAATTTTTAGGGGCCGGCCCTGTGGCGTAGTGGTTAAGTGCACGCGCTCCGCTGCTGGCGGCCTGGGTTCAGATCTTGGGCGTGCACCGAGGCACCACTTGTCAGGCCATGCTGTGGCGGTGTCCCATATAAAGTGGAGGAAGGTGGGCACAGATGTTAGCCCAGGGCCAGTCTTCCTGAGCAAAAAGAGGAGGACTGGCATGGATGTTAGCTCAGGGCTGATCTTCCTCACACAAAAAAAATTAAAAAAAACAGGTTAATTTTTATTGTACACAGAAGAGGTTATATAACACATACAGTTGTACATTTGCCTTTATTCTTGGTGATCTTTCATATCATTCATACAGCTTGACCTGATTCTTTTTAGTGCTTTTGTGGTATTCCACTGTATTTTGTTTCATATTTGTTTAACCAGTTTTTTAGTGATATGAAGACAGTATGTCCACTTTATGCTTATAGTCTGTACATAATTATTAATAGCACCTCCTACCTTTCAAAAAATGTCTTGTTTTGGATGATAAATTATATAGTTTCCTCTATAGTGGTGGATTATTAGGCTCTTACCAACTTTTTGCTCATATAAATATATGCTTCAGTAGACGGTTTCACGTAGAAATTTCGGCATACTTTTATGGGGATATCCATAAGGTAAGTTCCTACAGGTTAATTGCTAGGTCAAAGGTAATTTGCATTTAAAATTTTGAATACTGCTTATACGTTGCACTTGAGGTTGTCCCAACATACTGCTAGTATGTATGAGAGTGTTAGATATTCTCAAATTGTAAAGATTTTGCTTGGTAGGTGAAAAAAATAGTAAATCATTGTTTTGACATGCATTTCTCTATGAGTAAGTTTGAGCATTTTTTCATATATTTTTGCTCATTTATATATATATTTTCTGTGAATGGCCTATTCACTTGGGCCTATTTTTCATTTGGATTGTTCATCTTTTTTCTAATTAGTTTGTGTCATTTTTTTGGAAGTTAAGGAAAGTAGCTCTTTGATGGCCATGTGTTATAAATATATTTCCAAATTGTGTTTTGTCTTTTTTACATTATTTATGGTGTCAGACTTATATCAGTCTTTCTCTTATGACTTCTGTGCCACTGCACCTTTTCACAATAAAAATATACTGGAAACTCAGTGAGTAAATTTGGGTTTTTACACTGATTTTATAAAGTATCTTGAAAGAATTAAAAATGCACTAATAACAAGAAATATTCTAAGCATGATTTGTGCATTGATAAAAAGTTATTTTGTTAATTTTTCTCATAGCGTTTTCTGAATTGAAGTAGGAACATTGCCTTTAGTCCCGTACTGAATTTATCTCTGACCTGTTTATGATGTATAACCTTATTGTTTATTCTACATTTTTATTCTACAGTATATATACTTTTTTGTCTAGAGAGTTTTTTTCTCTAATTATCTCCTCTCTTTGGCCTTGCAAAATTATGTGTAAAAATAAATGCATCTTATTTATAAAGTTGACAGCAAAAAGAGATTAACTTCAGGAATAGGATAAGTGATTTATCCCTGTGACCTAGTAATAGAACCAATGTAATCGGTCAGTATTCAGTGGTCCACCAGTTGTGTGCACGATTCTGTATTTAACTTGTTTTTCTGTTTAGTACTTAAAACTTTGTCCTTTATTTTTCTCATGTAGTATTATTTTGATAAACTATTTTGTTTCCTACCTGTTACTCTTAGATATCAGGTATATACTTTTGAAAAAAAATTGCAGAAATTGATGAGGGAAATGCGAAATAACTCTTTTATATGATCAGACACGTTGTCAGTCTCTCCTCAGAGTATATAAATTGTTTTCTCTAGGTAGATTGGAAGTGATTTTTGGTGGTCACCAGGTCACGTTATTATCTTTATTAATTGTTTTCGCCTGATATTATCAGTATTGGCATCATAAAACAAGGTATTTTTCATATTTGTGTAAAAAACTGATCTGTGTGGAATGACATAGTCTTTTTTTTTCTGAGCTTTCAGATTATGGGGCTTCAAGAACCTATGCATTTTTGTATAATAAAAGGCTGGTAATTTGTTTTCTGCCATCCAGCTGGTTTCAGTAGGTGATTCAGAGAGAAGTAAATCTTCTTGATGATTTCAAAGTTTTTATTAGTCTTAATCCTAAAAGTGAGAATTGATACCTCAAATCTTGTTTCACTTCAATTTAGTAATCATTTGACTTAAGGACTAGGTATTGTGTTAGACGCGGGACATTCAAATACATGTAATTCATTGGCCATCTCTGCCCTTAAGGAATAAGCTGGAGGATGACTAATCAAAATATTGCATTGTAGTATATTTTGAAAATTAAGTGACTTTTTTTGTCTCACTAATTGGAAGTTTTAAATTTTATTTTGTTTTTTGCCTTTTTAAAACTCTTGTGGAAAGTATAGCTAGACTATGTTATTACTTGTTTTTACTTTTCTAGGCAGACTATAATTTATTCTTTGACCCACTGCTTCAAGATCATAATTAACTATAAGCATTGATATTTAATATACTACAGATACGGAAATTATAAGTATAGGAGATTGAACTAAATATATTGCTATGAATATCTGCCCAGGGAATGTCATTTTTAGACTTATTTTGTTGGAAAATATTGCTTTTATTCAAAATGTAGTGCGGAAAAAAAAAATCTCAGTTAACTGAGGACTTTATTAAAGATATTGTGGAACTGTGAATATATGTAAAACCTTTAACAAATATTTGATGTATTTTTTAAGCATGAAATAGTTCAATTTATTCTATTTATAACTTCAGTTACATCTGTGCTCTAATATTATTTCAATTTAGAGTTGTTGGAAGAATTTAGTCCAGTTGTTGAGAGACTCGGATTTGATGAAAATTTTGTGGATCTAACAGTAGTGGTTGAGAAGAGACTACAGCAACTTCAAAGGGATGAACTTTCAGCGCTGACTGTGTCAGGTCATGTATACAATAATCAGTGTAAGTGGGTTCTTATTCTTTTTGTTTAGTAACTAAAAGTACATACATTTCATGATGTTCAGTGAATTCAGTGAGTTGACTGTGTCCTTCTGAAAGTTTTATGGCTTTTGTTGGAGGGATAGCCATATTTCAGTAATCTGTCTGAGATGACTAAAATTAGGTATTGCTTGCTAGTCCATATTAAGTAGGCAGAAAATGAGATTTTGATGACATGTAGCTGAATGCTCTGTGCACTTTTTCAGTTCTCTGACACTGTCTGTGTGTTACCATTTTTAAGAGCCATACCTCTTTAGGTTATCCTTAAGTTATAGGAGTTGGCTTGATAATATGCTTTTTAAAATAATTTTTGATTCTCCTAAAACTATCTTTAAGCAAAATTTTGAGGTAGTCTAAATTTGCCTTTGTTGCCTCTTTTGCTTGTTTCTTTCTATTTGCGAATCTCCAAGGCACCAAGACCCTCCTGTTGCCCTCTGACTTCCCGAGTTACCCCTGTGGAAGCTTGTCCAGGCCTACCTGCCGTCTTTTGCAAGCTCATATTTAAGTAGTTAAATAATCTTTGCCAACTCTTAGCAAGAAAGCAGAATGGTTCATCTCCTTCTCATATTAAAGTATAAATGACTGATGGTATTTCCAGGGATATTTGTATTTGAAAATAAGCTGCACTTAGCTCCAGTGAATATCCAGTTAGACTTTCAAACGTCTTGTGACTCTGCTGCTGGACTCCCACATCATACCACTTAGAAGACATGCTACTCTGCTGTTGTTTAAGACTTGCCCTGACCCTCTTGCTCCTAGGTCTCAGCATGTGCTTCCTCTTATCCCCCTTTTTGGAGAGCTGGTGATCAATCTCCAGTCTAGTTCTCTACCTCCCTGATATTCAACAAGAAAAGAGGTAGAGCTACAGTTCTCTTCTAGAAGAAGACATGATGCTTTTCACGTGTCTTTTGTATCTGTGCTCTTTTGTCACTTAGAAGAGCTGAGTAGCAGGAAGGTTCCAAATATATTTCTATCTAATTTTTCAAGCAAACTCAGACTTTATGGTTAGAACATATTATGGAGAACTCAGTTTTATATGCTAAAAAGAAAATGTCTAAGTCTTCATGAATTCTTCTCTTCACAAGATTTTGTTAAAAATTTTTTCAAACCTACAAAAAAGTTAACAGAATAGTACAATGAGAACACTTATTATGCCCATTCTTGTAGATACACCTGTTGTTATTTTGCCACATTTGCTTTATCTTGCTCTCTCTCGATTGATTGATTAGTGAGACATTTAAAAGTAAATTACAGACATCATGACACTTCATCCGTAAATACTCCTGACGATAAGGACTGTCTCATATAACTTGAATACCATTTTCACACCTAAGAAAATTTGTTCCATATAATTTCCATACACCTTTTATAAAAGATCTCTTAAACTATATACAGATCCAAAATTATTTTCAGTAGCACATTTCTAGCACATAAAGTTTGTATTCAGATCTTTAAAGCTGTAATGTTAGCTTTCTTATTAATGTAATACTTTTACTTCTATGCTTACTTACATGTAAACATGAGTAAAAGTTTTACTAATGTCAATAAGAATTTTTTATGAGAGATCAGTTTTCATGATCTGTTAATCATTAAGCACTCCCAGTATGTACTCACTATCACAGGCCATTAGAATTCACTTGTGGTAGTTGTTTACTTCTCAGAATTCCTGTGAAGAATGAGAGAGATAAGTGGGTGGCATTATGGAGGTGTTGGTGGGAGAGGGCTGGGGGTCATATAGGTTAAGCCTTGTACCCTTTTTAAACTCAAAATTAAATTTTTTGGTGGTGACCTTTAACGACATTGACTGTTTTGTAGCTGTAAACCTGCAGGACGTCTTGCACATCAGACTCCTTGTTGGATCGCAGATTGCAGCAGAGATGCGGGAAGCCGTATACAATCAGCTGGGTCTCACTGGCTGTGCTGGAGTAGCTTCTAATAAATTATTGGCAAAATTAGTTTCTGGTGTCTTTAAGCCAAATCAACAAACAGTCTTATTACCTGAAAGTTCTCAAGATCTCGTTTATAGTTTGAACCACATAAAGAAAATACCTGGTAAGACAAATCTATTTGAAATGTACATATTGGTTTTATTGTATTTCTTTAATTTTAAAAATTATAGATGCATGTCATTCTTAGAGCCTGTGTAGTGGGCTCTTGGGAGGAAACCAGAAAATCTAATGTTTTCTGGAGGGAATCTGTATTAGGAAGTATATGAAAGTACTTTTCTGGTTTCACCTACTTTTGTATAGTTTTAATATGATCATGAAAGTTATAACCTGGAAACATATGGTCCTGTATTTCCAGTCCCCGATTCATACTCTTACACCGTACATTGCATCTAGAGAGGGGAATGGGTCTTTTACTAACTCTATTTTGGGATTATGTATAAAATATTAGGGCTACAAGGGACCCTTCCAAAGCGTCTAGGCCAAGTTTTCATCTTAAAGATGAGGGACCTGATTTTCTTGAGGGGGTCAGTGACCTATTCACATAATGGGGAAGTTTGTATGTTTGAAGATCAAATACTTAACATTTTTATAGACCATCAATAATGGATACATTAAGCTTAATTTTTATGGCATTGTTGGGGCATAAGATGTGATAATTCTGTGGAAGTGAATTTCTAAGACAACTGAAACTTAACCTTTAGATGTCATAATTTCACTTTTTTTTTATGTTTAACTTTTTTTAATTGATGTCATAATAGTTTATAACATTGTGAGATTCCAATTGTACATTATTACTTGTCAGTCACCATATAAATGTGCCCCTTCACCCCTTGTGCCCACCCCCCAGCTCACTACCCCCTGGTAACCACCAAACTGTTCTCTCTATCCTTGTGTTAGTTTATATTCCACATATGAGAGAGGTCATACAGTGTTTGTCTTTCTCTGTCTGGCTTATTTCACTTAACATAATACCCTCCAGGTCCATCCATGTTGTTGCAAATGGGACGATTTTGTCTTTCTGCATGACTGAGTAGTAGTCCATTGTATATATAGCACATCTTCTTTATCCAGTCATCTGTTGCTGGCCACTTGTGCTGCTTCTACGTCTTGGCTGTGGTGAATAATGCTGTGATGAACATAGGGGTGCATAAGCCTCTTTGGATTGTTGATTTCAAGTTCTTTGGATAAATACGCAGAAGTGGGATAGCTGGATCATAAGGTATTTCTATTTTTAATTTTTTGAAGTATCTCCGTACTGTTTTCCATAGAGGCTGCACCATTTTACATTCCCACCAGCAGTGAATGAGGGTTCCCTTTTCTCCACATCCTCTCCAACATTTGTTGTTTTTTGTCTTGGTGGTTATAGCCAGTCTCACGAGTGTAAGGTGATATCTTAGTGTGGTTTTGATTTGCATCCCCCTGATGATAAGTGATGTTGAACATCTTTTCATATGCCTATTGGCCATCTGTATATCTTCCTTGGAAAAATGTCTGTTCATACCCTCTGCCCATTTTTTGATTGGGTTATTTGTTTTTTTTTTGTTGTTCAGATGTGTGAGTTCTTTATACATTATAGAGATTAACCCCTTGTTGGATATATGGTTTGCAAATATTTTCTCCCAGCTGCTGGGTTGTCTTTTCATTTTGATCCTGGTTTCCTTTGCCTTGCAGAAACTCTTTAGTCTGATAAAGTCCCACTTGGTTATTTTTTCTTTTGTTTCCCTTGTCCAAGTAGACATGGAATTTGAGAAGATCCCTTTATGACCAACGACGAATAGTGTACTGTCTACTTTATAGTTTTATAGTTTCAGGTCTCACCTTCAGGTCTTTGATCCATTTTGGGTTAATTTTTATGTATGGTGAAAGCAGATGGTCTCCTTTCATTCTTTTGCAAGTGGCTGTCCAATTTTCCCAGCACCATTTATTGAAGAGACTTTCCTTTGTCCATTGCATGTCCTTTGCTCTTTTGTCGAAGATTAGCTGCCCATAGATGTGAGGTTTTATTTCTGGGGTTTCAATTCTGTTCCATTGATCTGTGTGTCTGTTTTTGTACCGGTACCATGCTGTTTTGATTACTATCGTTTTGTAGTATGTTTCGAAGCCGGGGATTGTGATGCCTCCAGCTTTGTTCTTTTTTCTCAGGATTGCTTTAGCTATTTGGGGTCTTTTCTTGCCCCATATGAATTTTAGGATTCTTTGTTCTATTTCTGTGAAGAATGTCATTGGGATTCTGATTGGGATTGCATTGAATCTGTAGATTGCTTTAGGTAGTATGGACATTTTAATTATGTTTATTCTTCCAATCCATGTACATGGGATATCTTTCCATTTCTTTGTCATCATCAATTTCTTTCAATAATGTCTTACAGTTTTCATTGTATAGGTCTTTCACCTCCTTGGTTAAATTTATTTCTAGATATTTTATACTTTTTGTTGTGATTGTAAATGGGATTGTATTCTTGAGTTCTCTTTCTGTTAGTTCATTGTTAGAGTATAGAAATGCAACTGATTTTTGTAAGTTGATTTTGTACCCTGCAATTTTGTTGTAGTTGTTGATTATTTCTGATAGTTTTTGGACGGATTCTTTAGGGTTTTCTATATATAAAATCATGTCATCTGCAAACAGCGAGAGTTTCACTTCTTCATTGCCTATTTGGATTCCTTTTATTCCTTTTTCTTGCCTAGTTGCTCTGGCCAGAGCTTCCAACACTATGTTGAATAACAGTGGTGAGAGTGAGCACCCTTGTCTTGTTCCTGTTCTCAGAGGGGTGGCTTTCAGTTTTTCCTCATTGAGTATGATGCTGGCTGTGCGTTTGTCATATATGGCCTTTATCATGTTGAGGTACTTTCCTTCTATACCCATTTTGTTGAGAGTTTTTATCATAAATGGATGTTGGATCTTGTCGAATGCTTTCTCTGCCTCTATTGAGATGATCGTGTGGTTTTTGTCCCTCATTTTATAACTTCACATTTTTAACCTCTGTGTGATTCCAAAATGTCATATGTTACCTTGCCTTCCTTAATATAGTATAATCGTAGCTTGAAGTTTTTTGGGTGACTCAGAGTCTGCGGTCTGAAGAACAATTACTATGTCAGGCTGTAATAAATTGAGGACTATGTGCTGATACCTGACTTATTACTCAGCCTTACATTTTTGAGTGCTTGTATTTGTTTTTTTTTTACAGGCTTTCTCTTTTCTTCCTTATTGCCGAATTGCCTGCCCTCTTTTTTTCAGCTGTGAAAATATCTGTCACTCCACTTTAGTAATTCTCCATACACACCTAGCCCCTTTGATTTACTTCTTTTATTGTGCAAGGAAAGCAGATAGCTGTAGAATTAATTTATGTTAATTAATTAATTTTTTTTTTGTGAGGAAGATCGTCCCTGAGCTAACATCTGCCAATCCTCCTCTTTTCTTTCTTTTTTTTTTTTTTTGCTGAGGAAGACTGGCCCTGGGCTAACATCCATGCCCATCTTCCTCTACTTTGTATGGGACGCCGCCACAGCATGGCTTGCCAAGCGGTGTGTCGGTGCTCGCCCAGGATCCGAACCGGCGAACCCCGGGCCGCCGCAACAGAGTGCAGACACTTAACCGCTTGTGCCACCGGGCCGGCCCCTAGAATTAATTTTTAAAAAATGAGAAGAGTAAGGCACTAAATTGCCTGAGCATTTCTCTGTGATAAAGTATGACTGAGTTTAATGCGAGAACTTTGTGATAGGAGTTTGCTTTCTGGTTCTTAGTTGTATTTGGGATGGTAAATATCGCCAGATATGACTTGTGGATAAATGTGAGTGTTGTATATAGGAATTGTTTAGGTTGGCGAATAAGCACATGTTAATTAATTGCTCTACTGATAGTCTTTCTTTACATGAATAATAACTGTGATTCTTGAACTTGCATGGTGTTATATAACAGGTGGTAAAAATTTCATTTTATCAAGAAAGCATTTATTGGCTGTCTCTATATTCATTATGTTATCCTAGGGTTGTTAGATTTTCACAGTCGTTCTTATATAACCATGTGCTGCATAACGATGTTTTGGTCAACAGTGGACCACAGGGCTGGCCCTGTGGCTTAGCGGTTAGGTGCGCGCACTCCGCTGCTGGCAGCCTGGGTTCGGATCCCGGGCGCGCACCGACACACCGCTTCTCCAGCCATGCTGAGGCCGCGTCCCACATACAGCAAGTAGAAGGATGTGCAGCTATGACGTACAACTATCTACTGGGGCTTTGGGGGGAAAATAAATAAATAAAATTATTTGAAAAAAAAAAAAAAAACAGTGGACCACAAATATGACAGTGGTCCCATAAGATTATAATGGAGCTGAAAAATTCCTATGGCCTAGTGATGTGGCTGTTGTAAATTCATAGCATAATGCATTACTCATGTTTTTGTGGTGATGCTGATGTAAAAAAACCTACTGAACTGCCAACCATATGAAAGTATAGCACATACGATTATATATAGTACATAATACTTGATAATGATAATAAATGACTGTGTTACTCGGTTTATTTACTATACTTTTTATAGTTATTTTAGAGTATACTCTTTCTACTTATAAAAAAGAAGAGTTTTCTGTAAAACAGCATGCTGTGTTATGCCAGCAGCAGCCTCATACATCTTGCATTCACTGCATCTCTTGATTGCATCATTTTCTCTTGTGCTTGACTTAATGTTGTGTTGTTTTGTTCATCATGGCCCCTAAGCATACAAAATCCACTGCTAATGTTGCTAGTAAAAGGCTATGTCCAGTGCTTGAACTAGAAATGAAATTGAAAGTGATTGAGGACTACTAAGGTGGAAAATCAGTGATGGTTATTGCTCACCAGTCAGGCATGTCCCATTCTCCCACAGCTACGACCTTGAAGAATTTAAGAACAAAGTGATGGAAGCTGTTAAAGGATCTGCTTCATTGAAGGCAACAAACTAACAAAAATTTGAGAAGGGTCTATATCAGACATGGAGAAACTTAAAATGACCTAGATTGAAGACAGTGCAGAAGCATATCCCTCTCAGCACCATGACGATCATGGCCAAAGCAAAGAGTTTGTTTGCAATGTTGAAAGAAAAAGTTGGACTCAACTATGATGTTGAATTTACTGCCAGCTCTGGGTGGTTTAAACGATTCAAGAATCATTATTCATTACGCAATGTGAAAGTCATTGCTGAGTCTGCAAGTGCTGCTGTGAAGGCAGCTAAAGTATTTTTGGAAACTACATAAGCTGATCGTGGAGGAAAATCACTTGCTAGAGCAAATATTCAATATGGATGTAACCTCCTTGTTGTGGAAATGGATGCCTAAAGGACTTTCATCCATAAAGAGGCCAAGTCAAGGCCAAGTTTCAAGGCTTTTAAGGACAGTCTTGCCTGGGGTCAATGTTGCAGGCTACAAATTGAAACCCTTTGTGATCTGGCACAGTAAGAACCCCAGGACCTTCAAGCACATCACTAAGTACACACTGCCAGAGTACTACAGAAGCAATAAGAAGTCATGGATGACCCAGCTCCTCTTCTAAGATGCCCTCCTGAATTGCTGTGCCAGCAAAATGGAGAAGTACTGTTTGGAGAAGAGCGTACCTTTGAAGATTTTGCTTATTGTTGATAATGCTCCCGGATATCCTTCTTTTATTGGTGATCTTCATCCCAATATTAATTGGCCTTTCTCCCTCCAATCACCACCTGTTTGATCCAACCAATGGACCAAGGAGTTGTAGCAGCTTTTAAGGTGTGCTGCCTGAGGAGGACCTTTGCCCAGGCTATTGCTGCAAGTGAGGAAGACACTGAGAAGACACTGGCGCAATTATGGAAGGATTATAACATCTCTGACTGCATTAAGAACCTTGGTTGGGCTTGGGGTGATGTTGTCAAGGAGTGTATGAATGGCATCTGGAAGAAGACACTCAAGAGGTCCATCCGTGACTCAAAGGATTTGCCAAGGACGAGGAAGTGGCAAAAATCGACAAGGCCATCACTGAGATGGCAAACAACTTGAACCTAGGTGTGGATGAGGATTACCTTGAGCTCCTAGAGGTGGTTCCTGAGGAATTTACTAATGAGTTTTTGAAACCAGAAGAGGAATGCATAGATGAAGAAGAGGCAAGAGAAAAGGAAACTGCAGGAGAAGAATGCCCCAAGAAAATTCACAGTGAAGGGTTTAACAGAAGTTTTTGCAGACCTCAGCAAGCTCCTTAAAAAGTTTGAAAACATGGATTCCCAACATCGAAAGGTTTTTGTTAATAGAGAGGAAGGTTCATGGTACATTATCTGCTTACAAGCAAATATCTGATGAGAAAAGAAACAAACCAAGCAAACCACCGTGGATGGATGTATTGAAAAAGTGACACCTCCTCAAGAAGAGCCTCAGGCAGGTCCTTCAGGTGGTATTCAGGAAGAAGGCATCGTTCTCATAGGAGATGACAGCTCCATGTGTGTTATTGCCCCTGAAGACCTAGTGGGACAAGATGTGGAGGTGGAATACAGTGATATTGATGATCCTGACCCTGTGTAGACCTAGGGAAACGTGTGTGTGTCTTAGTTTTTAACAATGTTTTAAAAGTTAAAAAATTAAATTTTAAAAATAGAAAAAAGCTTACAGAATAAGAATATAAAGAAAGAAAATATTTTTGTACGGCTGTGCAGTTTGTGTTTTAAGCTGTGTTATTACAAAAGAGTCAAAAAGTAAAAAGAAATTTAAAACTTTTTATGTAAAGTAAAAAAGTTACAGTAAGCTAAGGTTAATTATTGAAGAAAGAAAAATATTTTTTCAAAAATTGAGTGTAGCCTAAGTGTCGAGTGTTTATAAAGTGTATAGCAGTATATAGTGATGTCTTAGGCCTTCACATTCATTCACCACTCACTCACTGACTCACCCAGAACAACTTCCAGCCCTGTAAGTTCCATTCACAGTAAGTGCCCTGTACAGGTGTAGCATTTTTTATCTTTTATACTGTATTTTTTACCGTACCTTTTCAGTGTTTAGATATGTTTAGTTACACAGATACTTATCCTTGTGTTACAGTTGCCTGCAGTATTCTCTATAGTAACGTGCTATACAGCCTAGGAGCAGTAGCCTGCCATGGAGCCTAGGTGGGTAGTAGGCCATACCATCTGGGTTTGTGTAGGTACACTCTATGATGTTCGCACAGCAACAAAATAGCCTAATGACGCATTTTTCAGATCATATCCCTGTTATTAAGCAACTCATGACTGTAACTCAGAGGCCAAGAGCAGAAGAACAATGACCTAATTTTCAATAAAGTTTGATCTTAGCGAAATATTAATTATGGAACTTAAAGTTTTGGTTGATATATTTATAATATTTTAATTAGCTTTATTTTAAGGAGAGAACACTATTGTAACAGTGTATGCATTTCTTTTGTTTAGGTATTGGCTATAAAACTACCAAACGTCTTGAAGCTCTGGGTATCAGTAGTGTGCGTGATCTTCAAACCTTTTCACCCAAAATATTAGAAAAGGAATTAGGACTTGCAGTTGCTCAGCGTATCCAGAAGCTCAGTTTTGGAGAGGATGACTCTCCTGTGACGTCCTCAGGACCACCTCAGGTACATGATAATGATATTTATTTTTATTAAGTACCGCTTGTCACATTATTTGAAATAAAGATTTCTAGTTTTAGTACTGTGTTCTTACTATTCTAGTTTGCTTATTAAGTTAATACATGATCCCTTTCCTATGAGAAGGCTAATTTATTGTATTAGATTAATAAATATTCTTAACTTGAATCTAAGTATTTAAGTCTCAGGTTAGCCACTTTGGTTGAATACTACTTAATTCTAGTAGCCTATATTGCATATATGAGGCAAGATATTTTAATTTTTTAAAAATCTTATTTTCAGAGTAGTCTTATGATTTAAGAAATGGAGAAAAGTATAGTCAGCCGGTTAACAGTGGTTTTTTTCCTCTGTGACAGGCACTTTACTAAGTGCTTTATATATGTTAGCCAATTTAATCTTCACAACAGACCTTCGAGGTAGGTAGTACTATTGTTTGTTACCTTTTTCCCTCCTTTTCTCACTCTCTCTTCTATTTTTTTTTAAGATGAGGATACTGTACTTCAGAAAGGTTAAATAATTGCCCAAGGTTAAACTCAAATTCAAGTCCTAGGAGATTAAGAGCCTCGCTGTAATCATACAGTAAAGCTTGGAGTTGGTATCTAGGGCTTTATAATTGTCTTGACTTCCAGTGCACTTTCTAGTAGAGTACAATAACTTGCAGATAAAAAGAGTTAATATAAAAGTGAACTAAATAGCTCAAACTAAACACAAGAGGTAAGTTAGTAAAGAATGTGTTGAATATTCATTTGACATGTACACTGATAATTGGATGTGCTTATTTGGGTTTACAATAATCCTTATTTGTGCTTCTTTGGTAGTCCTTTAGTGAAGAAGATTCATTTAAAAAATGTTCATCAGAAGTTGAAGTTAAAAATAAGATTGAAGAACTACTTGCTAGTCTTTTGAACAGGTGATTTTCCATTTTACCCTATCATCCTATATATTTTATGTATGGTATATAGAAAAAACACTTGATGTTCTGTCTTGGAACTTACAGGTTAACGGGAGATTAAACAGTGTAAGGTAGGTCGTTTATCACTGAATTTCTCTGTTATAAACTATTGCAAAGATAATAACAGGTACTCTTAACTAAATTTAATCCATCTACTTCCATTATTCTTACTTTTAGTAACATTGTGGTTGTACCGTGGATCTTAGCTGCTGATAGTTACCTAAGGGAGTTTTATGGATATCTCTATAATCTTTATACCTATAAATTTGTGAAGGTTGAGGATAGGAGATTATTAAGAGCAACAATGATGGAGAAAGCAGAAGAACGCTTATATCTTCTTTGTCTCAGACTATGTGAAAGAAAATGGAGTCAGATGAAGGAATAGCTAAATGGGGCTATGTGTAATCAGTAAGAGTGATTGTGGGTGTGTGCAGGGTTACTAGTCTGTAAGTACATGAGGAGTGTCAGCTGGGATTATGGGTATACGAATAGCATAGCTTAAACTGAACCAGACATTTAGTTTGCTGATGTTCCTTTGACGTCATATATCTGTTTCTCAGTACTCCATAGAAGAGTATTATCTCTTTTCCTCCCATTTCTTTGATTTCTCAAAATGGAGTGTCAGGGGTCTAACAGTTTTGGGTAGGCGTGCTTCTGTAATGATGCTAGGATGGCTAACTGTGACTAGAGAAAATGGTTTTTGGATGACCCTCTCAGAAAACTGATGAAGTGAAACTTCATACAACTTTGCTCTCATATGCAGTGTGGTTCTCATGTCTTGAGCAGAGACATGCAGCTCATCGTTTGCTGCATGCAGCTAGGGCTGGCTGTATGACCCAGCTTCAGTGATATGACTCAGGCTGAGCCTGCGAGTATGCTAGTGAAATTGGGTCATCTGCTTTGCTTCAGCTAAAGATAAGACTACTATGAAATGCCTGGCCATTGGAAACAGTTCTACACATAGAGAAACCACAGAAGTGTAAGTTTCATAGGTTTTCTTATTTGAAGAGTCAACCCAGAAATGAGACCAGGTGCTCTAAACCTGTGAAATACCGACTAGTAACCGTTTATCCTTATCCCTGGTTGCCATTCCCTCCTCTGCATTGGCCTCTTATTTCAGTGACTGAGGTGTAATACCATCTAAGTGGCAAAAAAAATAATTGTGTGTGTGTAAATGTGTTTTCCTTCTAGAGTATATGATGATTACTGCTAGAGGTATGTAGGAGGTATAAAATTATAATTTTTAATCCATCCTCTAGGCACTAATTTAAGATTGCTTAAAATATAACCTTTTTCTGGTAGTTATAGGAACCAAATCACACTCTTTGAATTGCGTAATGACTTGAGAGAACAAGTTTAACTGGAAGATATTTAAACTAGTAACGTGTTTACAGGAACCATTTAAGATATTTTATTAGTAAGGCAGCAATCGAGAAGTTTTGTGATAAAACAATAAGAGAAAAACATTATTTACTACAAAAATATAGATTTTCCAATTCAGAATCTTCAATTTAAGTATGTTTAACAATGTGTAATATTTGTATTTTATGTTTGTGATTTTTTTAGTGCATTGCTATACATATAAAAAGGAAAATGTTATTTTTTAATAACATTTATTTTCTCTAATAATTAGATTTTAAGTGAATTTTCTACATCATTAAAACTTTGTCTTCAATACCAAAACCAAGATTATTTAGATGAAACACTTTTTGAGATGCGTGTACATGTACTTATCTTCCTAAATATAGTATATAATTGATCCTTGAAGTTATTGCTCTAATGTGCCGTATAATGGTGATATTACTGGCTTCTTTGTATCTATTTGGGAAGCGCTCTTTGACAAAAGTAATCTCATTTTAAAAAATTTTTTTCTTTTTGTAATCTTTTTTTAAAAAATGTATAAAAAATGTCTTCTGTCATTTTTCATGTATTTGCTTCTGTCAGTGTATGATTCTTTCAGTTTCTTAAATTTCCTGATGATTTTAATATGTTGCTTTTAGTTGTGTTTTGGACTTGGATTATAAAATGGCTTTTTATAATTATATCTTATTTCTGTTCTTTTTCTTATAGCACTCAATTCTGAGTGAAACCTGAGAGCCTTACATTTAAAATTTCAGAGCTTTGTTGCATAGACTTTGTGAAATTTATTTGGCCTATTCAGGGACCTTTATTGCTTACTGCCTAGTTATCAACTGTATTTATAATTGTTATAGTTACTAAATCTGGCAGCTTTAGATAAATGAGGTGTATTAGACCATTTAAAAGAATAATTAGCTAGTACTTTTTCTAATTCCTTGTTTCTGCTTTCTCTTTATTTTTAGGGTATGCCAAGATGGAAGGAAGCCACATACAGTAAGATTAATAATCCGTCGGCATTCATCTGAAAAGCCCTGGAGCCGTGAGAGTCGTCAGTGCCCTATTCCATCCCACGTAATTCAGAAGTTAGGGACAGGTGTCGGCTAATTTTCTAATAATTTAATTAGCAGGTGGAAGTCTTAAAAAAGGCAAACTTTGAATTAAAAATATGATCCAAAGTTGGAGACTCTTCACAGGGAGTTAGTGAGCTATTAAATATCTTTATTCGGTTAGGAATTTTTACTAGAAAACTTTGTTGTTGTTTTTTAATAAATAATAAAAGTCAAGACTTAGTTAAGAATACTTCCCAAGTTGAGAGAAAGCAAAACTATGATAATTAATTATACGGCATGAGATAACTTCTTTATGGGCATTTAGATTGTTTCCATTGTTTGGCAGTTATGAAAAATGGTGCTGTGAACATTTATGTGCAAGTCATTGGATGGGTATATACTTTCTTTTACCTTAGGTAGATTACAAGGAGTGGAATTGCTGGCTTTTGTGGTAAGTTGAACTCTAAGAAACTGCCAAACGTTTTTCTGAAGTGGGTGTAGCAATTTAGATTTTCACCTCATATATGAGGGTTTCAGGTTTTCATATTCTCACCGACAGTATTGTCAGTTTCTTTTATTATAGTCATTCTTTTGGCTATGTAGTGGTATTTCATTGTGTGTTTTTTTCTTTAATGAATAGTGCTTTTGGTGTCATATCTAAAAATTCTTTACCTAACCCAAAGGTTGCAGATATTTCCTCCTATGTTTTCTTTTGGAAATTTTATAGTTTTAATAAGCTTTATACTTAGATCCACTTTTGAGTTAATTTTTATGTGTGGTGTAAGATGAGAGTCTTAGTTCATTCTTTTGCCTGTGGGTATCGAATTGTTCCAGCAGAATTTGTTGAAAAGACTATTCTTTCCCTGTTGAGTTGTCATGGCACCTTTGTCAAAAACTAATTGACCATAAATATAAGTGTTTATTTCTTGACTTTCTTGTTACATTGATCTGTATGTTTATCCTTATGCCACTTCCACCCTGTCTTGATACTTTGTGGTAAGTTTTGAGATGAGGTAGTGTAAGTTCTCCAGCTTTGTTCCTTTTTGAAATTGCTTTGGCTATTCATGGTCCTGGGCTTTTGTTTGTGAGAAGATTTTTAAAATAGGAATTTTATTTCTTTATTTGTTTTAAATTTATTCAGGGTTTCTATTTATTTTGAGTCACTTTTGGTAATTTGTATCTTCTAGGAAAGTACATATCTCGTCCGGGTTGTCTAGTTTGTTGGCATGAAGTTGTTAATATTTCCTTATAATCCTTCTGAGTTTTGTAGGGTCTATAGTGATGTTTGCTTTTTTGTTCCTGATTTTGGTAATTTATGTATTCTCTTTTTTTTCTTAGTTATTCTAGCAAATGTTAATCAGTTTTGTTGATCTTTTCTAAGATCCAACTTTTGGTGTCATTGATTTCTCTGTTGTTTTTCTACTTTCTATTTTGTGTATTTCTGCTCTGTTTTTGTTATTTCCTTCTTTCTGCTTGCTTTAAGTTTAATTTGTCTTTTCTCCCCTAGTTTCTTAAGGTGGAAGCTTATATTATTTTATACTTACCTTCTTTTCTAATAATTCGAGTTTAAAGTTATATATTTCCTTTTAAGCAGTGTTTTAGCTGTATTCCGTAAATTTTTGTTGTGTTTCTTTTCATTAAGGTCAAAATAATTTCCAATATCCCTTGTGGTTTCATCTTTGATCTTTAAATTTGTTTAGAAATTTGTTGTTTAATTTCCAAATGTTTGATGATTTCTCAAATTTCTTTCTGTTTTTGATTTCTAATTTAATTTCATGTTGATCAGAGAACATACTTTGAGTAATTTCAATCCTTTTAAATTTATTGAAGCTAATTTTATTGTCTTGCTTATGGCCTATCCTGGAGAATGTTCCATTTGTCTTTGAAAAGAGTTGAGCAACATTATCAAACCATTCTACTTAACTAAAATTTATGGAATACTCCACCAAAATAGCATCTTTGAATGGCAGTTCATCTGGGTATATAATTCTTGACTGTTTTTCTTTCCATACTTTAAATATACCATTCCATTGCCTTCTGGTTTCCATTATTTCTGATGAGTCACATGTTAGTAGTTTTATCAGTCTCCTTCCAATCAGGAGAGAATAACCACACAGAAATTTGAGCAGGGCAAGTTTCACAGAATTATTAAACTATGATAGAGGAGTGACTACAAAGGTATAAAGAGAACTCTAAGAGGTACCCAAGGGCTGAGGAAAAGTACCCAAGGAAGGACAGACTTGGAAAGGGGAGTCCCCGTACCCATCAAGGAGAAGATGTGGTTGCAGGACACTTGGATGGTAGAGAAATCTTTTGAGTTACCTGGCCAGGAGCTTGTCCATAGTTATTGGACAAAGAGAAAACCACCCTCTGATCCATGAATGAGCTGAGGCTGAGTGGTGGGCACGCAGGAGGGGTTGGCATGTTAGGAGCTTGCGCGTTGGCAGGGTAGTGCATGAGCTGGGGTGTGCTGTGTCCATGTTTGGAGGGCTTGTGTTAACCCTCCAGGATGCAGGCAAGCTGAGGCTGGTGGGTGGTTGTGCTGAAGGAAACTGCATTCTTCTGCTAGCACAAAATTAGAGGGTATGGTGCCTGCATAGAAAGAACTGGAGGAAACCCTTTGGGGCGTAGACAAGTCAAGGCTGTTAGGTGAGTGTGCAAGAGTTGAGGCACTGTTTACAGCACCAGCCTGGTGTGTGCAGCGTTGGAGTTGGTAGTGCCATGGTAACACGGTCACTAGGCTTGGGCTGGGGCTCGAGGTTGCTGAGGGACTCAACATTCCACATGTGTGTGGTGTGGCAGAGCACTATTGGATGTCCCCACACGTATATACCACAGATCATGTAACAGGAGCAAGGAAAAGTAAATGACAGTACATTGGAACCAGGAAGAGATACTCCCTGTCTCCTTTAGTGGTCCTCCACTGCTCTCTACTGATGAAGCTTAACATTGTGTTCAATGTAAAAAAAAATTTTGGAGAGTCCAACCTATTACCACAGAGCAGGTGCTGCAGACTGCGTTTGGAGCTGAGAGGAAATAAGTTGTTAGAAGGCATAGTTGTATTGTTGATCGCCTTTATATGATGAGTCATTTGTTTCTTTGTCTATTTCAGTAGTTTGACTATGATATGTCTAAGTGTGGAATTTCTTTGTGTTTATTCTAGTTGGAATTTATTAAGCTTGATTCTGTAGATTAATTTTTTTTAATGGAATTTGGGGAGTTTTTTGCTCTTGTTTCTTCAGATATTTTTTCTTCTCTTTTTTTCTCTCCTCTCCTCTGGGACTCTCGTCGCATGAATGTTGGTGTGCTTGATAATGTCCTACAGGTGTGTGCAGTTCTATTCATTTTTCTTCAGTCTTTTTTCTCTTCTTTATTTTTAGACTAGATCATTTCTATTGAGCTGTCTTCAAGTTCTCTGATTCATCTGTTCATCTCAAAACTGCTATTGCCATCTAGTGATTTTGCTTGTTTTGGTTACTGTACTTTTTAACTTTATAATTTCCATTTATTTTTGTTTGTTTGTATGTTTGATTCTGTTTCTTTATTGAGATTCCTCTTGTTTTGATAGTCATTATTCTATTTTACTTTAATTCTTTAAAATGGTTTTTTAAATTCTTTGAATACATCTATAATAGCAACTTTGAAGTCTTTGCCAAATCCAACTCAAAGTCAGTTTCTATTGACTGCTTTTTCCCCCAAATATGAATCACATTCTTCTGGTTTTTTGCATGTATTGTAATATTTTGTTGAAAATTGGACATTTTAGGTAATGTATTGTAGAAACTCTGGATTTGGATTTTTTTCTTGTGAGCTTTTTTTGTCCCCTTTTTTTTGTAACTTGTCTGGACTTAAGCTGCAGAATCTACCTTCTCTGTAACGTGCTGCCCCTGATTTCTCTGCTCAGCTTTTCTTTTTTTAATTTAAATATTTTATTTTGGCTTCCTAGGATGTTACCTCTCTGTCTGCATAGTTTAGTGGTTAGCCAATGATTGGTCAAAGGTTTTGCTCAAATGCTAGAGCCTGGAAGGCTTCTACCATCTGTCAACAGATGTGTGCTTGGGTTGGAGAGCACTTTCAAAATTTAGGCCATTGTCAGGTGTGCCTTGGCTTTTATTTTCTGCTAGGCCCTCTTGCATCTCCCTTCATATGCTTTTGCTATTCCAGTCAGGGATGTGTGGAGAGCTTGGGCCCTCTCTGGCCTCCCCTCCCTGTGCATACAGCCTCTCAGGCAGCTGAGGTTGTGAGGAGAGTTTATCTAATCCCTCTATGGTTCTCTCATTTCCGGATCTTCTGGTTAAATTTGTGGCTCGTCTACTGATCTTTCACTCACCCCACCACTGCTGCAACATCAGGCTAGAGTGCTGTGCGATTTTCCCATTTGTTTCCTATCAACTTTGTTCGTTTTACTGGCAATGCTGCTGGATGTGGGCTTTTGCCTTCTGCCTCAAATCAAGTCTGTCCTTTCTGGCAGCGGAGCTGCTGGCTTTCATAGCCAGCCTCACCCTGGTAGAACTACTGTACCAACTGAGCTGTGTAAAGGGAGATGCAGACAACACCAGCCAATAAGGCTGCAGTCTCCCACTTTCTTACCTAAGTTCTAGCAGTTTTTCATGAATTAATGCTTCTCACTTTATTTGCCTTTGGTTTGTTTCGAGATCCTCAAAATGATTATTTTTGATGATTTTGTTCAGTTTTATTATAGTTTTATGGGGAGAAGATCTTCTGACCTCATCACTCTACCATAACCAGAAGTGTCCCGTGGTTTCAAATCTTTTGAAAACTTGAACTCATTTGGCATTTAGTATTAATGTTGAGATGTCCAAGTTTAGTATATAATGTCAAGGTGTCCCAGTGATATCTATTTAGGATTTTAATTTCTTAATCTAAGCAATATAAATTAGACTAAGCATTTAATATCAATTATGATATAATGTGTTTATATACTATCTTCTTAAACATTTTATTTAGGAAATTATGATGCGATGACCCCAATGGTTGATATAGTTATGAAACTTTTTCGAAATATGGTGAATGTGAAGATGCCATTTCATCTTACCCTTTTAAGTGTGTGCTTCTGCAACCTTAAAGCACTGAATACTGCTAAGAAAGGGACTATTGATTATTATTTAACACCATCATTATCAACAACTTCACGCTCTGGCAAGCGCAGTTTTGTAAGTACACTGTTACTGGATTTGTGTGGTTAAATTACAAATCTAAGTTTGTGTTTGATATAATTTAGAGGTTCTTTTGGGTAATATTGTTTGAATGACTTACATATATAGTACCTATCATATTATTTATAATTGCTGGCCCTAAGTATATTGTACTGTGATCTAAGAAGAAAGCATAAGCATCACTGGATAAAAGAGAAAACATGATGGAGGTTCCCTGTTTTGGAAGCAGGTTAAAACATTTTATAACAGTATATAGGAATATGATGATTAGCTCATAAATATGAAAATATTTCCAGATACTGGAAATCAAATATTTTTGTCTGCTAATTTATACATAAGCTACCAGCATCCCACCTATGTTTTTGTTAAAGTATTTAAATTTTCTTGGTTTTGAATTATATTGAATTCTGATAGCAATATTGATAGAATATGACTACAGTCATAATGACATTTCAGTCAGCAATGGACCACATGTATAATAGTGGTCCCATAAGATTAGTACCATATAGCCTAGGGGTGTAATAGGCTATACCATCTAGATTTGTGTGTGTACGCTCTGTGATGTTCACACAATAATGAAATTGCCTAACGACGCGTTTCTCAGAACATATCCCCATCATTAAGTGCTATGTGACTGTACTCATTTTACAATTGTAGAAATTATGAGTGTGGCGATAGAGAGGCAGAGACCAGTCGTATTTTCAAATGACTAAAACAAAACCCTATATGTACAGCCATTTGGCAAACTTCTGTTTACTAAATGTGAGATGCTTTAAAAAATAATCGTCTTTTACTAAATTGTTCATGCCGACAATTAACTCTTAATTTAAAATGTTTTTATTATTTTCTTTATTTTTTATTGCTTACTCAGTATAATTCTAGTAATATTTTCATTGACATTTAAGTTTAAAATGAGAACACAATAGTGTAATTGAAATAATGAATTAGTGCCCTCTTCAATTACTTTTTTTCTCTTACTCTTTTTATCCCATTTTTTAACTGAAATTTTAAAAGATGTTTACTTTTTACTTTTTTTTTGGTGAGGAAAATTTGCCCTGAGCTAACATCCATTACCAGTCTTCCTCTTTTTTTTTTTGCTCGAGGAAGACTGGCCCAGAGCTAACGTCTGGGCCAGTCTTCCTCTATTTTGTATGTGGGATGCGGCCACAGCATGGCTGACGAGTGGAGTAGGTCCAAGCCCGGGATCTGAACCTGCAAACCTGTGCCGCTGAAGTGGAGCATGCAGAACTTTAACCACTCAGCCACGGGGCCAGCCCCTACTTTTTACTTTTTAATTAATCTGTAGAATAAGAATTAAAGGTCTTTAATCTACAGTGGTATTAGAGAGATAAACATCAGAGAGGTAAACATTGTACGTGCCTGGCACACAGTAGGTGCTCAATATATACGGTGGCCCAAATTTCTTCTCCTTTTACGTGTTTGAAGTTTGTATTGAGTTGTTTCCTGAATCATATTTGACTGTGTATACATTTTTATGATACTTAAAACAAGAGAAAACTTAAGTGAAAAGCTTTCCATAGAAAAATAATGCAAATTAGAATTGAAGGTGTTTTTAAATTTTCATTTTTATGTAAATATAAAAGAGTGTTATATCTTAGTAATGATGTTGGATTTTTACCATAGAAGTATATTTTTTCTTTCTGTTAAATGTTACACTTCAGAATAGGGATTTTTAGAAAACCAGCCCTTGATGCTTTGTGCATATTATACTTTTTAGATAGCCTTAGGTAAGTCATTTACTTTTCTAGGCCACCATTCTTTTATTCACAGAATTGGAAGTTTGAGTACATGATTGTTAAGATCCTTTCCAGATCTCCAAATACATACCTACCTTCTGGCTCAGTGCTGTCTAGGAAGGAAACCTCTTCCTGGAATAGTGAGTAAGGATCCACACAATAATGTGACTAATTTTGGTAGATTAATCATCTTTAGTTGTTTGGAACTGGCCAAAAGGATTGAAGTTATTGAGTAGAATAGAAATATGTTGGTCAAATAATAACTACAGTCACACTTTAGCAGCATGAATATTTAAAAGATATCAGATATCTTAATTATTGTTATCCTTGTGTTCTAGAAAATGAAAGACACTCATATGGAGGATTTTTCTAAAGACAAAGAAACAAATTGGGATTTTCTACCAACTGGAAGAATTGAAAGTACAAGAACTGGGGAGTCTCCACTAGATAACACAAATTTTTCTGAAGAAAAAGACAGTAATGAATTCCCACTCTGCTCACTTCCTGAGGGTATTGACCAGGAAGTATTTAAGCAGCTTCCAGTAGATATTCAAGAAGAAATCCTTTCTGGAAAATCTGGAGAAAAAGTTCAAGGGAAAGGAAGTTTGAGTTGTCCATTACATGCCTCTAGAGGAGTATTATCATTCTTTTCCACAAAACAAATACAAGATAGTCCCTTACATCCTAGAGATCATTTATCCAAAAGCAAACAGATGTCCTCTGTATCTCCCTGTGAACCGGGAACTTCAGGCTTAAATAGCAGTAGTTCCTCTTATCTGTCTAGCCAAAAGGATTATTCACATTATTTAGACAGTAGATTAAAAGATGAACGAATGAGTCAAGGACCTAAAGAATCTAAAGGATTCCACTTTTCAAATACAAACCCCACTGTATCTGTTTTCCATTCATTTCCAAATTTGCAGAGTGAGCAACTTTTCTTCAAAAACCGAACTACAGATAGCCATAAGCAACCAACAGCAACAGTCTCTCGGCATGAAGGACTAACAGAAAATAGAGAGCAAGACTCTACTGATGAGAAAATTACTTTTCCTTCTGATGTTGATCCTGAAGTTTTCTATGAACTACCAGAAGAAGTACAAAAAGAGTTGTTGGCTGACTGGAAGAGAACATGATCAGATTTCCATATTGTAAATAAATAAGCATGTTCAGAAAAAAGGTCTAAAAAAGCAAGGGAAAGACCACTGTTGTCGGCAGTTTATTAAGCTCTTCTAAATTAAACACTAATAGATATTCAATAATGTAGAAATCCAATATAAAATGCTCTAGATAAAGCAAGAATAGTTATGGGAAGTAAATTCTGTTACAGCATAGAAATATTTATGACAGAAGACATAATGTAAAATAGTACCTTCCTCTGATTTCTAAAGCTATTTCATATTGCTTTTCAATAAAAAGAATATCATAGCATTAGTACATTTTCCATAAATTGGGGGGAAGATATATATGCCTGCATATAAAAAATAAACTAGCTAAATCATTGCTATGCTATAATGAAGAACAGGTTTTTTTTTTTGTGAAGTATGGAATGACTTGAGAAATTCAGCCCATTAGGAAATAACCAAATAAGAAATTCTACTGCCAGCTAATCTATTAAAAGTGTAGATATCTTTGACTAAAGTACTATGTACCATATAATAAGTTGATTTTTGAAAAAATACCAAAGCAGTGTATATTCAATTAATACTTATTAGTACTCCTAGGACCTACCACAATGCCTGGCACACAGAGGGCACTCAGTAAATTTTGAATGAATGAATGAATCGTGTGGCAGGGACCAGGTGGGGAGTTGGGCGGGGAAGTGTATATGTTGTAGAGAACTAGAAGAACTCTCCGTACAAATAGATTAAGGGAAAGATGGAAACAGAAACGCAAGGTAATAGGTCTTTAAGAATGCTAGATAATGGAAGAAGTCCATTTCCTTCTGGCCAGTCTGTAGAGTTTAAAAGCAATGGATTAGATGTTTTTGTATCTTCTCCACATTTTGGAGATAAGATTAAGGACGTCAACCCACAACAAACATCCACATTTACTAAATTGATGGATGTTTTCTTTATCCCATTGTAATTACTATCCCCTCTTGCCTGCCAGATTAAAAGTTGGATATAAGATTGTGGCCATCTTATAGTTTATAAGACATGGAAGGTGTTTTAGAACACACCAAAGTATCCGTCAGCACTGGCTTGGAGGAGTTCTGTTCTCAAGTTTATAACCTCTGCAGATATAATCTAAAGAAGAGACGATGAAAATAAAGTACACGTGAATAAAGAGTAGCTTAGAAATACTTTCTTCTAGGTAAGAAGTTTTAACTTAGTTTTAGATTTCTTGAAATTTGCAAATTCCCTAACCACCAAGGGTTTTTAAAAGGGAGTTTGGGGTTATCAAACTCCCTTGCTCTTGGAGCAAGAACATCGGAAGTTATTTGCTGTGCAAATATTTAGAGCTCTGGATCAAGGACTACAGAGTTTTCTACATGTAGTATTCTGGTAAGGTAGTTAAATTCATAAAAGGAGTATATTTTTCAGATAATATGTTTTTTAAAAGTTTCTAATAGACCTTGTAATTATTTCAGCCAGAAATTGTTAGACAGCTAGAAAGATTGAAAAAAAGGAAAAAAAAAGATATGAAGAGTAAACAGTTTTGGCCAGTTTAAAAATAGAACACAAAATAGTAGTTAAAAGTACACCTTCTGGAGTGAGAGTGCAGGGGGTTTATTACAGCTCTTCGACTGCTACTGTGGCCTTAAATTAGTCTTTCAGCATCTTTGTGCCTCAGCGTCTGACTGTTTAGGTTATCTTTTCTCTCTATCTGCTTTTAATAAAAGCTTTTCTTCCTTTGGTGTTCTACGGGTGTACTATTATGTTTGGAGATGTGAATTTCTTTTTATTCATCTTTGGTATATGCTGGCTTCCTGTATCTTTCAATTCATGCTAGTTCTGTAAAATCTTTAGCCACCAGCTCTTCAGATAGTACTTCTCTATTCTTCTAGGACTCTGATTACACAAATGATGGACTGTCTTACTCCATCCTTCGTGTTCCTTAATCTCTCATACTTTTTCGTCATTCTGTTTATCTGTGCTACATGTTGGTTAATTTCATTAGCTCTGTCTCTTGTTTACTAATTGTTTTTCAGCAATGTCTGATCTACCATTTAAAACACTAATTTCAATAATTATATTTTTCATTTGATTCTTTTTCTCATCTTCCTATTTATTCACTATAGTCTCTGGTAAGTCCATTTCTAATTTAAAAAACTTATAAATATTTTATATTCTGTTTCTGATCGTTTCAATGTTGTAAATCTTTATAAGTCTAAATTTTTGCATATTGTTCTGTACCATTTTGGCTTGTTTCCTTGAGTGTGTGGCTAAACTTAATCTGTGGGAAAACAAAGGACCTAAGTTGTGGATGCTTCCCCTTCAGATGTGATTTGCATTTGCTTGCAGTGAGGCAGTACCAATCTATTGGCACCACTGTAACCCCTTCAAAGGTCCTGACTAAATGCATTTAATTTGTCTTATTTTGCCTTGTTTTCAGCTCCCTGACCTTGCTGCTGCTATCCTAAGATTTTGTCTCCAGAGGTCAATTGCTGGCTCCTATCAGCATTTGCCTTCAGTGTAAACCCCACCTTCGAAGCCTGCTTCTTGCCTGATGCTTCCTGCTCCTTTCCTGCTTTTGTTTCAGCTGTTTTTTTCCTGTGTGAGTGTAGAGGGATGGGGCCTGGAGATTTCCCTTCTATAGCATAACCCTGCAATGAATGAAAAGGTCTGTTTTCTCCAGGATCTAGTGTTTTGTATTGGGATAACTCTTAAGAGTATCTGTCCTACCATAATGTGGAAGTGCAAGTCTATTTGGATTTATTTTTTCTGTCTTATTTCATACTGTATTTTTTTCTCTTGTTCTATGCTGATGCTTCTTTCTCATCCTTATCCCTTTCCTGTCTTCTTTTTGGCTTGGTTGCATTTTCTATTTATTATATGTTTTCCCTCTACTGATTTGAAATGTAAACATTCTATTATAAGTACTTTTGATTATCCTTAAAAGTTGAACATGCTTAGCATCTAAAAATGATAACTATCTGTACCCTCTTTCTAAATAAAGATATTAAAATATATTAATTCTAATCAAGTTCCTCTAGTTCTTTATTTAACCTCCAAATTGGATATCATTAGCATTTTATATAATGCTTAGGTTTGCATACATGTTTATCTTTCGTTTTTTTGGCTCAACTTTTTTTTCTTGCATCTCAGACATTCTTTCAAAGTAGAATTGTTTTTACTTTCTGAAATTATCTTTAGAGCTGTGGATTTAGAACTGACTTCTTTTGGGCTGTTTTAAGATACTCACTTTTATCTTTGGAGATGTATAGTTTTTATTATACGTCTAGCTACAGATTTCTTTTTATCATGTTTGGGATTTAAGTGCTTTCTGAATCTGCAGATTTATGTCTTTCATCAGATCTGGGTTAATGTCAGTATTAAATTTATTTCTGTTGAGAAATCTATATACACAAAAGTGCATAAGTAAATGGACATGTTAATGGGTAATATAAGCAACGACTATGTAACCGTTTATCCAGGTCAAGAAATAAAACGAGTGACCAGGAATTCTAGAGGTTTTTGTTTGTTTTTGTTTTGTATTTTTTTATTGAGATATAGTTGACATAACAGTTTCAGGTGTACAACATGATTCGCTATTTGTGTATATTTCAAAATGATCACCACAATAAGTCTAGTTAACATCCATTACCATACATAGTTAGAATTTTTTTTTCCCTTGTGATGAGAACTTTCAGGATCTCTAAGTTGAAGTCCAGAGTTTTTCCTGGGGTTTCATGATGTAGGGAGGATTTAGTAAATCACTGACCATGTGATTGAGGTCAGTCTCCAGCTCCCCTCTCCTACCTAACCTTCCTGGGTGTCAGGCTGGCTCAGAGTCTTGCCATTCTGATTATGTGATTGATCTTTCTGGTGTGGGCTAGCCCCATCTAAGTGAGCTTTTTGGCATAAGCTATCTAGGGGTCCACCATGAATCACCTCATTAACATACACAATCAGTGTCCATGATGAATAACATAAATCACTTCTGTTTGGGAAATTCTAAGGGTTTTAGTAGTTCCATGCTAGGAACCCCGGACAAAGACCAGATAAATTCTTTATTCTACTGCAAAATATTTTGAAATAAGTTCTGAGATGTTTTGCGAAGCCGCAAATGTACTCTAAACCTTAGTAAATATTCTGTGTGTGCTTGAAAATAATGTGTTTTGTTGTTGAGTAGAGTGTTGTATAAATGTCAGTTAGGTTAATTGAGTGTTCATGTCTTCTATATCATCACTGATTTTTTTGTATATTCTATTAATTAATGAGAGGAGTATTCAAATCTCCAACTATAATTGTTGATTTGTCTTTTTCTCCTTGCAGTTTTATCAGTTTTTGCTTCATGTATTTTGAAGGTGCTGTATTAACATTCAGGACTATTATGTTCTAATGAATTGACCCCTTTATCATTTTGAAATGACCTCCTTTGTCCCTGATAAATTCTTTGCTCTGAAAACCACTTTTCTGATGATAGCCACTATAGTTTTTTTTTTTTTAATTAATGTTAGACTAGTGTCTTTTCCCATCATTTTAACCGATTTGTGTCTTCATATAAGAAATGAGGGAGGTTTTTTTTGGTGCCAACAGCTAGTTGGGTCTTGCTTTTTCATTCAGTCTGATATCTCTGCCTTTTAATTGAGGTTTTTAGGCTATTAATATTTAACATGATTATTGATATGGTCTCGTTAAAATCTACCAATCTATTTTCTATTTTTCCCCATGTGTTCTTTGTTGCCTTTTCTCAGTCTTCATGCCTTTATTCCAATTGAGTGTTTTTTTATTACTCTATACTTTATTTCCTTTATTGGCTTATTAACTGTAACTCTTTGTTTTGCTACTTTAGTGGTTGCTTTCTTACACATCTCTAACTTACCACAGTCTACCTTCAAACTATAAACTACTACTGTATGTTTAAGGACCTTAAAACAGTATACTTCCATTTCTCCCAACTGGCATTTGTGCTGTTGTTACCATACATTTTACTTCTCCATATGTTGTAACCTCACAATATATTTCTTATTACTTTTATTTTTGTATTATACAATCAACTTTTAAAAAGAGATTGAAAATAAGGAAAAAAGACTATTAAATATATCCACATTTCTGGTGCTCCTCATTTCTTTGTGTAGATCCATATTTCCATCTGATATCATTTTCTTTCTGCCTATTGGATTTTTTAAAACATTTTTTTGTAGTGCAGATCTGCTGGGCATGAATTCTTTCAGCTTTGTTATGGTTAATGTCTTTCTTATGTTTTTATTTTGCCTTTATTTCTTGAAGATATTTTTGCTGAGTGTAGAATTCTAAGTTGACAGGCTTTTCTTCTTCTTCTTCTCTTTTACTTCTTTAAAGATGTTAGTCCACTGTCTTTTGGTTTGCATTGTTTCCAAAGTGAAGTCTACTGCTATTTTTGTTTATTTTTCTCTAAATAAGGTGTTTTTTTGGTGAGGAGGGTCTTGTTGCCTTTAAAACTTTTTCTTTATTACTGGTTTTAAGAGATTTGATTATGATATTCCTTAGTATAGTTTTCTTCATGTTTGTTAGGTTTGGGATTTGTCAAGCTTCTTGAATCTATTAGTTATAGTTTTCATCAAATTTGGATAATTTTAAGCCATTGTTTCTTCAGATATTTTTTTGTTTCCCATCCTCTTCTTTGGGGACTTGAATAAGACATATATTAGGCTGCTTAAAGTTGTCCCATAGCTCACTGATACTCTGTTTATTTATTTTTTGTCTTTTTTTTTTCTCTTTGTTTCCTTTTGGATAGTTTTCATTGCTGTGTCTTCAAGTTCACTAATTTTTTCTTCTGTAGTATCTAATCTGTTATTTCTATTCAGTGTGGTTTTCATGTCAGACACTTTTTCTCTAGATATCTGATTTGGTTTATTTTTGTATCTTCCATGTCTCTACTTAACATGCTCAGTTTTTTCTCTACCCTCTTGAAAATATGGAATATTATAATAATTGTTTTAAGAGTTTTTTCTACTAACTGTTGTTTGTGTCATTTCAGTATCTATTTCTGTTGATTTGTCTGTCTCCTCATTATGGGTCATATTTTTCTGCTTACGCATGCTTCGTAATTTTAAAAATTGTATTGCAAGCATTGTGAATTTTACCTTGTTGGGTAGTGGATGTTTCTGTCTTTCCATAAATATTCATGAATTTTGTTTTTTGTCACTTTAATAAGTTACTTTATTAGATGCAACCAGAGCAGCATTTAGTCTAGGGACAATATTATCCCACTGCTGGGTCAAAAATCCTTCTGAGTACTCTATTATATGCCCTGTGATTTGTGAGGTTTTCTACTCGGCTGGTCATAACATGAAATATTTCTGGTCCTGTTTGGACTCAGGAGATTGCTCCCTCTGGTCCTTTCAGGTGGTTCCTTCCCCACCTTGGGTAAGTTGTTCACATGCATGTACTAGTCATTACTCAGCTGAAGACTTGAGAGGTATTCTCTGCAGCTATCTGTGCAGCTCTCTCCTCTCCAGTACTCTGCCCTATGAACTGTAGTCACCCTCGTGTCTCCAGACTCCCAGCTCTATCTTCTCAATTCACAGAGACTGTTAGGTTCTCTCTGGCTTCCACCTTCCAGTACCGCATCCTGGAAACTCTCTTCAGAGAAGTAAGCTAGGGCAGTTGTCAGGCCTCATTTGCAGACTTTTCATTTCTGCTAATATTTTTTATTTTTTAAGAGTAATTTCTTGTTTTCTAAGTGTTCTTTTCTGTAGCATCCTGTTCTTGCTTCTTGGATACAATATCTTTTCATCTCTCTAAAGATATTACTGATAGAACCTCCGAAGATTTCCTCATACTGCATAATCTCTCTTGAAGTTGCTTTTACTTTTTTGATGAAGAGTGTGGGACTAAAAATGTGATTGGAAGCTCTGGTAGCTGGGTAGGACTTGTAAACTTTGAGTTCCATGCAGGATGATCTGTTTGGGCCATTTTGGGGGGAACGCCTGATGTCAGTATCATTAGGTCTTTCCTTTTGGGCTGGTTGTGTTTCTCAAAGATGATGCTTAAGATATCCTGCTTGGATTATGGATGTCTGCTGCCTGTGTTATGGGAACAAAGTAGGGGAAGGGGACCAGAAGTTTCAGCATTCAATATACATAAAGTCATTTAATCCTATTTTTTAGTACACTTCCTAGGTTCTCAACTGTACCTGGCGTTGTCCAGTTCAGAGACTATCTGTTTTACTCTTCTCTAGAGAATAAACCTCTACTCTTCTGTTGGAGTTGGGGAAAGAATCTAGGGATATGTTTCTCAATTAGTTTTAACCCACTCCTCTTGGTCAAGTCATGTTAACATCGTGTCATTAATGTATCATAAGTCCTGTGGGGGAAAGTTAGGTTTTACTTTAGATATACTCCCATGATTTCTGAAAAGTGAAAGTACAATGGACTTTACATGGTGAAGGTGAGATGGAGTCTATCTTTCTGACCCTTTTGGCTATTTTCTGCTGACAAGTAAGGTTGTGCAAACATGAGTCATTTTTGTAATAATATTCGTAGTCTATTTTCCAGTTTTCTGGAGATAGAATTGTTATGGAGAGGGTGACTGGATTCCTTTGTCCAGTGCCTCGTCACCAGCTCATGAATGTCAGGAAAAATTTGTGGAAGTAAAAGTAATGATTTCCTCATATTTTAATTACAGCCATAATGTATGTTCATGCATTTAACAGTTCCAATGTAGACTTAGAGGTAGTAGGTCTCCTGGTAGATTGCCTCTAGAGTATTCTGGGAGACATCCCTTAGGGGGTCTAGAACCTGCCCCTCCCACTCTTACAACAATGTTCTAGGTACCTAATTAGCTGTATTAAATCCATCTCTTTCTGCTTAAAATACCTCAATTGTTTTTGTTCTGCACCGTTCCTAGAATGATACGAAGTTCTATTTCATTTTCTTAAAAATCTGCTTGTGTCTTTCCTTTCTTTTTGTAATTTAATTTTTTTTCTTTTTTGCTGAGGAAGATTCGCCCTAAGCTAACATCTGTGCCAATCTTCCTCTATTTTATATATGGGTTGCTGCCACAGCATGGCTGATGAGTGGTGTAGATCCGTGCCCGGGATGCAAACTCACGAACCCAGGCCGCTGAAGCGGAGCCTGCTGAACTTAACCATTATGCCATGGGGCCGGCCCCAATTGAGCTTTTTCTTATACTCTCTGTATTAAACCCAGTTTATTAGTCCTGTTTTTATTTTACTTATTATTTTAAGCATAATCATTTTAATTCTGTTTTAGGTTATACGAATGTTTGAATTCTTTGGTGTAGGACTCTAATTCTTTGTCTTATTTATTATTTCTGCTGACAACTTATTCATGCTGGTCTTTGTCCTCATGTGTTCTATGATTTTGGAGTGTTGGCTCACCTTTGCTGAGCTTTGTTTGTGGGACTCCCATAAGGTCTGGATATGGATCTGTCCCTCCAGAAAATATTTGCACTTGCTTCTGCCAGCACCACTTCGGGGAACCACAAGCTTGGACCATTTTAATTTCTCATCTTGAAAATTAAACCCTGAATCTGGGCAGACTGTGGGCATGGATTCTCAGGGGATACTTCTGTCCCCTCTCCCCACCCCATTCATTTGTCTTTTATTTTGTGGTTGGGTTATTTTTTCTAGTTCACCATTTTATTGAGAGGACAGTCCTGTGAGGTGTCTGGGCAGTTTCATTCCAGTTCCCTGCCCTGTATAGATCTGAGGTTTGTCTTCTGGCTACAAACTTAGATTTAATTATTTTGTTTTCTTATTTACCACATTTCTCTCTTTTACATACTACTACCACTTGTAAATAAATTATTGAGTTATGGGAATTCAGTCTCATCCTATTACCTCACAGTATTTTCTGTATTATCTTTTTTTGGGAAGAAGGAGATGTAATGTCGGTATATAACCTTGTTCTCATATAAAGTTGATTCATGTTAACAATGATGTCTCACTTTTAGTTCACAGAGTTCTTTTGATAAATAGAAGTGAGCCTCTCATAATTTGCTGATATTTGGGTATCCTTTCTTTCTTTGCTAAATTGTATTTATTATATATTAAATATATTAAAGTTTAAGGTATTGAAAAATATTTTTAAAATATGCTAAATCCTTTGAGAAAACTATGAACTTCTTTCAAATGTTTGAACTTCTGGAGCTATTTTAAGCAAGAAGAGATTTAATAGAGTGAATTAAATGCTTACAAAACCATTGGGGAGCTGAAGGATTGGATTCTAGGCTTGGCCTCCAGAAACAAATCTCAGAAGTAGACAGAACCAGTCCACTAGGTAAGTTGTCTCTTTTGAAGCCATTGGTGGAGCTGTGAATTCAAGGAGCTGGAATCTATGCTGTCACCACTGCCACTGCTTGTTGATATCAAGAAGGCTGGAGAACAGTTACCTGCAGTTATCACCTAGTGATCAGGAACCAGAATCCAAGAAGCTGCTGCCGCCTCTGTTGTCGATGCAGCCACCTCTTGGCACACAGAATCTGGCAGGTGTGCACTGGAACACAGAAGAAAAGCCTCACTTTCCCTTGTCCTAGCTAGCCAGCAGAAATAACAACAAACGGGAAAAATGGTCTCTGCCTTACTCATGACTCTCACGAGACTTCATCCGATGGGTATAGTCTAATTGGCGACCAGAAGAATAGGTGCAGTCAACCCCTGGGATGCATGTTCTTTTAGCTTTCTTCCTCTCCAGTTAGAAGGTAAGTAGAATGGAGGTGAGCACTACACAGAATCTGTCAAATATATGTGCGTGTGTATGTGTGTGCGTGTGCACGTATATATATAAAGAAATTACTATTGAATTTTTAGAAGTGGTTACTACAGTATGTTTGTGTCATAGTGGTAATTTCTTGTTGTCTCATATTATGAATTTATGCTGTAATAGAATACAGCCTGCAGTTGATTTATCTAACCCAAACTTATGTGGATACTGATATACTGAGACAGAAGAACTTCAGATGTTGATAGTAGAATGTTTCATCTTTAGACTTAGCTAGTCTGTAGTATTCTAGTTCAGTGTCATCAGCTTTTTTGATGTGACACCCTAACAGTGAAAAGAATTGGGAAGCACACACTCCCAATATCTGTATATCAGGGATACACCAAAGTTTAGCTTTAGCCTTGGTATTCAGCCAAATTCAGTTATTTGGCTTTTAGGAGGCTGACTAATCAACTGCTTCAGCATCATTTGTGGCATCACTGAAACTGCATGAAATTATCACGTGATAAGGTAGGTTACCATCATATCTAATCAATGTTAATGATTCCAGCCATAAAAATATAAGGCATTACATTTAGATTTATGATTAGCATCTGAGTATTCACTTTCAATATAGGTAAACATTCCAGATATAACCCCATAAAATCTCATGAGCTTCCTCTTTTAATTCCATAAGTCAAAGTATAAATTTGTAATTATTATTGCAAAGTAAAATGTTGCAGTAATTGATGATTATGAAAGCTATTAATTTTATGGAGAAAACAATTATTAACAATTTTCAAATTATTGAGTAGGGAAAGAGACTGACAGTTAATATGAATATTGAGAGAGTGCAAATGCTCAATAACTTTATGATGAACATATATTCTTTTTGAGTGAACAAAAAATGTGTGGTTATTTGTTTTGTGGCATTATTTTGGTAATAGATGACTGCTGCAGAAGCTGGTAGTCAGCCCTGGTGGTCTAGTGGTTAAGATTCAGCACACTCACCGCCATGGCCTGGGTCTGTTTCCTGGTCAGGGAACCATACCACCTGTTTGTTGGTTGTCATACTGTGGTAGCTATGTGTTGCTGTGATGCTGAAAGCTATGCCACTCGTGTTTCAAATACTAGCAGGGTCACCCATGGTGCACAGGTTTCAGCAGAGCTTCCAGACTAAGACTAAGAAGAAGGATCTGGCCACCCACTTCTAAAAAAATTGGCCATGAAAACCCTATGAATAGCAGCAGAGCATTGTCTGATATAGTTCCAGAAGGTGAGAGGATGGTGCAAAAAGACTGGGCAGGATTCTGTTCTGCTGTACACAGGGTATCCAGGAGTCGGAATCCACAGCGCTAACAACAACAAACAAAAGTTGGTACCTAGAAGTGGGGAGCCGTACAACAAAAGCTTAAAATATACGGTATTGGTTTTGGGGCAGTAGAGAGTTGAGAAAACTGTTAGCAGAGGGTGGAATAATGGTGAGGAAACTGCTTTATTAAGAAGCTGTTATGAAACATTTGATGAAACAGCTGTCCGTGTTACCTTGGAAAAAAGGAAATACACCTAATGTACTTTTTGGCTTTGGGCAAGGATGTCTCCAGGTAAAATGTAGAAAGCGCCACCTGGTGGCTTCGGGCTGCATAGGCTAAAGTACTACAAGAAAGAGTTGAGCTTAAAAAAAAAAAAGGGCTAGTTAGGTTGCAAGCAGAAATTAAAAGTAATATAGAGAGCCAGAGCTATTAAATTGGAAAATAAAACTTGTCTTATCTCCAGCCACCCCTGCTAGCAAAGTCTCAAAGTAAGACAGGAGCACATGTCAAACATGAAATCAAGATTGTGACTATCAGATATTTTGATAAGACTTCTGCAAGAGTTAAGGTGGTGCTGCGTAGATCTTCTCAAGTGGACAAAAGCCGAAGGGTGTGATCCCAAGAAGCCTGATCCAAAAGTAACTGTAAGAAATTCTAGAGAAGCGTATGTTGATACCAATTGTAGATGTGGCTTTTGGGTGTGTAATGGACCATAACCAGACACAGAAAGCTCCAAAGTTTTAAAGAGAGTGGTACTTGGAAAAATACCAACTGCCTGGACTAAAAGATGAGTCAAGCCGTAAAAATGTCCCTCGGCCTTTGACTTTCTTTGGGTAGGAAGCAACCTCAGAAAGTAACTCAGCTACTAACAAAGATCATGTCTTCAGAAAGAATAAAGGAGGGTAATGGAAAAGGGGGACATCTTCGATAGTATAAACAAAAGCTGTAGAGAACAATGAGTCAGGGAGCAACTACCAGAAAGCAAGATTGGGCTCTAGCCAGGGAACAGCTCCCCGTTGCCAGAGTGGTAGGCACAGTGGGATATCAGAATTGTTATGAACCAGTGACTATATGCTTCCCATTCTTCCCCCTTTGCTATGGGCCTATTTATTGTGGTTATCCTGTTCCTTTTTTATTATTGTATATCGGATGTGTATGTTGAGGCAGAGGGGCAGGTAACTTGTCTTTTTATTTCATAGATCTCTAGATCAAGAGGAGCTGTCTCTGGACCTGATGTATATCACAAAATCCTAGACTTGAAGGCTGGTACTGTGATTGTATGAGACCCCTGGGTGTCGTGGGAATGAGTGAGTGTATTTTGCATGTGGAAGGAATGTGATTAACTAGAGGGTGATCATTTGCATTAATTATTCACTTTTCCTTTTGTACTCCTTTACCATGTGACTTTACAATTTTGCCAAAAAGGCAGATTCTCTTTCTTTGCTTATTGATTACTAGTTTGGCCATGTCACTTGCTTTGTCAATGGGGTGTTAGACTTGAAAAAGCACTTACAACGTTTCCACTTCCTCCCTTGCTCCTTTGCCATCATCATGAGAACATACTCAGGCTAGGCTGCTGGAGGATGAGACTCACAAAGCAGAGCTAAGTCCCTCTAGTTGTTCCAGCCCAGGCTATCCTTTCTCACACAGCCCACAGCCAATAGCCAGGATGAGCCCAGCTGATCCCAGCCTAAATTACTGACCCACAGACTTAAAAGATAAATAAAGTTAATTGTTGTATGCCCTTGAGGTATTGTGATTATCTATTACACATTATTATTGTGGCAATTGGTAGTCATACAATAATTTACATAATGTACATGGTAAATCATCTTCATCTTATGAAAAAGGATAAAGTATCTGAAGAAAGTGTTAGTGAAAAAAGTGGTAGTGAAAAACAACTCATTTTGTTCTGACCAATTAAATTCCAAAACAACTTTGAAATGGAAGATAAAATTTAAAACAATTTGTCAAAATGATTATTGTAGACTGCCATTTTTGGCAGTTGAAGACAGAGGAGTTTTTGAGATTTGCCAAAGCTATGAATCCTAAATCCAAGTTTATTCTGAAACTCATGTAACTGAGAAACCTTCTCCCAGACTTTATATCTACAGAAGTTAGTGGTGTTACGTATGCCACTTGAACCACTGTGATTGACAGCATCAAAGATGTACAATACAGTGTCTCTGGGTATAGTTTAGTAGTGACAATGAAGAGAAATTATTTTTCCTTCTACTCTGTCAAACTTTAAAGTGTTGACTTCTAAAATTTTTTAAACAAAATTGTAATAAATATTTTTGAATAAAATATCAGACTTATCCTTATATCCCAGCTCATTCTGTGATGGTGATAATAGGAGCTGACCTTGATTTGGCCAAATACTGATTTTAATACTCACCTATTTTGCCAAAATGTGTATTCAATTCAATGCACTTCTATTTTTAGGTACTTTAATTTATACGTTTATACTATTGTCATTGGGTAATATCTCAAGACATGAAAGACATTTAGGGTGAAGTTTGTTTTCATTGATAGTGGATGTAATTTCATATTTCAAATAGTCTTGATAATTTTTTTGTAGCTGCTTGTGAGATCTAACTATATTGTCATCATTGTTTACTTTGTAGTGTTGCAAAAATCTCACATTAGGCATAAAATGTTAGCCTTGCTATATTCTCATTTTTGCTTTCATTGTTAGTATTTTCAATCCTTAGTTTCTTTGTAGAAATCTTTTTAACCTATTTCACCATGTTCTAAGGATTTTTTTTTCATTAAAACTATATCCATTTAACTATACGCCTATAAAACCCAATTTGTCAAAATATACTGAAAACCAACAACCACTTTCAAACCTTCCGCATTGTGGAACTTATTCTTACTCCTCAGAATGTCTTTTGTTATGTATATGTCTCAGGACCTTTTCATAAATGGTTGGATGTGGCACTGGAGTCAAGCTACATATTATATATTAGTAAAACTTAATTGATTTTTGAATCAATAAAATATATTGAAAAAAATAAATATAAATAGAAGTTGTAATATTTTATTTCTGCACACCAGTGGAACTTCTCCTCTGCTTTCTCCACTATAGATGCTGGAATATCTTGAGATGCCTTTGCAGCCAGTCACGGCCATGTGTTCCACTTTCTGGCTAATGAGATGTAAACATCTTTGATAGGTTCGAGGGGTTTCCCAGAAAGCTATGTAACAGAGCTGAACTCAGCAAAAATGTCTTTTACCTTTTACCTTTCCTTTTCCTACTTGGACACTGGGACAGTGCCACCAGAAAGACAAAAGCCACAAGCTAAGTATGGCAGAACCGAGTGATGTAAAGAGCCTGGGTCCCCAATATTATTATTAGCCCTGAGCAGCATACTCCCAGGTTTCCTGGGTTAGATCAATAAACCTCTCAACATTTACGTCCTCTGTCTTTTGTTGTGTTTTATTTTATTGCAGCCAAATGTTTTCTTAACTGATATAATCATGTTGCACTCTCCTCTATGGAAAACACTGTTCTGGTTCATTAATATTATAAATATGTCCAACATCATGGTTAGATAAGATCTAAGATATGAAGGGGCATAGGGAATAAGCATTTCATTCAATTAAATATAAACATTTTTGTTTGGTTAAGTTCAGTAATGTCTGAATATCTGAAATTATTAGAAGGGTTATATGATTAGAAAGATTATTAAAAAGATTTATAGAAAAATCTAAATAAGTTCAGAATTGTTAAATTATTTTTATTTTTCATATTTGGATGACAGTATTACCTTCAAACTTTTCTGTTGTATGGAATTTTTATTATAGATGGTACCTTCCACAATTCCTAGCTATTTAGAAGTAATTGGAATGGTAAAATACCAAAGAGAGATAATGACAGGGCAAGGAGAAGGATCAAAGATACAGTACTCGGTATTATTTCTTTAGTATTATTATTTACATTTTACCTTAAATAGGGTATAACTTAAACTTATTATTTTCCTGTTTTTGGAATGGGGAAAATAGTAAATTTTTTGCTTCCTTATTTCAAAATCATTTGTCTTTCTTGGAATATATATTTGTATTAAAATATGTAATTTGGAGATTTGTGTATTTATGGAGTTTGTGTGTGGCTAAAAGTCTCACATTTGTCTAAGAGTACAGTATAAATTGGAAAACAGTAAAAGTGGCATACTCACAAAGTAAGGCACATTCTAAATCATAGTATAATTGCATCTTTAATTACATCTTTTGAAAATTTTTTTAGAGAAGGAAAAATACTCAGAATCCAGGGGGTTAGGAAGAGAGACCAACATCCAAGGTTGCAGAGACTCCCTTTAGTTAAGCTGCTCTTCAAAATCACGTGGTTTTCTGCTGCTTCCCAGCATCTCCCCCACTGTGCCCTCTGCCCGCCCCCCGGGTTTCTGTGAGTCCTCTGGCACACAAAGGAGGCTAGAACACTAACATCTGAAGCTAGCAAGTGATTATTAGAGGGGTTAAAAGTGACTTTGCTTTGAAAGATCTAATCATTCCTCATGAGAATGGTACTTCTGTATCTTTCTACACTTGAATTTTGACATTATTTTCTGTGAAACATCAGAAGATTTTCAAGTCACAATTCCAAAAAAAGCCATTTCCATTTCAAGTGCCTCTTTAGATTTGTGATTTGGTATATAATATTTATAAATAAAAGGAAACTTTTTCCCCTGGGGCTAAATGTCTCCTTAACAATCATTTCAATCCACAGAACCAGATTAGAAAATCTTGACTACAGAAATTGCATGTAACACAAGTATTTATAATGTAAATACATTAACTATATATTGGTAAGTAATGAGATGATAGGTAATTAAAAATCAAAATTTTTAAAACAAATGCCATTGATTATGAGATAGCTTTGTAGTTTTGTGACTCGTTCAATTATTTTGCTATTTAAAATTTTTTTATATTTAAATTTTTTTTTTTATTTTGAGATAATTGTAAATTTGCATGCAGTTGTAAAAAATAATACAGAGAGATGCCATATTCCCTTCACCCAGTTTCCCCCAATGGCAATATCTTGCATAACTACAGTATAATATTACAACCAGGAAATCTACATTGATACAATCCACTGATTTTATTCAGGTATCACCAGTTTTGCACGCACTCATTTGTGTGTGTGTGTGTGTGTGTGTGTGTTTAATTCTATGCAGTTTTATCATGTACCACACTCAAGACACAGAACAGGTTTATTAGAGGGATCCCTCCTGCTACCCTTTCAAAGCCACAGCCACTCCCTTCTCCCTCAACCCCTTCCTTAATCCCAGCAAACCAATAATTCTGTTTTCCATATCTATCATTTTGTCAGTTCAGGAATGTTATATAAATGGAATAATACACTATTTAACCTTTGGAGATTGGCTTGTTTTACTCAGCAATATTCCCTTGAGACCATCCAAGCTGTGTGAATCCATAGTTTGCTCCTTTGTATTGCTTAGTAGTATTCCATGTATGGGTTGCCATACATTCACTCATTTAAGGATATGTGGGTTGTTGCCAGTTTTTGGCTATTTAGAATAAAACTGCTGTGAATATTTGTGTACAGGTTTTTGTGTGAACATTTTCATTTCTCTGGGATAAACAGTGCAATGCTAGGTTGCCTAGTAAGCACAGGTTTCGTTTTGTAAGACACTGCCATACTCTTTTTTAGAGTGGCTCTACCATTTTACATTTCCACCTTCAGGGTATGAGTTTTCTCTGCATCCTCACCAACACTTGATATAATCACTAATATTTTTGCATGTTAGCTATTAAGTATGTACAGATATCTCTGTGTGGTTCCACATTATTTGCATTTACGTAATGGCCAGTGATGTTGAACATCTTTTCATGAACTTATTTACATATCCTCTTCAGTGAAATGTCCATGTCTTTTGCCCACTTTCTAACTGGATTTTTTAATACTGTTGAGTTTTGAAAGCTCTTTACATAGTCTAGATACAAGTCCTTTGTCAGAAATGTGTTACAAATATTTTTTCCCAGTCTCGAGCTTTTCTTTTCATCTTCTTCACAGGGTCTTTCCCAAAGCATACATTTTTAATTTTGATGATCAATTTATCACTTTTTCCTCATATGGATCATACTTTCGGTGTCTAGTATAAGAACTCTTTGCCTAGCCGTGGGTTCTGAAGATTTTTCTCCTAACATTTCTATAGTTTTATGTTTTACATTAAAGTCCACATTCCACAGTGATTTAATTTTTGTATAAAGTGCAAGGTTAGGTCAAGGCCTTTGGATGTCAGTTGCTCCAACACCATTTACTGAAAGGCTGTCCTTCCTCCATTGAATTGCTGTTACCCCTCTGTCAGCCATCAAATATACTCACAAGAATAGTATATATTACAATTTCACCTCTATTTTTACCCATTCTGATGTTCTTCTTTCCTTTCTGAAGGCCTCTGGATCCTGTTTTATCTTCCATTTTAGCCGGCAGTCCCCTAGTTGAGGTGTAGTGCAAGGGCTGGGTGAGTGGTCAGCTTCCCACTAGGCCCTGCTGTCACCACCCTGGCAAAAGTAGAGCACTGACCCTCAGTGCAGTTCAGCTTCCCTTCCTGGCAAAAGTGGGCACTGATTTGCACAGCCGTGTTGCCTGCGAGTGCAAATGCAAGCTCAGCTCCCCACTGGGCGCCCTGACACCAGCGGAGGGGTGGGGAAGAAGCGTGTTGACTAGCCCCATGTCCCACCACCCTGTTTCACTTCGTTGACGCCAGATAAGAGTGGAAGCCCAGGTCCCCACTGAGCCCTGCTAACAACAAAAAGGGTGTATTTGCTTCTTAAAGCTACTGTAACAAATTACCACAAATTTGGTGGATTGAAAAAGCAGAAATTTATTCTCCTATAGTTCTGGAGGCCAGAAGTCTGAAATCAAAGTGGCAGCAGGGCCACACTCCCTCTGAAGGCTGTGGGGGAAATCCTTCTTTGCCTCTTCCAGCTTCTGGTGGCTCCAGGTGTTCTTTGGCTTATGGCTGCAAAACCCCCTTCTCTGCCTCTGTCTTCACATGGCCTCCTCTTCTCCACGTCTCTCTCTGTGTATCTCTTATAAGGACACTTGTGATAAGATTTAGGGCCCACTCAAATAATCCAGGATAATCTCATTTTGAGGCCCTTAATTTAATTACATCTGCAAAGATCCTTTTTCCAAATAAGGTCACATTCAAGGTTCCAAGGATTTGATACAGACATATCTTTTGGAGGCCACCATTCGACACACTACAAAGGGGAAATCATTGATGCTGAGTGGGGATGGATTCTCAGCATCCTTCTGGGTCTTGGTGACAGCAGGGGTTAGGGGAGGGCAGTGAAGCTGAATGGTGACTAGCCCTTCTTTGCACTAGCTGGTTAAGTCTGGTTGCTGCCAGATGGGAGTGGAAGCTCACTTTGCCACTGGACCCCACTGACACTACACCTGCAGGGATATCAAAGCACCACTACTTGCTTCTGCTAGGTGGAAGATGGAAAATCAGCTCCCTGCTTGTCAGCCTACACCACCTGGGAGGGTAATCTGAGTGCTGTCTGCTTCTGCCGGGTAGAAGATGGAAGATTAACTCCCTGCTCAGCCTTGCCAACACCGCAGGGTGGGGGTGTCAGAGCACAACCACCTGCTTCTGTGGGATGCGGATGAAGTGAGGTGGAAGATCATCTCTCTGCTTTGCCCCACTGAAAGGATGAAGTGGGTGCAGTTTTTGGGTTGATGTTTGGCAGGTGTAGGGTGGATATTGTCAAAAAGATTTTTGTTCTTTTAGGCCACCCTTTTGTTCATAGCCACTCCTATGGCTAGGAGGAACAGGCTTTTTGTTGGAAGGAAGCTTTGTGTTGTTGTTCTTCCTGCCTGTTGGTGGTTTCAGGTTAGAGGCGTCTGCAGTGCCCTGTCCAGAATATATGGGAGGCAGTAAGGAAAGCCGGAGAACTCACTGCTATGTCGTTCCGTAAGTCCCAAGGTCCCTAGGCAGTTTGCCTTCTTTCTACCTATGCTTGAGTCTTCCTGTGCTTGTCTCTTGTGTTATATGCAGGGCCTTTTTGTTGTAAGAGGAAGGACTTGGGAGGAATGGCCTACTACATCTTGGCCAGAACCAGAAATTGACTCATGACTCATTCAATTTTAAGTTCTAGTTATCATTGGCCATACATTCTAATGGAATTCTTTTCAATTTTTATGTTTAGGTTTCCTACAGTTATCAATGTAAGCAGTAAGTGAAGGAAAAACAATTTAAAATATATTTTAATCCTCAATTAATGCTGACCTCTGTGTATATGCTTTCTTATTCATTCTTTTTTTTTTTCTTTTTTTGTGAGGAAGATCAGCCCTGAGCTAACATCCATGCTAATCCTCCTCTTTTTGCTGAGGAAGACCAGCCCTGAGCTAACATCTATTGCCAATCCTCCTCTTTTTTTTTCCCCTTTTTCTCCCCAAAGCCCCAGTAGATAGTTGTATGTCATAGTTGCATCTTATTCATTCTTATGCAGAGCATTTTCCAGGGAAAAAAAGCAAAAGATAAAAGTGCATTAAGAACACTTGTTATTTAACATCATTCTTTTTTTTTTTCCTTTGAGGAAGATTGGCTCTGAGCTAACATCTGTTGCCAATCTTCCTCCTTTTTTCCTCCCCAAAGCCCCAGTAGAGAATTGTATGTCATAGTTGTACATCCTTCTGGTTACTCTATATGGGACTCCACCTCAGCATGGCTTGATGAGTGGTGCGTAGGTCTGTGCCCACGATCTGAAACAGTGAAACCTGGGCCGCCGAAGCGGAGTGCGTGAACTTAACTGCTACACCACCAGGCCGGCCCCAACATCATTCTTTTTTTGTGTGTGTGTGGTGAGGAAGATCAGCCCTGAGCTAACTTCCAATGCCAATCCTCCTCTTTTTGCTGACGAAGATTGGCCCTGGGCTAACATCTGTGCCCATCTTCCTCCGCTTTCTATGGGATGCTGCCACAGCATGGCCTGACAAGCGGTGCGTCGGTGCACGCCTGGGATCCGAACCTGCGAACCCTGGGGCCACCAAACCAGAGCACACGCACTTAACCGCTGCGCCACCAGGCCAGCCCCACCAAGATCATTCTTATATGAGATTAAAAACTATATTTAATGCAGTTTTCTTTTACAAGTTCTCATTTTCACAAAGTACCTTCAGTAATTTGTACAAGAATACCGTCTAGAATAGTTCAACAGTGTTTATGCGTATTGACTTAAAAGTAAACTGCCACACATGACTTTATATGGCCTCATTGTAAATGGCCTCATTTCTTCCTTAGGAATGATGAATGCCCATTATGATGACGTCCACATCCTGATGGAGTTTTGTGTGTCTTTATTCCATCTTTTGCATTGAGGATGAAGCTCACTAAGTTGGAAGGCATGGTTGCTTCAATTATTGATGGGGACAATTTTCCTCTCATTTCTGTCTGGATAAACATCACTAGTTTGGAATGTGCTGGGTTCCTGTAAACAAAGGAAACGTTAAAAATACAAAGAATTTTTAGATTTATTTATTGAATTTACAAGCTTATAGAGAGCAGGATTCTTGCCTTATTCACCACTGATTCCCTTCATAGTGCCTATGGTAGGATAAACAGTTATGGAAGGAAGGAAAGAAAAGAAGGTAGAGAGATTTGCATTCTCATCAATAAACATTCTACATAAAAATATTCAGCATATACTCAGACTATCTTTTAAAGTCTTCAGTTTTAGTCAGCTTTTCCTTTTTGTTATTTTATTGGCTTTTTAAAATTATAAAAATAATGTATGCTTATGAAAATTTAAACTGTAGAATTTTCATAATTATTCCCTCATTCTGTTCCCTAGAGATAATCACTGTTTATGGTTTTGACCGTATCTTTTCAGACTATTGTCTATCAAAGATAGCATACATATTTACATATGTATGTACCCCACATATACACACATGTACATTTTTTTTACAAAAATGAGATATATTTATTTTACTGCAACTAGTTTTATTTTCCTCTAGTAGGATATCATGCACCTCTTTCTGTGTCAGTACGTACAGATCAGGTTAATTGTTTTGCATGACTGTATAAAGTATTTCATACTCTATTTAACCAGTCCTTTAATGACTATCATTTGGGTTCTTTCTCACTTTTTGCTACTATAAATAAAGCTGCAATAAAACATCATTGTAATGTATCCATTTGCACTTCTATGAACACTTACATCGAATTTCTAGCTCAAAACTTTTGTGCATTTAACATTTTAAAATGTTAGTTCCAAATTACTCTCCAAGAAGACTGTGGTATTATATTCTAACCCAGTGATCTTTAAACTGGAATATGTGAAGGCTTTCTAAGGGGTATGAGAGGATGAATAACATTTAAGGGAAAAAATGTTCAAATCTCTAATTTCCATATGTACCTTTTCCTTAAACTGATCTGAGAATATGTCTCTGATGGAGATGTAGGCTTTTGCTTTCCCACCAGCTTGTTCATATCACACTTCTGTTGCTTTACAGAACTGTCATCCCCCCGGAATAGTACTGAACAGTACTATGGTGCTTTACCCTGGCGTATAAAAATCCTTGAGATGCCAAAGGGAAAATCTGATCTATTGGAAGTGAGTTGAGAAAGTGAATGACTAATGATTGGGTAATAAATCCTTACCAAGTCATATCCTCAATTCTTTGCTTTCAATAAAATTTAAGGTTCTAATTGAGTTGTCAGCTGACAGGCCATTAAAAATAGTTTTTGATTACAGATCGCTATGAGATTTATGGTGTGTAACTCAGAAGAATTTCAAGGGATTGAATGACAGTGTTAGAATTATATTCTTTCCATTTTAACCCACTTACTTATGTGAACAAAGTTTCTCAGTGCTTATATTTATAAAGATGCAAAGTAGGAGTAGACTTGATATTAAATGTTGTCTCATTTTATTAATAACATCAATCCACAGTTAAATGAGCGTAATTGTTAGAAGCATGGACTCTGGAACCAGTTTGAATTGGTTTAAAGCTGAGTTTTGCTATTACCTATGTGTAACCTTGAGAAAGTTGCTTAATCTCTCTGGGCTTCCATTTTCTTTGCTGCAAAATAGGGACAGTAATACTATCTACTGTATGGGGTTATTGTGAGGACCAAATGAGTCAATAGTGAAATTGTTTATCACATAGTAAGTGCTATTTAAGGTTTGCTAATAATAAAAGATGTGTTTATTCTAATAACAGTTTGTTTTTATATTTAATAATTGTATAACATATTTGATAATATAGTTTTATTTTGATCAACACGTAATAATAACAATTTAATCCAGCACACATATATATTTTTTAACATTTAGATACTTATGGTCACAGGAAATAAAACGAATTTTAAAGTTTAAATATTTATTTTTGTAGAGAAATATGATAGAATGATTAATAAAATAATTCAAAGCATAAAATATATTCTATTAGGATAAAATTATGTGAGGGGAAAAAGAGTAAAAATGTGGGTTCAAGGAGCAAAGGAATGACTAAAATTTCTGACTGCTAAAGGTTGTATGTATTTTGAAATTGATAATGTAATGCTGGGTTTCAAGTTATTATGGTATTTAGATTCTATTGGATACATTTACAAAGGCGATACAACAATTTTTCTTAAACTGTCAATATTTAGGGTATTTTGGAAATTGCACCCTCTTAATTTAATCCTATGAAAAATTTTAACATCAACTTAAAAATGTGCAAGGCAGAATATGGTTTTACAGAATTCTTTTAGAGGATATGAAGACCACTGCTCCAACAAACCATGTGAGTGTCCATTTTCTTGCCCTCTCTATGCAGAGTTTAGACTGTTTTTACAGTGCCTCAAATGGCTGGATTGAGACTACTCAGAGCAGTTCATATGGTCTTAAGTCTCTATCTGAGTTTACTGGGGCTTTACACACTTAAGAAAGCCTTTCCAATATTTACTGGAAGGCACCTTTGCTACTGATAATATGTTTCATGAGTTTACTACATGACTTAATAACAAATGTTTGCTGTGCAAAATGTTGGGCTGCACAGAAAGAGAAGGTACAAAAGAATCACTTTTTTGTCAGTACTGTTCTCTGAGACTATATCTTTTTTCCAGCAAAATCTAGGCAGAGTTCCCACCCCAGATGGGATGTCTAGATCAGAGCTTTTGTCTCATGTTTTTTTGCAGTGGAAAGGGAAAGTCGACAAGGTGCAAGAAGGGGACTTTGCCTGTGAAGCACACTGTAGGGTGTGTAGCTTCCCAACTAGAGTCCCCGCCAGCAGTTGATTTACCTAGCTGATTTGGAGCAATAATCCTTCCCTTGTTTTTTTCTGTCTTGCTGTCAAGAATGAAGTATTGGCATAGACTCAAAATTGACAGATAGGTAGAAAGACCAGACATCATCATCATCCTCATGCAGGCTGCAGATGATTATCATCATCTGCACCATTGGTCCTGTCTATTACTGTAAATAATTGTGAATTTCTTTTAGTTCTCTAATTCAGTAGAGAAAATATTAAGGAATACAGGTCTAAAATGTAATTTTATTTTGACTTCCTTCACATAAATATTTTTTTCACATATTGAGAAGTTTATATCTGACCAATATACAATTTTACATGTTTTTATGTCCCAATGTATTTTACTTAATATAAAATCATTTAGCCAAAATGAAAACTTAAGGAATTTGTGAAATGATATACATTGAATTAATGTACATGCACTTACAGAATATGTGTATTTTACGTTACTATTTTATCCCTAGGCTGGCCACCTGTAGGCAGCGACTCATCTCTGACTTCTCCAGGTCTTCCCTTATCCGAATTTACCTATTGAATGTCTCATTCTATGAGTATCTGTTCTCAGTAGGTAGTCCATTGGAAAGAATTCATTCAACATCAAGCATTCATTGCTGATAATGTAAGTATATTATAATTCTAGGGAAATTTATTTTTAATTCATAAAAATTTCTTAATAATTCACAGAAGTGACTCTAATGGAGAAATGTAAAATATCAGGTTAAGTTTAACCAGGGGGGATATGTTTGTGAATGTGTGACTAGTCCTAGAAACCTCAAATCATACTTTACAGGAAATTATTCATTCTGATTATACTTATGATGAAAATACTTATAAAAATTATTTTAAAAATTGCATTTAGGGGCAATATTTTTCCCCATAGAATATGCTGGCACATATTTCTACTGATGTGTTAAGAATTCTTTAGTTTACAAATCACAAATTGAACTGGAATGCTAAAATAAAATAAATAAATGCAAGTAACACTTACTCTTGCAGAGGTGAACATATATAGCCACAAGCATGGTTATAACCACGGATGTAATTTGAAGATGGAGGATATGCTGGAAAATCCACACTATTGGCTAAGTGATTTAAAAAAAGATTAAAATGAAAACTATTCCACAAAGATGAAAAATTCTATTTCTGGTAGCATATTTTTAAAAATGTATGACATAGCATTTAACTTAGTTATTATAAGCATTGGCATTGTTTTATACATGTGTATGTATGTTTACACAATGAATGTATACACAGGCCAAAACTGAGGAAATACCAGTATGAGCACTATTGTCCTCTCAAACTTTTTCATGCTAGCATTTCTAACGATGCTGTTACCTTTTACATACAAGAAAAATTGTTAAAAGTATCATTTAATTACTTTCTGAGATTTGAAGCAAAAGAAGAAATCACAAAGAAAAAGACTATTCTATTAGGATAGTGGGTTTATAGATTTTTTTGTTAATCATTTTTTTAATAAAATATTTGATGTGGTTATTTGGTCTGTCAATAAAGATAGTTTAAATACACTTTTCTGCCAATTCCCTGTAGCTAACTTCAAAGTGTAATTAAAAATCAGTAGAGTTTGTTTTAGGAATTATGCAGCACTGGATTGTATGTGAATGTAGAAGAGAGGTGATTTGATTATGATTAAGTTTATGATAATTATATATATTCTTTCTAAAAATATTTTTAAAAATATATGTTTATTCTGTGCAATTGAATTCCACTCTTGTCAGAGAAGATGGATTTTCCTATATGATAAGCAATCAATTCTGTGGGAAATACAATGTTAAACACTAGCTTAGGACCAGCTTAGGAGACAAGTGTGGTTGAATGAATTTTCCATTTCATGACCTGTTTCATCATCTTAACAGAGCCTATTATGTTGCTGTAATGGTACTGCTAGAATTTATATTAACATATTTTTTTCTCATTTTAAAACATGGAGATGGTGCTTGTCTTTCTTTAAAAAAAAAATTGTTATATGCCATAAACAAGTATGGGTCTTTTGTGAGGCATATAGTGTGGTAGCACAGATTTTTGAAAATCAGAAAGACTTGAGTTTTAATTCTGTTTCAGCTGCTTATTAGCTATATAACTTAATCTCTGTGAACTTCAGTTTCCTCATTGATGAAATAATGCATGCAAAATATTCAGCTCAAAGCAAGGTGCATAGTAAGCTAAACAACAACAAAAGAAACACTAAGAAGAAAACTATCACATTCATCAAAAATTCATTGAAAGAAAATTGTCTAAAGCAAATTCAGTAGTGATCACTGAATGACTGGTTACTACTATTTGTTGATTTTAACTTTTGTATTTCTTTTTCACTTTCCCTCTGTCCACTAAAAATGAGATAGAAATAGTCTTCTTCTAAAATACAGAAAATAACAGATCTATGATTCAGACAGACAGTATTTTGTGTCGTAGGCAGTGAATGTTTTCATGTGCCCTCATTTAAAAATGAGACAACTAAATTACAACTATATGAGACAACTATATGAAAGTGATGAACATCAGTCCTTAGTGGTATGCTACAACAGAGCTAACTGTTTGAGTGAGTGCTATTAGCAGAGCTATGACTCAGTCTGGACTCTGAAACTTAGAATACTACAGACATATCAGAGTAACAGAAACCTTCTTGGAAAACAGCAATTAACAACACTCACCTGTCCATATCCCCCAGTAGTTTACAGTAGGAAAAGCTATTCAGATAAATGGTGAGATTAAATTGAATTATGGAGAAAAACAGGGCTCTAGGCCACTGTCCTACCATGAGTTATCTTCAGTAGTGTGAGTCCAAAGATCTTTGTATATGAACTGGTATGTTTTAAGTGAATAATACAAGTTAGGAAATGATTATACATTGGCATTTTACAGAGTGACACATTTTTTGAGGGGCTAAGGATATATCAAAATCTCCAGTTTCTAAAAGAAATATAAATACATGTATGTAAAGACCCATCTAGTGAAAGTTTCTGCAGGAGTTTTATCAATTACCAGATATGTCCATTATACACAATTCAAATATAAAATTATATATCCCAAGATTAATTTTGTTTCTTAGTAGTTACAAAATGCGTGCTGTCAAGTTTTAGCCTACAAGTATCTATTTGTACTCAGTGCTGCAGGGTATATGCAGCAACAAGGCCAGGATATGCCATAATCATTGACTGTGATGTAAACGGCACCTCCTGAGTTGGGTAAAAGGTCAGGCTTGTCTACACTGTAGATGTATTTATTGGCTCACTAAGTAAATAAAATAATAAAGAATTAATTGAACATATAGTTTCTTCCAAACTGGGAGTTAAAGGAAAGAAATATTAATGACTCATAGTCATTCCAAAATGTAGGCAAAATGTTTCAACTTACAACCGATAATGTCCATATTCCCTTCACAGCGCTTGAAGTACACTAAGTCGATAAACTCTCGGGGGGAAATTGAGCCCATGGCAAAACTTTGTGTAATAGTATGACATATGAATGTGTCCTGAAACAAATCAAACCATAAAGATTGAAACAATTATTTCATACCTATTCTTTGTATTGCTCCCCAAAGAATTTCACTGCATGTGGGTGGCCTCTATGTGAAAAAAGCAGGGCTTTGAAGTATTAAAAACTTACCACCAAATAAGCTTGCATTTTCAGTGCTGGAGGAACATTAGATCTAAAATTATAAATGCAAGGCAACAAAAGCAAAAAATAAACAAGTGGGGCTACATCAAACTAAAAAGCTTCTGCACAGCAGAGGAAATGATCAACAAAATAAAAAGGCAACCTACAGAATGGGAGAAAATATTTGCAAATCATATATCTGATAAGTGGTTAATATAATTATAAGTGCAGAAAATTCAGAAAGGATCTTGATATCATCTGCTCGTTGAATTTTTGGATGAAGAAATTGAAGCCTAACAGATTAAATCACGTGCACAACTCGAGATGAGTACACAACTAGAACCCAGGTTTCCTGATTCCCAGTACAGTACTGTTTCTACTACTCCACATTGGCTAGGTAATATATTCTGAAAAATATACTGATTTAGCCCCTTGTGGTTCAAGGCCTAAAATTAAAGACCAATATTATGTGCTGCCTCGACATCTGCTGAAGTCCGGAGGGTCTTGAATGGCCTAACTACAAGTTCCTCTCCCCACTCTGTTTCCACAGATAAGGACTCTTAGCCAAACAATCCTCCTTATCGACAGGATCAAGAACAGTTCCCACTCATGCCCTAGTAGTAGGTTTCAGTTCCCTGCTAGCCTGCAGAATTATTCCAACAACCAATCACATCCTCCTGCAGGAATCAGGGGTCACCTCAACCTCTGGATACTACAAAGCCTGCGTTGCAGGTTATTCACTCTGTTCTTGAGCGCAACTCCCTTCTCACACTATATAGCATGGTGTGTCCTTGAGAGTTTAGCTAAGCTACTCCATGGTATTGCTGCCTCAGCATCCATTTTGTTTGGCCAAGCAGGCTGTGCAACCTTAAACTGACACTAGCCCCCTCATGCAAGCACATGCCCTAGATAACAGCCTGCAGAGTCACAAGCAAATGTAGGTTCCTGATAGGACTTCCCCAACAGCCCTTGTGATCAACAGTCTCCTTTGCCTCCCAGGGCCTTCCCCTTGTGAGCCCCTTAGATAAGATCCTCCACGGAGCTAACCAAAACCCTGCTCTTTTTGGTTTGAATTCATCAATATGGCCTTAGCCCGGGAACCCCAAAGCACTCCACCTACAGAGTCTAGCAGAGGCGTGTGCCTCAGGTCCTGCCTCTCTGCCTGCACCCTGCCTTGACCTCCCCAAATGGCCCCTTAAGGCATGCCATGTACTTCCTCCAGGACCTGTGAATGATGAACTTCTCTATTTTAATTTCTCTTATGGTCTTTTGTGAACCATGGCTCACCATCCGACAACCTGTGCTTCACTTTACAAATGTTAATTTCACAAAGTCATAACAGTCCTCCTCCCGTGGGCTGTGATTAATGATTAATAAACTGCTGTTGCTCTCATCTGTCTTGTGTAGGGTGTCATGTGTTTGATCACTCCCACAACCCTAGAGCAGAAACTCCCTCACCAATGAGGTGGATGAGTCAATTAAAACACACCCCTGGAGACAAATACTATAAATATTCATAGTAAGGTAAAATAATTTTCATACAGTGTAATGCTACTCAGAGATACTGTGGTGTACTGGAAAGGGGATGGAATTTGGAATTAGGAGATGAGGCATAAATCTACCTCATATTGCTATGGTGACCTTGGACAAGTCACATAATTTCTCTGAATCTGTTTCAAGTTTTTTGATGCTAAGTCTAGTATTCTTTCCATTATTACAGCTGACTTGCAGCAACAGCAGAAATATGTGACGTGCTAATAGAACTGTGTAATTAGTATCACACAATCATGAATGAAACAGTACAGTGTTTGGATTTTCATTTGTGATGGACCATGTTTCTCAAACTGAATGTTCAAATCCCAAGAGGGTCATGGACATATGATTTTTATGGATAGGAACTTCAGGGCCTCTCTACAAGATGAAACTGATTTACCTTCCTGTGCTTTGCTACAACCTCTCCCCCTCCCATACTTTAAAACAGTTTAATAAAAGGAGGTAAAGTTAACCTACAGAGTTCTAAATAAATGATAAGGTGATGTCACTTATGTGGGACATTTCTTTGTTTTGATGAGTGGAATGCAGCCTGGAGACTCAAAGAACCAAAGGCACAGTGATCTGGAATTTTACAAATGCCATTGTTTGTGAAAATCATAAAACTTTGCTTTACTCCAACATTCACATTTACCATTTAATAAAGTTATTAATCAAAAATGTAGGACTCAATTTTTCACAGTATAATTTACATACCATAAAGTATAGCAGTCTTAATAAATAAGAGACCCACAGTGTGCTGCACCAAAGTTCAGAATCCCTTACCCCACTTCTCTCTTCTTCCTTGTTTCTACCTCTTTTTACCACCTATCATTCCTGCTCTCTCATTTCATTCATTTTTCTCTCCTCCTGAGCTTCACCCTCACCTCATACTGATCTTTTCTTCTCTCCCCTTCTAAGCCCTACTTGTCTCTTACATTCCATCTTCCTTTCTGTCACCTCTATGACTTTAACTTTCTACTCCAATTACCTATATTTTTCTTTTCTCTTTGTTTTTATTCTCTCTCTTAATCTCTATTTAACTGATAATAATGTATTTGAAAGTGTTTCTAAAACCACAACCATCTGTATAATGTTATTTCATACTTTATCCTTACCCTTAAAAAAAAAGTTACATGGTATTTGTTCTTAAGTCCTTAGAGTATGTGTCTGCATTCTTCCTGTTGTCTAATAAATTATAACTAAGATAAATCTACTGACTTCCCATCAACAAGGCATGCTTAATCTTTTTTTTTCCACTTAATGGAAGAGGTGAATCCATGAGTTCAGGCCCCTCATAACCAAAGGCACACATCTGCAAAGAGCTGACCAGCTTCAGAATGTGGTACGCATTTAAAACAAAATAAAGCTAATTGAAATTAATCTCTTGACTAAGAAAGAGGAAAGTTTTAAGCCATTTATAAAGATTTCAACTCAATTTGAATCTATGAAATACGAATTGTCTACATAACATAGGTTTAATAAACTCAAATCACTAAGATATAAAACTAAAAATATATCAACATAGTAAAAGTCTATTAACAAATTATCAAATCAATCTTGTGTACCATATTATACACTTTCAACGATTTATCCCATGTAACTCTGTTTTCAGGTTTGTAGAGGAAATCAGATAGTTTAGATGTTGATTCTGGAATTATTCCTTCAACACGATATCTATAGTTAAAAAAATAAAGAAAATTCAAAATTTAAAAAGTTTAGTCTAAGTTAAAAATATAATGCTATCATAGTATAGACTAATTTAGCGAATAACAGTATAGAAAACTTGAAGGTGATATCAGCAATTCAAAACATTAATATTCAATTGGAAGTAGCCAGGTTTATGTAAATATGCATTGAAATAATATAAATTATTTCAAAATTCATTTTTCTATAGTTGTCTTTTTAAAGGGGCTACTTTTCATTTAGAGTTTTTCTAAAATCTTTCTCGTAAACACTTACCTACTGTATTTATCATAAGGCAACAGTAATTGATGAGAAGTTTGTGTGGTTACGCGGTATCTTGTGGCCTGGGTTCTTAATTTAAGGATGTAATGTGGTCTAAAGCAGGGCTCAGCAAACTTTTCAGTAGAGGGCCAGAGGGTAAATCATTTAGGCTTTGAGGGCCTCATGGTCTATGTTGCAACTATTCAACTTCGCTAAGGTAGCAGTAAAGCAGCCATAGACAATATATAATGATTGGGCATGTCTGTGTTACAATTAAACTTTTTTTTTATAGACACTGACTTTGGAATTTCATTTATTTTTCACATGTCAGGATTTGGACAACTAACTAACCTTTGTGTTTATCCATCAATGAAATTGGGTTTGGTTATCCATCAATGAAATTAAGACAATGTGAGAAAACTGGATTAAAACCCACTATTTAGCAGAAGGTTGTTAAATGAAAATGAAGTCTGAACAATATTGGCTATACTCTTTCTCCCTGTTAATCATTCTTTTCAAACTAAGGGGATAGGTTTAAGTAAAATCAAATTTTTAAACCTCTAAAAAGTTAAAATTTCTGGAGGAAGTGAGAGAAAAACCAAATGCTATTATTACAGAAAACAGTTGTCATATTTATGAAGAGTTCTTCCTCTGAATCTTTGTTTTTATGGAATAAAGAATTCATTAGACTATTTCTTCGTATGTTACTGTCTCTTTAAAAGCTCAGTTGGTCCCTAATTTTCTCTATGAGAAATCTTCAAATTTCCTTAGTATGTAGTTTCCTTCCTTCGGATCTACAAAGTTTTTAAGAGCTTATTATTAAGCTCTATATAAGACACTGAGAAAACAACCTGAATAATTATTAGGTCCTGCGAAAAAGAATTCAGATAAAAGAGTTAAATTTTAAGTACAAAATTATTGTTAAAGGATTTGTAAACACTGCCACTGATTTTTTTTTATTAATCTGTTCTCTCTCTCTAATTGTAAACTTTGGGGATAAAGAGTTTTTAATCTTTTTGTATTTCTAACTAATCTAATTAGGTGTCTTTCATAAAGCACTCACTCATTATATATTTACTGATAATGACTGCCCCTAGTCTTTTAACAACATTCCTTTATTGATTGAGTGATCATTTACTGTTTATTATATATGTACTTCAGCCTAGTGGTGAGCCAGATACATAATCAAACAATTATTAGATGGTTTGATAAATGTTGAAGAGATAGAAAGCACAAAAATACTAAGGTAAGAAGGGAAACATTGTGTTGAAGTTTTTTTTGAAGATTTGCCCAAACCCTTTTATAGTTATTCATGATAATATTAGGGATGGACAACATTGAAATGGAGGACATTTAGGCATTAGGTCGTTTGTTTTTTTCTATTTTGGTGAGGAAGGTTCAGTTTTTAACTTTATGTAGTAGTACATATATTACACATAATCTGCATTTTGCTTTTTTCATTTAACATTTTGTTTTAAAAATTTATGCATATATGGATCGCTATACTTTTGTATATTTATTTTAAATGCTGTTTAGTATAGAAGTTCTCTATATTTTTGATTAAAATCCTGTATTAATTATGTACGTTGCAAATATTATTTCTCAGGCTACAGCCTCTCTTTTCACTTTATTTCTTGTGGTACAGAAGTATTTAGCTTTAGTGTAGTCAAATTGACCAATATTTTCCATTATGGTTTGTGCTTTTTATGTCTTCTCTAAGATATCCTTTCCTATCCCAAGATCATTAAGATATTCTCCTATATTTTATTCTCAAATTTTATAGTTGGTATTTCAGTTAGGACTTTAATCTACTTGGAATGAATATTTGTGTGTAGTATGAGGTCAGGATCTAATTTTATTCTCTTTACATACGAATAATAAGTTATATCGGCACAATTTATTAAACAGTCCATCCTTTCTCCATTGTTTTGTAAAGCCTTATCTGTCACATAGCAAGATTCCACATATGTGTGGGCCTGATCACACCCATATATTATTGCAAAGCCTAGCTGACATTTGAAAGAAGTTCCCCAGAAAAGATAGGAACTTATTAAAAACTCTCTTGATTGGAGTTAGCTTGTAATAATTCTAATAATACTTTACCTCTGTATCTGTATAGTTCTTCACATGGAGACACTTAATAAATATTTATTTTGCTGATGTTTCATAGTTGCTATTACTTATACACATAGGCAAAAAAATGAAAATATTAAGAGAGTAGCATCTAGAGTCAGCCCGCCAGTGTTCAAATTCTAGCTCCAGCTCTTACTAGTTATGTAACCTTACATAGGTTACTTCATCTAAGTCTTGGGTTTTCTCACATGTAAAGTGGAGATAGTAATATTTACCTCATAGGGCTGTCGTGAAGACTGAAAAAGTTAACATATTTATGGGAGAGCACATGGCATATATTAACTGTTCAATACATGTTAGCAATTATTATTTCACATATATTGATTCTTTTATGACAGTCATCCCACTCTGCTTGTATTATAGGTATTTATGTATTTTTCTCCCTTACAAAACTCCTTGAGGAAGAAATCTACTGAATGAAAGAATGAAAAATTAATTTTAAGAAGTTTTTTTCTTGAGAATGTCACCAAGATTATAAACTTTACAAGTATATGCATTGTGTTTTGATCACCACTATATTACTATCACCTAGAAGAGTGCTCAGCACATAGAAAGGACTTAATTAATAATTGAATATAATGAATGAACAACAGCCTTTAAAGTAAATCTAGATACCTTGTCAAAAAGCCATGGCTGGAAACCATGCCTTTATAAATTAAGACTCTTGGAAAGTCCTGTTTTGTCTTCACAGTATTCCCTACTTTTTTTTTTTCATGTAGGCAAAAGTCTTAAAATTCTGTGACTTTAAGATTGTCTATTATTAGATATTATACTTTACATTTAAGCCTGTAATCATCTGGAATTTCGGTTGGCATATGTATGAGGTGGAGATCTAATTTCAAATATTTATACCTTCCTGTTTATCATTCATTAGATAAATACTCATTGAGCACAATCTATGTGTCAGGTATGAGGCTACAGGGATGCTACAAGATGAAATATTTCCTACCCTCAAGTTACTTTGTGAGAACAATAATTAGAGCTACCATTTACTGAACCCCTCATCTGTGCCAGACACTGTGCTAAGAGCTTTGTATAGTGTTTCACCTAATCCTCACAACAACCCGGCAAAATATATGTTATTGTTATTCTCACTTTACAGATAAGAATATAGACTCAGACACATTAAGAAACGTGTTTGAGTTCACAATAACACATGATTGAAAGTCTGACTAACTCCAAAGCCCATAGTATTTTCACTATATTATACTAATACAATGCGTGGGTGAGTGCTTATATACATGTTTTGAGACTTGGATATGAAAATTGTTATGGGAAGAACGAAGGGTCCCTAATATACATATAAGTTTATCAACATTTGAGGATTTGTGATTTTTCATATCTAATATTCAGGATAGGGATTGGCAAACTATGGCCCATAGGTCAAATCTAGCCTACTTCCTGTTTTTGTAAATAGTTTTATTGAAACACAGCCACACTTATTCATTCATGTATTATTTATGTCTATTTATGTATTGTGCTTTTATGCTATAATGGCAGAGCTAAATAGTTGCAACAGAGACCATAGGAACTGCAAAGCCTAAAATATTTACTCTCTGCCCTCCACTGAAAAAGTTTGCTGACCCCTGGTTTAGGCTGTGTACTTTCCAGTCATTTGTAAAGGTGAGAAAAATATGAGTTACAGGTATTATATGACTGCAAAGTAGAAATTATTTATTTTGCTTCCTGGAAGATTATAAAATATAATTAAAGCTGTGTCTTGGGCAGAGGGTAGGCTAATAGTTAAAAAGTACCATATCTTAATTCACTAATTAGAGGTGTATGGGAGATACTGGCTTTTTAAAAATGTGTAAATAACATGCTTGTTTGAAAACGTAAAACATCTATATGTATTGAGTACTTGACTCTAGCACTCTATGAGCAATTCAGTATCTACTGCGTTCAGGGCTCTTCAGAGATATCAATATTGTCACATTTGAATCAAGAACTATATTTTTCTATCTATTGATCATTAAGATGAACAGTTCTCTAAATATTTTACTAAGATCTATAATAAAGCTTTGTACTCATTATGAGTTAAGTGACCTCAGGTCAAATTAAAAATATTTTAACTATTCTCTCTTGTCTCTTACAGTTTCTGACAAGCGTTAGCTGGTATATGGAATACAGTAGTCCTCCCTTATCCATGGGGGATAGGTTCCAAGACACCTAGTGGATGCTTGAAACCATGGATAGTTACATACATACCTATGATAAAGTTTAATTCATACATTAGGCACAATAAGAGATTAGCAATAACTAATAATAAAATAGAACAATTATAACAATATACTGTAGGGGCTGGCCTGGTGGCATAGTTGTTAACTTCGCGTGCTCTGCTTTGGCGGCCCGGGGTTTCCTGGTTCGGATCCCGGGTGCAGACCTACTCACCGCTCATCAAGCCATGCTGAGGCGTCCCATATAGAGCAACTAGAAGGATGTACAACTATGACATAAACTATCTACTGATGCTTTGGGGAGAAAAAAGGAAAAAAAAGGAGGAAGACTGGCAACAGATGTTAGCTCAGGGCCAATCTTCCTCAAAAAAACCAAGAAAACAAAAACAACAATATACTGTAATAAAAGTTACCATAGATCTTAGCAACCTCAGCATACGATCTTTTTTCTTTCCTCGCTAAATTGAGACCTTTCACCTTTTCACTTAAAGGAAACATTTTATGGCTTCTCTTTGGCATATCTGAATTGCCAGCATCACTACTCTTGTGCTTTGGGAGCATTATTAAGGAAAATAATGGTTACTTGAACACAGGCACTGCGATACTGCTACAGTCCATCTGACAACCAAGATGGCTAATAAGTGACGAACAGTAGGTAGCATATACAGCATGGATAGCCTGGACAAAAGGATGATTCACGTCTTGGGTGGGACTGAGCAAGATGGCCCGAGATTTCATCACACTACTCAGAACAGTGTGCAATTTAAAACTTAGGAATTGTTTATTTCTGGAATTTTCCATTTAATATTTTCCCACCACGGAAAGTGAAACTGCAGAGAAGGGGGCACTACTGTAACTGACAGATCAGTATACATGAAATTATGCTTTTTTACAGACCATACATTTTATGATGCTTTCAGGCTGCAGTGAAAACCTTTTAGTAAACGTGGATTTGTATCAATATGCTAATTTGAACATGTCTCTAAATCACTTTACAGCCTTTTACGGTTTTTGTGAATGAGAACTGCCAGAATAGTAACTAGGAGGTTGAGGGAGGAGAAAAATAGTGTACAGTGTCTATTTTTGCATACTTTAAATTATAAACTTGGGGAAGCACCTGTAAGATGATAAGACACTCAAAGCCTATAGCAATCTTATTTTTGACATTTCCTATGTAATATCAGAGTTGAGTGTGGGACTTGCAGAGTGGCTGTGTGAGGAGCTAAGTAAACCCTCCTCCACAGTGAAACAATCACTTAACTGGTAAAAATTATTTTTAAAACTGTTTAAAATCTCTAGAAATTGACCTAAGGGCACAAAAAAAAATGGAGAAATATTTATTCAAGAAAATCTTCTAAATCTAGGTAGGAAAAGTCAGAGTCTGTAGCATCTGAGCCATGACCTGATTCTAGCCAACCCCTCACTTCTACTCACCTCTACCTCCCTCAGCTCTTCTCCAGCTGGGTGCAGACAAGAAGACAGGGGCTCCCTCTCCCCACCAGCTCCCAGTCTAGGGCTATGGTTTCATCCCAGGAGGGGCAGGACACTGACATCTCTCATCCTCGCAACCCTGAGCTCATGTTGTGGAAGCTGTATTCCCAGCAGGCACTGCTGAGAAGACCAGGGCTTCCTTACCCCACCCAGATCTCACTGGTAGTGTGAGGGCTCTGCCCAAGGCACAATAGTCTGTGAATACTGGGGCCTAAATTGCCCCTCTCCCCTAGAACAAGAGGAGCAAACTGAGAAGGTCAGGGCACCATCCCTCCCTTGTGACACCCCACATCCCGCACCTGCTTATGGAGTGGAGGTGTCACTTGGCTCCAGTGTAGCAGTGCATAGGTTCTGCTCAGGGGCAAAGGCAAAACCTAAGGACTGGCAGCATCTTACCTATGCCTGAGGACGACTGATTTCATTTAAAACACAACACGGAGAAATTTTCAAAAACAATAGAGATTTTGTTGGTGAACAATTAAAAGAGGCTAATAGCTACATGAAACTAATAGCAACAAAGAAGACCAGCCAGAAGTTTAACTGAGAGAACCAGGGAAAGATACAGCTAAGTGGACCTCTTAAGTTCACACCCATGCCTGGGAGTCTAGAAGTCTGTGTAGATGCAATAGGCTGCCCCTACTCAAAGGAATCAGCGTGAATGTACTAGGCTGCTCCTGCTTAGGAGCAATCAGTCCAAGATGTGGCTTGGCCAACCTGCAAACATTCCCCAAGCCACACATAGATTAATTAGCAAAGAGCTGAAGTCTTATTGGCTCAAGAGACTTAAGAATAACCTCTGACTCATCACTGACAGAACAATAAGCTATTCTGACCACTTTAAAATAAAATCATACTCATGGCTGGTGGTCTGGAAGAATGTGTGTATGCCCAAGGCTGTGCCCTATGAGGAATGACTGGTGACACAACTTCCAAGCTACCGGTCCCTGGCTAAATGCGGGGCAAAGCCATAAAATTCCCTGAACTGTGCAGTCTCCAAGCCACACACAGATTGGACAATAAAGGGTAGAAATCCTACTAGCTTTGGGAACTAAGCACAACTTGTGACCAATAAATGGCTTATGTTGAGCCAGGGGTGACTATAGGAAGCTAGGCTAAAAGATAAAAACAAGGAAAAAAATCAGAGCAGGGATAACAGAGGCTGCCGACTGTGGGCTTTGAAATAGACTTCACAGAACTAGTCCAGACCAATCACTAACCAAATAAACAAATGCCCAAACAACAACAACAATCCCTGGGTGGATGGGTGGAATCTGTATTCAGAATCACTACAATATATTACCTAAAGTGTTCAGTTTCCAAGAAAAAACTGAGGCATGCATGCAAAGAAACATGAAAAGTGTGATCTACACACAGGAAAAATAGCAGGCAATAGAAGCTACTTGTGGGATACAGGATGAGTAAATTAAAAAGTGAAAGAAAATTATTTAGCCTTGTGCTTGACATATAGTAAGAGATTAGTAGATTTTAGCTGCTGCTAACATTTAGGGGAATGAACTATGTCCAGGTAGGTCTGTATTTCATCTCTTGAGGGTAGAAAGGAAAGAAATTCCAAACAAAGAACTGGCTTTCTTCTCATGCATATAGGCAAGTGCTCACAGCTAACCACAAAAGGAACTTTTTGGATGGTAAATTAAGAAAAGATGTAAGTACTGAGAAGATATTGTCAGTTTATTTTTTTGTACTACAGTTATAAGGTAAATGTAAAGATATTTAAATACTTTCTATTTGGCAGCCAATATAATATAACCGAAGTCCATAAATTCATTCAATAAATATTTATTGAGTGTCTATGTGACAGACACTGTTTGGGTGCTAGGGATATTGCAATGAAAAAGAGTGATTTATTTCTAGTCTGGTTCGTATTCAGGTTCCTATTCTCATCAAGTTTATATTTTAATAAGGGAGACATAATAAATAAGAAAACAAATGAAGCAGCTCAATTTCATATAGTGATAAGTGCCATGAAGAAGACAGCAGCAGAGTAGTGTAGTAAACAGCGGCTGGGTGTATTTGAGGACTTTGGCCAAGTGGCCAGGAAGATTACTCTGAAGAGGAGCAATGAAGCTGAGATCTTGAGGACAAAAATGACATTAGCCTTGGAAAGATTTGGGGGAAGAACATGCCAGGCAAGAGAATAGCAACTACGGAGGCTCTGGGATGGGTTTAAGTTCAGTGCCTTCGTGCAACAGTAGTCTGTTGTGGCTGTAGCACAAGGAGAGCGAAGGTGAAGTGGTAGGAGAGGTCAGAGAAGTAGGCGGGGGCCAGATAGTGCCTTGCAGGGAAAAATAAAAGGTTTGGATTTTTATTTTAGATGCCATAGGAAGCCTTTAGAAGATTTTTAGGCAAGGAAGTGACACAATCTGAATTATATTTCAAAAATCTACTTTGGCCATTGTCTGAAATATAGGATGTAGTTGAGTCAGAGTATATACAAAGAGTCCTTTAGGAGGCTACTGAAATAATTCAGATGAGAGATGATGGTGGCTTGCACTAGGATGGTAGCAGGGAGCTAATGAAAAATAAATCACTTCTTTCTTACATATCTAGTCAGCTAGAGCTTCTATTAGAATCCAATCTGAGATCAGTGATCCATTATCCAGACCAATGTTTTACAAGCATGTTCTTGGTCAAAAACATTTGGAAAAGTCCGAATTCAAGTTAAACAGGTTTCTTTACTTTAGGACTTCTAGAACCTTAGAATGAATCTCCAAGAAGGGAATATAGTCTGGAGTGTTTTAAAAAACTTATTTGACAATGCAACCCATTTTTTCCCCACAGGGCACTTTGAGGGATTACATTTCTCCCAGATATTAGTTTGGCAAATTGCATTAGACCATGATATATATCCCCAAAGTGTACAGTGTTTACATTCAGTTGCCCATTATAAATTCATATGCATATATTTCTTGCTTTGATTATTTACAACTCTGTAAATGAGACCGGGGAGCTTTATGTGAAGTACTGGGAAAATTTTAAGCTTCCTTGGCTTTTCCCCTTGATTTACCTGCAATCTCACTTTTTCACACCAGGCTGGAGGAGGTGAACTTTTGACTGAGGAAGACCAACCTGACCAAAATGTTCAGATTGATTTCATTTGTAAGAAGCTAACTATCTGCCACAGCCGATTTAGAATAACACAGATATTTTTAAAAATACAAAGTGCTGCAGTCATACTCTCCTTCTGTACACAAACATGGCAAATTTAAAAGAATCAGTGGGTTGTGCTTAAGAAAACAAGCATGCAACATTGAGTTTCATGTACCTTTTATCAATCTGAATTTTGAAGCTGTGTTTGATATTTATTGGACTATAACTCAACTATAAAAAAGAATTAAAAGAGGGGCCGGCCCGGTGGCGCAAGCAGTTGGGTGTGCGCGCTCTGCTGCGGCGGCCCGGGGTTTGCCAGTTCGGATCCCGGGCGCACACCGACGCACAGCCATGCTGTGGCGGCGTCCCATAGAAAGTGGAGGAAGATGGGCATGGATGTTAGCCCAGGGCCAGTCTTCCTCAGCAAAAAAAAAGAGGAGGATTGGCAGATGTTAGCAGAGAGCTGATCTTCCTCACACACACACACACACAAAGAATTAAAAGAGAGTTTTGAAAACCAATGTTGATAGCAGCCTGTAAAATGGCCCCCTGTGATCTCCACTTTCCTGGTATTCACACACTTGTGTAATCCCCTTTCCCTGAGTCAGGGCTGGAATCTAGTGATTCATTTCTGATACACTGAATATTACAAAAGTGAAGGGAGGTTACTTCCAAGATTAGGTTGCAGAAAGACTTTGGCTCAGTCTGTCTTGTTTGCTCTTTCTCTTGTTCTCTCCTAGACCCCTCACTTTGAGGTAGGCAAACTGCCATGTTGTGAATAGCACTATGGAGAGGCCCATATGTCAAGGAACTGAGGAAGGCTTCCAGCCTAGAGGCAGCAAGGAACTAAGGGCCTCAGTCCAACAGTCCATGAGGAACTGAATCCTGCCAATGACCACGTAAGTGAGCTTGGAAGAAGAGCTGCCTTCAGATGAGACCTAAGCCCTAGCTGACAACTTGACTGCAGCCTTGTGAGAATCCTTGAGGCAGGGGCACCAAGCTAAGCTACACCTGGATTCCTGACCACAGATACCATGAGATAATAAATGTCTGTTAAGTCACTAAGATATAGGTAAGATATTATGGTGCATCAATAAATAACTAATATACAGTGCATATAAATGTCACTTAAAATGTGAGTGCAAAAAGTTCCAATTTTTTGTCTGTTGAGTTTTGCATGTAAGAGTAAAATAACTCTGATAAAAAATTTCAATAAAACTTTAAAACAGCCTAATTGAGGCTATTCTTTAAATGGCTCTAGGCCTTGTGTATAGCACCTTGCATATAAATACCCAGAAAGTATTTGTAGAATGAATAACTATCTTCCAAGGTTTCCTTGATGCATAGGTTGCTGTCTACACTGGTCTGATCTGTGAGACACTGAAAAACTAACATATTCAAGTTTATTCCTCTGTTGTGCCTGGGCTTGACCTTACCCACTCCCTCGCCAGTCTATTTTTGAAAGTGCCACTATTAGAATCATTAATTATTCAGATAACAAATGTAGGGATTATCCTCTTGATAATTATTAAAATGAACAGGAGAAAGCATACCAGCTTTGTCCTATAGTAAAAAATAGATTGAAACACACGATAGGTAAATTTTAGTCAGATGGAAAAAAGAGCAAGAAGCACACAATGAAGTAGTTGAAAGAAGGAGCTGGGGCCAGCCTTGCGGCGCAATCAGTTAAGTGAAAGAAGGAGTAGACTCCAAAAAAAAAAAGAAGAAACTGAATAAAATTTGGTTTTCTCAATAACATATGATGATCTGATGGCGTTGATGTGATATCATGAACAATGAATGAACAACTCTTAAAAATAAGATTAAAAACGTCAGCACAATTTCCCTTAATGTACTCGTATTTGAACTAAAAGGATCCTCAAAAATATCCTTAAAAGCAGCTTACAGAAAAATTACATATATCAGCAAGAGAAATAAATTGGGGAAATAAACTTTATTTTTTAGTGGTTAATTTAATGGAAAGGTGAAGTGTTTAAAAGACCACAACATCTGTTAGCAAGAAAACACCAATCTGCTTTTATAGTAATTATTTCTTGAAATGAAAATTTGCTATTTTAGTGAATTATTCACTGGAAGGGATTTCTTTCTGATTGTCTTCAGGTTTGAAAATGCTTAGATGGTACGTAATTGCTCTATTTTATTAATATCACATTTCAACGCAGTGACTTTATAATTAATTTCCATTTCCTGATCACTATCAAATAATGTGTTATAGGTAATGAAGCAGCATTGAATTTTAGATACATCAATGCCACTGAATTCAAAACAACGACTGTAAATAGGAAATTGTACTCACAGATTTCCCGGGAATTTTTTAGAAGCCTTCTTGGAAACAGTTATCTTCTTCTCAAAGGGGAATAAAAATCCACAAATAAATTAGCTGTCAGATACAGAAAAAATGAAAAACAAAACCCCCCAAAAAAACAAAAGTAAAAATATATTTTTTTGGTTTATAAGAGAAAATATGAAACAAAAAAAAGTCTTTACAAGTTTCTCATTAAAAAGCAAACTCTTGAAACATATTTAAGTTGTTTTCTTACTGAAATTTTAACCACTTTCCAGCCTGATTTATCTTGATTGTAACCTAAAATTTCTTGAGCAGTTTGATGGGCAAGTGCCTTATAGTCCATCTACCTGCAAAGTTTTAAAAACAAATGATTGGTAAGAATGTAATCATACAAAAAAGATTAAAATGCTGTATTACATTTTAATACTATTTCTACAGTGCCTATCATATAGCAATGAACAATAATTACTTGTTGAATGAAGGCATGCATGAATCTCTTTCTCTTTATTCATAGTCTTTCAAACAAGAAAATGTGGTATACTACAAAGAGCAGGTTTTGGAGTCAAAGAGACCTGGGTCAAATCCTGTTTCTGCCACTGACTGATTGTGAACCACTGTTATGTGACTTGCACATAACAGTCATTCAATAAATCATTATTATTTCTAACAATGTGAGCATGCTTCCTTTTTCTTGTAAAGCATTATAATCTGTTGATCATGTGTTCTTGGGAATTAATCTTTTTAAAGTGAGTGGCAGTGGCACTAAATGATCTGATGCCTGGCTTCCTCTCCAAAGGCAACTCTTACCTGGCTGCTTCTCTCTCACTTAGCTCCAATCATATTGACTTCCTGGCTGTTCCTCAAATACAATCAAACATCCTTCTATCTCAGGGTCTTTGTATTTGCTGTTCCCTCTGTTTGTAACATTCTAAACAAATATGTTCACATGACTGACTCCTCTTTCTTGGTGTCTTTGCTGAAACGTTACCTCTTCAGAGAGGATCAAGTTCACATCAATTCAATTTAAACACATTTACTGCAACCCTTACTAGGGGTTAGGTACTGTGGTAGGTATGGCAAAAACAGCTGGGTAAGATACTGTGTCTGCTCTGAATGAGTTCAGGAAGCCGGAGTCTCATTGGTTCTTTGGTCCCTTATCCAATTTTCAGTTAGGGGAAGGTGGCTGGGATAGTGGAAAGAATGTGACAACACAGAGCTGGATTCAAATCCTGACTTGCTACTCACCACCAGCTATATTATTTTGGGTAAACTGCTTAACCTTTGAACTTCAATTTTTACATCTAGAGATTGGGTATAGTAATACCTGTGGCCATTATAAGGACTGAGTTAATATATGTAAAAGTGATTGAAACAGTGTGGGGCATCTTCTCCATGATCAGAAGGGTTAGTTTCTTTTCTTAAAATGGACACATTTAAATCTACCTTTGAAAAAACTCTCCAAAGAGCTGCTTCAATAAACATTCTTAAAGATTGTCAGAACATGTCTTCCTTAGCTCTCACCTAAAGCTCTTCAGTTGGATCATAAGCCTGTTTTCTCTTATTTAGTTCGCCAGCAAGGCATAACACCTAGTTGACAGCTGTATTTGAAAAGCTTTAGTAAACCATTATAACTCCTCTTTCCTAGAAGACTCTTGGTTTCTTTACCTTTCCTAATAGAGCTAGTCCAGAATTTTAATAACTAATGGGACTCTTCTCCAAATCCTCATGGAGATTTCCATATCTCTTAACCTGCGAAGGAACAAAGTAGAAGCAGAATTATTTTGATCCATGAATTAGGTCAATATGTTTGATAATTTCCTTTATATTTTCTCAATGTTCTTTATTTACACTTTATTTCCTCATTAGGAAACATTTGCTATATATGCCCCAAGACGGAAGAAAAAGGTAGTAAGAGAAACATTAACGATACTATCTATGAAAAAAACCTTAAAAAGACATTTAAGTGGAATGTGGATTAAAAAGTCTTATCTTTTTAAGCTCATGCCATTAACAGTCCTTGGACGGTCCTTTACCAGGGCTTGTTCCAGCATATATAACACAGTTCTTTATTTCTTGTCAGCAACACACTTGATATTGACTGATCTAGAAATTGCATAGACTATTGGAGCATTCCACTAGACTGTAAACTCCTGCAGGGAACTTTGTCTTATTCATTTTCAAATTACTAGCACTGCCACAATAAATATATGTTTACTTGAACCACTCAACTGAATATTATAGCTTCTGGACTTGTTCATTTGCTAAGAAAAAAGGAAAGGTTAAACTTTAGTGTGCCAGAGAGGGTGAAAAGAAGAAAGAGCAAACAGCAGGGTCATATTACCTGGAGATATAACATCGGATGAGCTGTAACATATCCAGGTGAAGTAACGGTAAAGGATCTCTTCACCCATAGGGTCAGTGGAAAATAAACATAAACCAATATTGAGATGGCATCTTTTTTTGATACACCACTTGGTTGAAACGGGATTCTTCGCACCTCATATCCTGTCCCAGCCTTGTAGACAGGTTGACACATGTGGTTAGTGGGTCTTTACATCTGTTTGTATAATCTCCCTCTTTCTGGGCTGCCTGACTGTGTCCCCAATCCGTGCTGGGTCACTGCCATTCTTCCCTGGGAATCAAGGTCCCCAAGGAGTTGGTTAAATCCCATCCCTAGCCAAAGTCCCTCCTCCAAATGCGCATCTGCTTTGAGCGTGAGGGGCCGGCTGGAAGCCCAGCAGGCCCGGGCTCCGGGATGGGCTGGGGGAGGCCCGAGGAGGGAGGGAAGGAAGTGGCCGGGAGAGCTGTGTCGTCCCCCCAGTCCCGCCTCCCCCGGTCGAGACGGTGTCTTATCCCGGGAGGGGATGCTCACTTGAAAGGACTGGGGCTGTGGGGCTGGCTCTCGGCGACTGAAAGGGCAGCCGCCAGCACCCCCAGGTCCCCTTCCCTCCTCCGTCCCCTCACAAAGCCCCGGGAGCCGGGGGAAGGAAGCTCAGTCTGTCATCTGCGCAGACTGGCCGCGAAAAGCGGTGACCGAGGTGGGCAGCGACATGGATGTAGTCCAAGACTTCCCCGCCCAGAAACACGAGGAGACAAACACCATGCTCCTCCTGAGGGAGCGCGACCTAACGCCCCGCGGTCCCTCCTTCCCCTCCGGCCCCCGCCCCCTCGCCCCCTCGGCCCCTCGCCCCCTCGCCCCCTCGGCCCCTCGGCCCCTCGCCCCCTCGCCCCTCGCCCCCTCGACCCCCGCGCCCGAGAGCCGCGCATGCGCACCGCAAGTCAGCGCCATGTTGGGTCGGTTTGAAAGCGAGCGCGGGCGTCGCGCTCCGCTGTGACGGCGGAGGAAGCTGCGAGCGAGCGGAGCCCGAGGCGGGGCGCTGGCCCGGTCGGGGATGCTTTGTCGCGTCTCCCGTCCGACGACAGGCGTAGGCTTTCGGGGGAGAGTTGCGGAAGTGTGCGTTTTTCTCTCTTTTGGGGCCTTCGGTGAGTTCGGCCCGAAAAGGGGGTGTATTTTCGAGGGGCGTCCCATCCTTTGACAGCTCAAGGGAAAGGCTAAAGAAGGGTGGCGGGGGTGGGGGGGAAGACATGTCCGGAAAGAGGGCGCGTGTTGAGAGTCCCTGTGGAAAGAGGACAACTTCAGGGGGCGGGTGCCCCGGCGGGAGAGGGCCGCGGAACGGGACGGAGGGGACCTGACGCGGGACTCAGGGGAGGGGAGGCATCGGTTGAAGGGGGCGGGCAGCGAGGGGGTTTAGGGACCGTTACCTCCAGAAAAACTCCGTTCGCTCACGGCGGCGCCCACTGTCGCAGCCTGATAAATGGTTTCTGAGTTGCCCGTGGCCATGACGGCCTGGGAGGCTGGGACCCCGAGAGGAGGGCGTTTCTAGACGAGGGCGGAAGGTTTGGACCCAGCGCGCCGGGAGAAAAGATGCTGTGGTGGAGGGCGCCAGCAGTCGTGGCTTTCCCGGTTCACGAATTCTTGTCTTTTTGCTGCGGAATCAGTAGATGTTCAGTTTCATAGCATGTGTCACAGAGCTGTTATTTCTAAGAGTTGTTAATTTCCTGTGCGCTATTCCCATTGGTATTTAACACTGAACATTCTATTTTTGCATCAAAGGTAGTAGGAATTTCTGGCCGTTCCGTTAGCGTTCTATTCTTCGCAATGATGGATTTCCTTTTGAAGATACGAACGGAAGTGTTTACGGAGGAAATGGTGAGATAAATGGGATTTGCTTCTCCAAATCCTGTGGCGGAGGTGGGAAGTGGGTGGATAAAAAGTTTGGGTATGTTGGTAAGTGTTTGAAGCCGGATGATGCGTGCATAGGGGTTTCTTAAACTATTCTTTCTAATTTTGTATACTTTTGGAAACTTTCCACAATAAAAATTCAATTGTGGATTTTCTTTTTGCCTCCTGTCAGTTAATGTTATTGCCGGCTTACTGAGAACTATAATCCAACAACTTTCTCTTTTAAGGTTTTTTTTTTTTTTTTAAGGTTTGTAAAAATCGTTAACCTGTACTGTATTGGAATAAGGGAGAAAACATTTGGAGAAGCTTATTATCCAACCAATGTGTACTTGAGAAAATTTAAACCTCTTTAGGGAGAGGGGTAAAGAAAGGGCAAAACTTACTTAGTCTAACCATTCTTTAGAGGTAGACCATTATCACAGCATTCAGGGAAGTCAAAGAGGCTAAGTAACTATTATCTTATGTTCTGCTGCTGCTTCCACTGACTGCTGTCAGCTCTCTTATAAAGGCAGTTGCCTGCTCCATGGGATGACGTTTTCCTCTGTCATTTCTTCTTTAGATGGGAGACTTTCAATTTTAAAGTCAAATTTGACAGTTATTAAGATTATGTTAGAAGTTATAACTTAAACATTCCCAAAATTATAGCCAAAAATTAAACATTAACTTTACAACAGCATAGCATGTGTTAAGTCCTAGACATTAATCTTTCATTTTTTTTTAATTGTTAGGATTTTTTTTTTCTTCTTGCTGAGGAAGACTCATCCTGAGCTAACATCCGTTGCCAGGTCTCGTCTTTTTGTATGTGGGCAGCCGCCACAGCATGGCCACTGACAGACCCACTGACAGACGAGTAGTGTAGGTCGGTGCCTGGGAACCAAACCCATGCCGCTGAAGCAGAGCACATGGAACTTAACCACTAGGCAACCAGGGCTGGCCCAATCTTTCATTTTTCGTGCATAAAATCCATTAATTTAATTTTAAAAAGAATGTCATATCATGTCCTGAAGTAGTGCCTGTTCATTCTGTTATTTTTTAGGTTTTCAAATATAGATCCTGTTTTTGCTGTATTAAGGTAGACAGCAATTCTCTTAATTTTAATAATGGAAAAACAGTAAGAAAGTACATTAAGTCAATTTCCAAATTATTTAAGTCTCCTTTAAGAGAGGTGGGCTGAGTCTGTTTAACATAGGAATTGAAAATAGTGAGAGTAGTACTAAAAATGAAGGTCAGAAAATGATTATTAACAATATTATGTTAGGAAAAGAGCATTTTGCTAGCTCATTTTACAGTAAGACTTGTAGTTCCTTTATAGAGAAATAACTGTAAATTATTTTGTTCTCTCAAATCTTTTGCGGGAAAGGGATTGGCTAATGTTATGTATTGGCATTTACAACATTGAAAATGCATATTTTCTGTTGTTTTTTCTTATTTTTAATACCTCATTTGATGCCTTTAAAAAATTTATCAAGCACCTGCTATCTACAGTGCATGATGATAGGCTTATGAATTGAAAAATATTCTGCATAAGGGAATGTTAGGTATTATGATGTCACAGAATATATCACCATAAGAAAACACTGTAAATCAGTAGTTTTTAGGACTTAAAAAAAAATGAGTATTCTTCCCTTGGTACTTTCTGTACATATTCTCAGATAATTTTTGTGTACATAATTCCATAATTCTAAATCAATGATGAAAGAATTCACAATAACTAAAAAAATAGAAAATCTATAATGCATACTGCCTAAAAAGGAGGATTTATAGAAAATGGATTTTATTCTTTAAAGATTATAAAAAGTTTACATATTTAGTAATTTCTCTGCATATGGCTATTATTCCTTTTAATTGGATCTTTAACCTTTTGTTTTTGTATTACAGTTGTTTTTAAGAGAAATGAATAGAAAATAACCCATTTTGAGGAAGCCATGGCAAAATCAAATACAAAACACAGACTTGGTTCTCGGGAATCTTCAGTATCTTCTCTGTTAGCAAGCTGCAGCCTGAGTAGTAGTAATTCCTCTAACTCTGTTGGCTCTTTTCAGTATAAGGATAAACTGTACAATTCTGCATCTCAGGCTCTACAGGCCTATATTGATGATTTTGATCTAAGCCAAATGTATCCTGGTGCAAGCACTGGAAAGATTAACATTGGTAAATGTTCTGCTAATATGCCAGAATTCTCCAGCTATACTTATAAACCAGACAATGGTATGCTTTTTTCTTTTTGTCCAGTGATTTAAAGCATTTGAGAGATGTGTTGTAGCTTTGGAAAACTAGGTGCTCTTTTTTGTTCTTTTGGAGTAAAAACAACTTTTATTATGTTGAGATCTGGATATTTTTCTTAAATGGTTCTGTAATTCTCCAGTTTTCAGGAATTTTCAGCTAAGATCCTCTTTTGACTTTGGAGAGGAAGCTGATGACCGTAACTAATAATAGCAGTTGGCTGATCTGAAACCCTTACGCCATTTTATTTTATTATTTTTTTTTTGTGTGTGTGTGTGTGTGTGAGGAAGATCAGCCCTGAGCCAACATCCATGCTAGTCCTCCTCTCCTTGCTGAGGAAGATCGGCTCCGAGCCAACGTCCACCGCCAATCCTCCTCCTTTTTTTTTTTTTTCCCCCAAAGCCCCAGTAGATAGTTGTATGTCATAGTTGCACATCCTCCTAGTTGCTGCATGTGGGACGCGGCCTCAGCATGGCCGGAGAAGCGGCGTGTCGGTGTGCGCCCGGGATCCGAACCTGGGCCGCCAGTAGCGGAGCATGCACACCCAACCGCCAAGCCACGGGGCCGGCCGCTTACGCCATTTTATTATAACCTAATGGAAAGAGCATTAACTTGGTGGTTCTAGCTTTCATTAACTAGCTTAATGACTATAAGCAAATCTCAGCCTTTCTGAGTTTATACTTGATCAACTTGATGAGATAGGACTATGTTAATCTTTCTGGTCTGTATTCTATGGGACAATAATACAAGATGTTAAGAGTTTTTTCTTGATAAGTCTTCTATGAAGACAATTGTGGAAAATGTATCTGTTGATAACCCAGTTAACATTTTACTAAGCATTTATAGAATGGCCCTAGTATGGAAAAAGTTTGCATTCAACTCTTAGAAGGATGTGGGCAATATATTCCAGAAGAGGAGAATTAGAACAGCTGTTTCCTGTGTGTTAGTGCTATTGCACGGTTAGTAGGCAAGAAAGCAAATTATTTTTCCACCTGGTTTAATAGCATATTTTTATTCCAATGTTGCAGCCAGTCTTGAGTGATCAATATTAATGTGAGTGCATCGGGTATGTTTTGATGAAAAAAGCTGAAGAAACTGTAAATTAAAGAACACGGGAAAATTTAGGAGATTGGAGAGAAAAGTGTAGAAATTTGTTAAAACAAATTGAAAATATGTTAGGAAAAAAAGCACATCCTGTTTCAGCAACGTATACTTTTTATACGTTTAATCAAAGCTTTAGTAAATATAAAATGGCAAAAATGATTCTTAAATTCTTAAATCCTTAATTTTCAGTTACTGTTGAATATTATGAAGTATTTTTATATGATTTAGAAAGATAAACGGAACTATGCTTTGTTTTTCAGCTTTTGAAAATCTCGATCACAAAAAAAGCTCCTTGTCCTTATCCTATAGAAGACAGACTATTAATGACATAGACTCCATTAGCCTAACTACTGATGATCTATTAAAACTTCCAGCAGATGGATCATTTTCTTTCACCTATGTTGGACCAGGTCACCGAATTAGCAAGAAAAACAAGAAATGCATTCGGAGACTGAGTTCATTGGACACTGAAAGGAAGCAGAATTTTCAAGAACCCACCACTCCCATGGACAAGGATAACTTAGCTACTCCTATTGTATACACAAATATAAATGGAAAGCGATGTGGTAGGCTAAAAAACCCAAAGTTTGTGAATAAGACTAATAAATGCGTTTCTGAACCATCTTTATCTTTTTTCAAGAAATCGTCTTTCAAGGACAATTCAGAACACAATCTGCAAAAGAATTACCCAAGATGGCTCACTAGCCAGAAATCTGACCTTAATGTTTCAGGGATAACTAGTATACCTGATTTCAAATACCCAGTCTGGCTCCACAATCAAGACTTGCTACCTGATACAAATAGTCAAAAGATTTATAAAAAATTTGAAGAAGATCAACGTTCCACTAGACATAGTTACCAGGCCCAAAGAACTTCTCGGCTTATGAATAAATTAGATTGTTTTGAATATTCGTTTGAACCCTCAAACACTTCAGAGTCTTTGAGTGATGATAAAGGATTAGTTAATGAATATAAATGTGATTTTGAACAATGTCAGTGTGCGAATCCACTTCTCCCAGGACAATCCAAAAAGCCATTCAGCGGTAATTTTGTTTTGTTTTGTTTTTAAGAACCAAAGAAAGTGCTGTAAACTTGACCTTATATCTAGGAGGTTTTATGTTGTATTCTTGATGTAATGATCAGGTGATGTATCTTTTTTGAACTGTTATGGTCTTCATTTATGTATCACTTTGTGACTAGAAAATGTCTTTTCTCCCCTTTTTTTTCTGTTTGAAGTGTCACATTTTAACATAATTTGCTATTATAGATATGTGTATATTCCAAATTTTCTGAGTTCTTGTTGCCTTTGTGAGATTTCGCTGTACTTTTCATTTATTTTTTTCCTTAAAAAATTAATGTAATCTTTTAAATTAGGTGACAAAATTGAATTGCTTATCTTGAAGGCCAAGAGAAATCTAGAGCATTGTGCAGAAGAATTACCGAAGTCTATGAAAAAGGATGACAGTCCTTGTTCATTAGATAAACTTGAAGCAGAAAGATCATGGGAAAATATTCCTGTTACTTTGTAAGTAAGTTACAATGGAAAAACTTTAGTTTTCCAAATGAAAAATGTCATGTGAACATCTGATTTATTTTTTAAATAACAATGATAATTAACAATGGTAATAACAAGGTAATTCTATAGAACATAGCTTTCAGTGTTGCTTGCTTTAAATTGCATTTTTCATTTGTTACCACAAGGTGGTGTAATGTTTCATAAGATTGGAGGCAGATTATATAACTTGTCTGTGTCACATGTTTGTTTTGTTGCACTATGAAATACTGATATATGTTTAATATGAGGAATTAGAACCAAAAGTAACTATTTTGCAGATGGGAGAGTGCTGTGAAATTCTTGTTACTTTTTTTGCTTTAAGCTTTTCCCCCTCTATATTCTCTCGATATGTTAGAGTCATCCATTTCTTTTTATTTACATTTTACTTTCTCTTTTAGTCCTTATTTTCCTTAAATGATGATGCATTTTCTTGTGTAGTCTATTGTATAAATTTTTGCAGTTTCTAAGATTGTTTTCGTTTGTGTGATTAACCTTTCTATGACATAGTTTCTCAGAATAATTTAAAAAGTGTTTACCTAGATACCTGTGAATGTGAGTGTGGAGCTTCGATAGGAAAGCTTTTATTCTTAGTGATATTATGACATCTGGACTCATCAGAAATGCATTCTTGATAACTGTATATCTTGCCTTAGGCTTTGATAATTTATTAACTTCAGTTGACTAAACTTTCATTCTGTTATAGATGGAGTTTGTTAATTCCTGGATCCTTTTTTGGTTACTTCCCAGTTGAACATCTTTTTTTTTTTTTTGAGTGTGGACACTGACTATAATTCTGGTTTGGAATTATGAGTCTGTCACTTCCTTGCTGAGGCCTTTTCAGGTTACTTAACTTCTCTACACGTTAGAGAGGGAGAAATAATATTTACTTTGGGGTTGTTGTGAGGATTCAATTGATTAGAATAAACATAAGGTACTTAGGACAGTTTCTGATTTATGACGAGCTCTCTTGTAAATTGTAATAGTGGTGATGATTATCCAGAATATGTTTTTTCTCTGTTTAGCTTCATTTCTCAATTATTTGTTCAATAGTATCTTTTTAAAAAAAAATTTGGATTAATAATTAGCTCGCTTAATTCTTAAACTTCTCTTCATTTCCTAATTTATCTTCTTATCATTTGGTCTGTATTTGTAAAGACCATAGTTGCAATACTTTGCTTTCAATTGAAACCAAAATGGGTGAGCAAATAATATCAGCGATGTTTAAATTAGGAGTAAAATTTTTGAAGCATTTAATGTATTTTGTAATTAGTTAACATAACTTTTGACTTGTATAATTAGTATTATCAATGGTTTGGCCCAATACCTTGCATACAGTAGTTGATTTTTAGAAGATTGAATTCATATTGTGATGGATATGTTTGTACATAAAATTAATGATTTTGTGAGAAGAAGGAGTAGACCTGACCTCAGTGTGACATAGATAAATTATTATCAGTCTGTCTTCAAAACCAAAATTGACTAGGAAGTACTCAAAGTAGTATACTGAAAGATAGAACACAACCACAACCAGATAATTGCTTTTTTTGTTTGTTTAACTTTCCATAATGGAAAATTTCAGACAAATACAAAAGTAGAAGAATAGTATAATGAATCCCTATGTACTCAGCACCCATCTTCAATAATCAGGTAAATGCTCTTTGATCATAGTGGATGGATGTACAAACTCCTTTGGTAAAGAATGGGAGAAAAGACTACTTAGGAGCAAGAAAGAGCTCATAGTAATTTACAATTCAAATGAGTCAATAATGAAGTGCTGCTAATTATTAAGAAAAAAATCAGTCTTGTGAAATGTAAATGTTACAAAAAGATTCCTAGATAGCCAAGTACTTGAGTTAAAACACATCTTATCTTGAAACATAAATGAGGGAGAGATAGAATGAGTTTATTTTCTATGACTAAGAGAATTTGGTTTTGGGAAAATTCATGCCCTTTCTTCTACCACCCTTTGAACATCAAGAAAGAAACTAATATTTATTGAGCATCTATTAAATGTACCAGATGTGTAGAGTTAATTTATGCAATGCTTCTGTGAGATAAGTGGGACTAGAAATGTAGAAACTGAAGTTCAGATAAATAAGTTACATAAGGTCCCACGTGAGTAAGATTGGGGTTTGAACTCAGGAATTTTAATTTCAAAATTGGTCGTTTTCCCACTGTAATCTGTCTTCCATGTTAATGCCAGTTCTGGAGGGGAAGTCTCTTCTGTTCCTGGCATGTGGAAGAGCATGTGCCTGCCATTCCAGTAGAAACTCGTATAAGTTTGTGGGGGTTTTGTGTATTATCATTGGGTAACTAACAATGTTTAGTGAAAAAAGGTACTGCTTATTTCAAACAAATGAGCTTTTGGAGCATAGGCTATAGTTGAAGGCTGATTTGTCGTTTAGTTGAAGACTAATGTCTTCAGTTTCTTGATGGTTTTTCCTTAAAGCTTTAAAGGAGAAACAAGGAGATAGGGAGGGGTTAGATTCTGGTATCAGTTTAGGGAGAAGATGAGGGAATTACTGAGCAATGTCAGTATGAATCATATCCATAATGATTATTTCTTGGTGACCATTTGTATCTAAATGAAAACCATTCAATTATATACTGTCTAATTTTTATAAATTGGGAACTTAATTGATATTTTTTTTCCTTAAATCCTATTTAGCAAATCCCCTGTTCCTGTTAACTCTGATGATAGTCCTGAACAAACTTCAAGGGCAAAGTGTGCTAAAGGGTTCCTTGAAGACTTTTTAAATAATGATAATCAGGTGGGTGAAGTTAAATCTTTTTAACTTATTAGAATATTTATGACTAATATATAGATATTAATTTCTAAGTCATTTAGATGATATAAAAGAAAAAAGGACCCAAATCTCCTCTTCCCCAACATACATCCATAAAACCATCACTCCTAGAATTATTGATAATTTTATTTTAGTAGTCTAAAGTAGAGGGACCTGGGATTGAACTCTATAGAGAGCCTAAATTGTCATCACAGTGTTTTCTTCTGGAAAACATGTAAAACAGACCATTATAGAGTATGTTATATTTTCCCGTGGGGTGGTTGATTATTGGGAGTTGTATTTCTAAGATACAGTTATAAATATCTATAATTTAAAATAGGAAAAATATTATTAAATTTTACAAAATAAGCATATGTGCATCTTGCAAGTAACCCCAAAATAAAATATAAATGTATATATATGCACATAAGAAATGATATATAATTTGATTTAAGAATATGAGCCATGGCTGTTAAATATTGAAATAATACTTTTGGGATCTTAACATTTGGAAGATTTAAGAAGTTGAACACTCAAAACAAAAATTAGCTAAATCTTAATAAAATGTCTTTTCCTTGAGTGAAGTTTACTAGAGAAAGTAGAAGCTGTCAGAATATGTCTGACCTTAGAGCTCTATATAAGATACTATAGCAGATGCTGGGTAAGTGAAGGTTATTTATCAAATATTTATTTGACAAGTAGTTGAGTACCAAGCACTTTTCTAGGAACTGTATTCCTAGTAGTGAATAAGTGAGAGGAAATCCTTGCCTCTAGGATTTTTTATTCTAGTTGGAGAGACAAACTAAACAAAAATATAATATATAATATATAAGGGAGTAATGTAAATGTTATGAAGAAAAATTAATTGAGATAGAGAAATGAGGGTACAATTTTAGATAGTAGTCAAGAATGGCCACTCTAATGAGATGATATTTGAGCAGAAACCTAAAATGAGTGGATAAGCCACGTACTTACGGGGAAATAAATTTACACATGAAGGTAATAATAGGTGCAGAAATCTCAAGGCAGAAATGTGTTTGACATGTTCAAGGAATATGTAGCTATGTAGCTCAATCAGAATGATAAAGGGAAAGAATGGTAAGAGATAAGATGGAGAGGTAACCAAGAACCAGGTCGTGTGGGTGCTTGTAGGCTATGGAATGAAGATTTTACGTTTTATATAAGTGTGATGAGAAGTCACTGGAGGGTTTTGAGTGGAGGAATAAAATTATCAGATCTACATTTTAGAATTTAAAATGGAAGCCATATGAAGCATCAACTTAAGAGGAGCTAGAGAAGGAGCAGGGAACTGAGTTAGGAGGCTTTTGCAATCTTTCAGGGTGGGGATTGCAGAGGCTTGGATTCAGGTGGGTATATTAGGGGTGATCACAAATGGTTAGACTTGGAATGTGTCTTGAAGGTAGACCTGGTAGGATGCAGATAGAGAAGATTTAAATGAATACAAGATGTTTGAGCCAAGCAGCTAAAGGATTGGGTGGTGCTATTTACTTAGCTAAGTAGAACTGGTAGAGGAAAAAATTTGCAGAAGATTTTTTTAAGTTAGAGATGGATGTGTGATAAGTACTAACGAACTGGTCCCTTTTCCCCTGCCCATACACATACAACCTCACCACCAGTGGTTTTTTTAAAAAATAATTTTAGATGTATAGAAAGTTACAAAAATAATAGGGAAAGTTCCTGTCACCCTTCTTCCAGCTTCCCTAATGTTAACATTTCACATTACCATATTATAATGATCACAAACAGGAAATTAACAGGCACAATATTGTTAACTAAACTATAGACTTTTTCTAATTTCACCAGTTTTTCTACCAATGTCCTGTTCCAGGATCCAACTCAGGATCCAACATTGCATTTAGTTGTCATGTCTCCTTAATCTGTTTCAGTCCGTGACAGTTCCTCAATCTTTCCTTGTCTGTCAGGACCTTAACACTTTTGAACAGTATTGTTTGGTGGTTATTTTGTAAATAGTTCCTCAATTTGGGTTTGTCTGAAGTTATCTCATGATTAGAATGAGGTTATACATTTTTGGCAAGAATGCAACAGAAATGATGTTCTGCCCTTCTCGGTGCATCATATCAGAGGGTTCATGATATATTGATATCATTGATATATTGATATGAGTCTTAGTTCAGGCTCCTGTAATAAATATGTCAGAGAACGGGTGGCTTAAACAACAAACGTTTATTTCTCGCAGTTCTGGAGGCTGAGAAGTCCAAGATCAAGGTGTTGGGTGAGGACCTGCTTCTAGTTTGCAGATGGCCATCTTCTTGTATCTTCACATGACAGAGAGCAGAGAGGAAGGAATCTTTCTTCTTATAAAGGCAGTAATCCCATTCGTGAGGGCTCCATCCTCATGACCTAATTACCTCACAAAAGCCCCTCCTCCAATACCATTACATTGGGATTTGGCTTCAACATATGAATTTTAGGGGGACACATTCAGTCCCAGCAATATGTTACTACAATAATAATAATAATATATAAAATTATAATGATATGTTAATGCTTGTGATATTAACCTTGAACACATGGTGTGTACTTGTTTTCTCTTTAGTAAAATTACTGTTTCCCCTTGTAACTAATAAATATCTTAGGGGAGATACTTTGAGACTATGCAAATAGTCTGAGGCAGGGTGGCTTAAACAACCAACTTTTATTTCTCACAGTTCTGGAGACTATACAAATAGTCTCAAACATTTATCCACTAATTTTAGTATCCATTGGTAGATATTGTCTTTTCTTCTACATTATTAATTGAAATTCCTGTGTAATGAAGAGTTGTTCCTTCTCTCCCATTTATTTGTTTATTAAATTTTTATATCAGTAGAGACTCATAGATATTTATTTTATTCTAAGTTAATAATACAATATTATTTGTTTTTTTGCACAAATTGTTCCAGTTTAGCCCATAAGGAGTTCCTTTAGGTTGGCTGTTGTGTCCTTTTGACATGTCCCCATCCTTTTTTGAGCACTGCTCTGAGGAGCTGTGGTTCTTTTTATGGGGAAATGGTGTTTAGAAACTAAGACTAGGTACCAGGTGTGCTTATTGCTACTGAGTTGTTATTCATTCTAGACTTTCTCAGCAGGCAGACTTAGGAAACGTGTGTTTATTAACCCACACATGCATATCTATATTTCTTTATCTGTATATGTATATTTTATCCATATGTATCAAATTATGAGTTCATACTGATACCTCTGATTCCAGTCCAGTACCACAGGGTTCGTTTTGGCCTTTTCTACTTCTTGTAACTTTTTCTCCACCTGTGAGAATCCTGACCTTTATTATCTGTAATAGCTTTACTTATTTTTTCAGTCTTAGCATATACATAGTTTCAGAATTGCTAACCCGTACCCCTGTAAGAAACAAATTTACTAACTAGATTACATTATTTGTGTACAGTTATTTTTGTCTTTAGGCCTACAGTATCCCAAAACAGTCAAAATACTGTTTTCCAAAGTTACATTGGTTAATTATTTTCTTCCCAACCCTTTTCAGCGTGGTCGTGTTGTTCATTTGCAGTACTGTTAGGTGGTTCATATTTTGTTGTAGATATTGGGTTCTTCCCAAATTCTGTTTGGTTTGTTGGTTTGTTTTTTGTTTTTTTTTGTTTGTTTGTTTTTTGAATATGTGAAACATTACTATACTTCTAAGAATCAGAGCTATACGAAAAGATATACTCAGAGACATTCACTACCAGGTTTAAATAAGTCTTAGGATATATTCTATCACACATACCAACATTTATTTAACATTCATTAGTGAATGGCACAAAACAGTTCATGTAATCTATTTTGTAGTTTTCTTTTTTGGTACTCTGGCCACTACTTAGCATGAAAAGTTCACTTCAAGGCAGACAGCAAATTCCAGAGGCAGCCTTTTGTAACCCTTATGGTTGGCATCAGGCAACCAGAAATTCTTCTAACCAATGACTGGATGCAGATCACTTAAGGATAATGCCTCAGGTGCTGTGTCCAAGAGTGCAGGGATATAAGCCTGACTGGATGCTTACACCCGTTTCTTTTTCTTTTCTTTTAAATTTTGGTAAAATAACATAAAATTGACCATTTTAACCATTTTTAATTGTACAGTTCTGTGCAATAAGTACTTTTACGTTGCTGTTGAACCATAACCACTATCCATTTCTAGAACTTTTTCATCTTCCTGAACTGAAACTCTGTGCCCATTAAGCACTAACTCACCTCCCTGTTCCCCCTCCCCCAACCTGTGGCCAACACCATTCTACTTTCTGTCTCTATGGATCTCACTACTCTAGGAACCTTATATATCTTAGTCTTCTTCTCAAGCTGCTGTAGCAAAGTACCATATGCTGGGTGGCTTAAACAACAGAAATTTATTTCTCACAGTTTTGGTGGCTGGGGAGTCTAAGATCAAGGTGCTAGCTGATTCTGTTCCTGGTGAATGCTCTTTTCCTGGGTTGCAAACAGCTGCCTTGTTGCTGTGTCCTCATATGGCCTTTCCTCGGAGCTCTCAGTGTCTCTTCTTATAAGGATACTGACCTATGTTATCAGGGCCCCACCCTTATGACCTTATTTAACCTTAATTCCTTATGTCCAAATATAGCTGCGTTCAAGCTTAGAGCTTCAATGTGAATTTTGCGGGAGACGCAATTCAATTCATAGCTTCTTATACAAGGAATTATACAATATTTGTCCTTTTGTGACTGGCTTATTTCACTTAGCATAATGTCTTCAAAATTCATCCATGTTGTATCATGTGTCAAAATTTCTTTCCTTCTTAGACTAAATAATATTCCATTGTATGTATGTACCATGTTTTATTTCTCCATTCATCTGTTGGTGGACACTTGGGTTGCTTCCACCTTTTGGCTATTGTGAACAATGCTGCTGTGAACATGGGTGCATGATATCTGTTTGAGTCTTTGCTTTCACTTCTTTTAGGTATATAACCAGAAGGGGAATTGCAGGATCAAGTGGTAATTCTACGCTTAATTTTTTGAGGAATTGGCATACTGATTTCCGTAGCAGCTTCACAATTTTACATTGCTACACTCTGTTTCTTATACCCTGTTCATAAATGTGGAGAATGTCTTTAAAATCTTTTTTGCCATTATGCTTAACTTTGAATCTCTTCACCAGTAAGAGCCCACTTCTAATATTCTTATGCTAGAAGTCAACAACTTCCTCTAGACTTGAAATTTAAATAGTACCTATACTGTCCATGCTGAAATATGTTAAATTACAGACATCTTAAGAGGACTGTTTGCCACTTTGTGGATAGTTATCAGGACACAGAAACTCATTTGAAAGATGTAAAAATAATAGGTTGGTAATACTTTTAAGAAGAAGTTTAAAAATATCCCTTACAGGTTCTCTTAAAAGAATCCTGACCACCTTATGTGGCTAAGTGCTGTTGCCTTCTTTGGACGCAGGTAAGATCAGTGATAGTCGAGGTATGAGTGTTTTTTAGGTAGCAAGGAATGTGTGGCCCATGAACAGGTGAAAAACTAGCATTTTCTGTGTGAAAGCATATTTAAAAGTGTGCAGAGAATAATATATTTGAAATTCTAGGCCTTGCTTAGCTGATAACCAGTTTCATTTACACACCTGAAAAGAGCGTGTTGTCTTAACTGCTCTCTGAGGACCTTTCAGTTCTAAAAGTCTATGATTTTAAATGTACTAAAGGAATGCATTGCAATTGTAAACATGTGCTATTCATTGTAAAAGAGCAAGAACTAGAAAGGATGCCAAACTGTTAATAATGATTGTCTCTGAGTAACTTCATCTGGGAACTAGGTATGAGAAGGTGATGAATTACAATTTTGATTTTTTAAAATACTTTATTGACATGTATTGTTTGGATTTTTGCATTAATTTTATATCGGAGAAAGTAATACAAAGTATAACTTTTTCCCCCTGAATTTGAATGGTTAATCATTCATCTATTTTTCCTTTAGAGCTGTACCCTTTCTGGAGGAAAACATCATGGTCCTGTTGAAGCCCTGAAACAAATGTTATTTAATCTTCAAGCAGTACAAGAAAGTTTTAATCAGAATAAAACCACAGAGCCGAAAGAAGAAATTAAGCAAGTAAGCACAAACGTGATTTATGGATTGAGACCTGTGAATGTGAATTGAGATCTGTGAAGAGAAAAGATTTCTTCCTAGTTCTTTTTTCAGATTGACCTCTAGTTTTATGTTAATAAGCATGCCACGTAACACATGTGGTAGAGTTGTACTGTTATTCTTTTTTCAGAAAGTTAATCAAATTTAATACTATTAGATTTCTGCAGTTATGTACCCCTGAATGGATTGTTGTATTTAGTTTATGGTTATAAATACAACATCTTATTTAGATGTGGCATTACAACTATAATATGAAAGAATTGTAAGAGTTGTTTATGAATGCCCTACAAAATTATTCTGTGTGGTCCAACTTCTTGCATTTATATTCGAGGAGGCCTTGAAACTTTTTCAGCTTTAGGCTTCTCCACGTACCTTTGTCATCTGAAATTTAATTTTGTTACCATATATTTATTGACTTTTCTGAATACAGTTATGTAAAGTTTTATTTTAAAACTGTTGTGTTTTTGTATATTTCCTGGGAATTTGGAAATCTCTTTCTGCTTTGGGTTTCTCCTGTAGGGGTTGAATTTTCTTCACAGTATTATAGTGTTTACGAACATAGAGTTTATATTCTCCCAAGTCTGATTATAAATTCTGATTTTTCCATTTCTTAGCAAGTACAATATTTGTACAGATCACTTAACCTCTTTAGTTTCAGTTTCTTCCTCTGTAAAATGAGGTTGTTGAGAAGATAAATTGAGACAAACTATATAAAGTGCTTATAGTGCTTGACACCTGGTAAAACTTAATACCTGGTAAATATTTAATAAATGTTTTTATTGTCATTGTTTTGTTATTCAATAGAACTTTATGAAATTCAGTTTTCACTATAAATGAGTGGATCAGCTCTTGGGAACTATCAGAGCCTACTCTTTTGAGTTGTATTTCTTAGTTTTTCTCTTTATATTCTAATGATCATAACATTAACATATAGAGTGTAATTCATCCTTCTCTTTCCTCCCCTTTTAAACATCATTGAGACATAAGCTTGTTCAATAAAGTCATAATTTTAAGCCAAGATTTGATTTTTATTGGACATATATTTAGAATCATACTTCAGGACAACTGAAGGATGAGTCTAAGTAGTAGTAGTAGTATTTTCAGAATAAAGAGAAAATAAAAATATTTAATGCTTTATTGAAAATTATTTGCTAGAATTATTTCCTTGGAAATGCAGACAATATATATATTTTTTTTGGTGAGGAAGATTGGCCCTGAGCTAACATCTGTGCCAGTCTTCCTCTATTTTGTATGTGGGTTGCTGCACAGCATGGCTTGATGAGTGGTGTAGGTCCGTGCCTGAGATCCAAACCTGTAAACCCAGACCGTCAAAGCGGAGCATGCCGAACTTAACCACTATGCCACTGAGCCGGCCCCCAGACAATATTTTTTAATGTTCTTATTAATCGCATATTAAATAGCACTTAAATTATATAAAATTTTCAATATTTTATTATATTTGGTGTTTTTAATAATAGGTTTCAGAAGATGATCTCTCTAAATTACAATTGAAGGAAAGTATGGTTCCTATTACTAGGTCACTTCAAAAGTAAGTATTCTCTGCTAATTTCTGAATATGTTATGGATACAAATCCATTTCAGCCATCCCTTTGATTGAAATCAGAAGGTTACAGGATGGAATTAATTAGTTCTAAGAATAGATATACAAGATATATTTAAGCTTCTTGGAGCATATTGTTTAATCCTGAAGTTTTCTCTTAAACCGGTGCTATTGCCTATTTAAAATGTTCTTAAGACCTAATAAGATAACCTTAGACATCTAAAATATAATGGCTGTGGATGGCCTAGAGAGATTCCCTTTTCATTTCTAAGTAATAGCAACAATTTGAGATAGTATTGGTATGGATATCCTGGAAGAACAACTTGTTCATGAAATGTGTTTTCATATATTCTCTCTAGAATAAATATAATAATCATGAATGTATTATTATTTCACATATCTCCACAGAAATCTTAAGTGGGTATAATGTTCTAGGTATAAAGATAGATCTAAATGCTTTAAGGGTGTTAATCTACCTATTTTCTTAGTTCCTTATACTTATTTCTTATCTTAACTAAAAAAGTGAGGAAGAATACAAGTCTTTCCTGTAGTCATGATGTTTGCAGAAGAGAAGGGTATTTACTTATGGGTTTGGTTGTGTGAATATGATGTGCCCTCAGAAGATGGAATACTGAGTTTAGGAAATGCTAAGATTAAAATTTTTTTTTTTTTTGTGAGGAAGATCAGCCCTGAGCTAACATCTATGCTAATCCTCCTCCTTTTGCTGAGGAAGACCGGCTCTGAGCTAACATCTATTGCCAATCCTCCTCCTTTTTTTTTTTTTCCCCCCAAAGCCTCAGGGGATAGTTGTATGTCATAGTTGCACATCCTTCTAGTTGCCGTATTTGGGACGCGGCCTCAGCATGGCCGGAGAAGCGGTGTGTCGGTGCGCGCCCGGGATCCGAACCCGGGCCGCCAGTAGTGGAGCGCGAGCACTTAACCGCTAAGCCATTGGGGCCAGCCCCTAAGATTAAAATTTTTGCTTTTATAACACTGTTTCACTTGGCTGTAAATGGGGCTAAACAAATACCGTATACATTTTGTCCTTTCAGAATTTGCTTAGGATTCTGTTATCTAAGGAAGCAGTGGAAAAGTGCAACACTAGACATGTAATTGTCATGAGATGGTCATGAGATATATGTATCTTTTTTGTTTTCAGAGTTTAAAAATATATATATGATTTTTTTCCCCTCTGCTTAATTTATAATCTTTTGGGTAGAAATAATGCCTCTTTCTTTGTAGCTTGCCATAGTACTTGGGTATAGAGTTGTATACCTAGTAGGATTCCCTGAGTAATGATAACTAACATTGACCAAGTGTCAGTGTTCTGAATGCTTTTGAATGTAATTCATGTGATATTCACAACACTCTGAGGTAAGTACAGTTTTTATCTTCATAATACAGATCAGGTGATAATGATCAAGTAATAAAGTAACTTGCCCAAGGTTACATAGCTAGTAAGAGGTAACACTGGGATTCTAACCAGACAGTCTGATGCTACAGCCTATGTTCCTAACACTACTCTACTTACGGATAGTGGATAGTGGTGCATTATCCATTTAGACTAGGTGCAGGGCCTCAATTGATTATCTAGGATAAAGACCTCATTCTTCTTTAAAATTTAAGTTAGATGACCTCAAGCTTTCTATGACTCTTAAAAGCATTGATATCGAACTTGTGTCACAGACATAAAAGTGTTTTCTGACTTAAAGTACATACCCTGGAGGATGTTTTTCTTGGTGAAAATGAACACTGGGCCATAAGTGATTAAATGACCGCAAAAATTGCTACTGATCATAGGTGCTTTTACCATTTGCTAGAATTTTTTTTAATAGTAACTTTTTTCCACCTTAGACAATCAATAATCTTGCCTACATATAGAATGCCATTTTCAGAGTAAGAGTCACGTTTTGTTAAATGGCTTTTAGCTATTGATTCTGTTGGATTAGCTGAGGCAATCTTAATTTAGCTTTTACTTTACATTTCAAAAGTATTATCAGTAAGGCATTTGTACTGTTATGAAGTAAGTTTAGTCTTACAAAGGCATGTTAGTATATTTTTTCATTATTTTTAGTCTATAGATTGACTGTTTTAAGGACAATTTAAAATTAATTCAGTCTCAGAATTCCTCTTTCTAGACTGCAAAATGTTCTGGTTAGGTTAATCGTCATCTTTTCGTATTTTAAAATAAATAGACTAAGCTTCTTCAGATGTTACAGATTGTACCTTGGGTGCTTTAATGACCTTTCCTAGGGTGAAAGTACTATTATGTCTCTCCCCATTCCTCAAATAACAGTTTTTAACGGTTTGGGTTGCTAGCCAGTTTTAAAATATCTTTCATTAGCCTTAGGAAACTCCAAGCTTTTAGTGTGGGTTCTGTTTACTGCCTTGGACGCTTGATTTTCTTATGTTCTCCCATTAGAAATAACTACTCTCTAGGAGCTGAAGTATACATGAATGGTGTATACTTCATCAAAATAAAATGTTATTTTTTCCAGAGTGATTTTGCTTTTAGTAGGAATCAAAATAGTAATTGTTTTGTATCTCTATAATACTTAACATTGTCTTATGCATCTACGTATTGGGAATTCAATAAAAACTTATTAACAGAAACCTCCATAAGATACATTTGTCATCTTTAAGCAAGTAAAAAAATTGAGCAAGGGCCTTTTCTAGAATCTTTTATTATGTCTTATAAGCCACCAGCTACTCTGCCTAGGCTGGCTGTGATGAATGAGCCATAGTATATCACTCATGTACTATAAACAATAGACGACTGTGAAATCATCAATCATCCAAAAATAATTTGTATTTCGCTTTGGAATATGTTGTTTTATATATAATTTGGAAATGAACATGTAAGATTTTGTAATTTTCAATACTAAAGATTGTACTGTGAAAACCAAACTTAATGACAACAAGAAAGTTGTCCCATTTCTTCCTGCTCAGTTTTCTAGTCTTCATTCTATACTAGAGGTAGACAGAATTACCTCTTAGACTTGCAAAACATGATCCTAAAGCAGAGGTTTTTCTTTATTCTAATGTACTCATACTTTACTTAGATCTAGGGAGTGGTAGGCAGTTGGTTCTAAAAAGCCTTTCATTCAGTTCTTGCTGGATATTAGGCTGAATATAGGCCAGTAAACATAGTATTTAAGAGAACAAGGTTTGGGGGCCATTAAGAGAACAGCCGGTTTGGGGGCCAGCCTGGTGGTGTAGCGGTTAAGTGCATGCGCTCCGCTTTGGTGCCCCGAGGGTTCACAGGTTCCAGAACCCCGGCTACGCACCGCTTGTCAAGCCATGCTGTGGCGGCATCCCATATGAAGTAGAGGAAGATAGGCATGGATGTTAGCCCAGGGCTGATCTTCCTTACAAAAAAAAAAACAAAAACAGCCAATATATAGTACTAATAGGAAACCAAACGCAAGGTCTCAATGAGTAAGTTAAAATATAGCTAAATTGCCTTCATATTATCATTCTGTTACTGAGTTTCTGTGGGTTGGTATGTATTTGCTCTAATAAATAGATAGCTCCTGTCATCGATAGATACATTGTCACAATAAGAAACAAGTTTCTTATTTCAGTTTTTAAGGTGAATGACTGCTCAGTGTTGTAACATAACTGTTAAGTTGATGTTTTCTCTATTAGTCTGCTTTTTCACTTTCTTAGACAAGGAAATCAAGAATAATTTCCTTCTGTAATTTACCCTCCACTTCTCCCTGCACATACCTTTGAAACAACAATCACTTGATAGCCTCTTCTTTGAGTAGACTGTTTTATTCTCAGCAGGGCAGATAGAGGTTAAATGAAAGGCATTGGCAGCTGATTGTGTAGGCGAGGTGAGGTAGGGGGCCTGAAGACTTCACATTTCTACTTAGCTTTTTTATTCCTTCTTATCATACTATACCCCTCCCCTCTCCTCTTCTCCCCTCCTTTTCTTTTCCCTGGCATTGTTTTGTTTTGTCTGAGAAAAGTTCGCCCTGAGCTAACATCTGTTGCCGATCTTCCTCTTTTTTTGCTTGAGGAAGATTAGTCCTGAGCTAACATCTGTGCCAGTCTTCTTCTACTTTGTATGTGGGTTGCCGCCACAGCATGGCTGATGAGTGGTGTAGGTCCGCGCCTGGGATCCAAACCTGGGCTGATGAAGCAGAGGGCACGAACTCAGCCCCTACACCATGGGGCTGGCCCCCTGACATTGTTTTTTAAAGGCATAAAATAAACTACATAGGATTAGAAAGGAAAACAATTATATTGAATTACAGTTATGAAAATATTAAAATAAATTTCTAGTTAGTAATATGTGCTTCTTTATTAATGCATTTAAAATAAGACAATACATTTAAAATATAGGTAAGTTAAAATTCATTTTGTGAAAACATGTTTTTGTCTGAAGGCCTTTTGCATAGCTTGAATAAAAGCGTTAAACCATGGTGTGGTCTTTTACTTACCTTTCACACGTTGATCAGCAAACAGTTAGAGAAAGGGAATATTGGAAAGCATCAATGTCTGGGTCACCAGAGACTTTACTATTCAGTGGATGAACAACTAGGCTTAAAGTTGTGGTCAGTAATGTCATGTGAACTTTTGAACTGTAGACAAAAAGACTTAAATTGCATATGTTCTAGCAGTGGGTTTAATAACTATAATAATTTTGTAACTATTAATATAATTATTGTAATTTTGAACTAGTGATGAGTATAAAGATATTTTGAGATATCTGCAATGACTATAATGTGATATGAAAATATCTGTGATTTCTGTGGCATATGAGGTCACATATTTTGGTCTGTTCCTTACATTCAGAATGGAAGGAAATGCTGACTTACAGATAGCATTTAGTGAAAATAAAGATGAAGCTTTTTTTCCCCATCCAATTTTGTAGACTCTCTAAATCCAAGGTCTCTGTGGCCCTCAGAGTTGTAAACGTAGGATAAAACTCTACCACTTGCCATTTTCTTTCTCTTGAGTCACAGGTGGTTAAATAACAAGCCTGAAAGGAAAAAGGAAGATAAGTTCCAAGTATATTTACAAATTATCTTCTTTCTCATAAATGTGTGTCTCTAGGAAGAAAATAATTCTTTTTAGGTAGAGAGATATTACTATAGAATGTAGAAATGAGAGAGTGTATTTAATTTTACCCCTGATTGCTTAGTAACTTTGGCTGAGTTATTGTTATTCAGTTAATGAAGATGAAAATTTCAAAAATTAACTGGCGTTGCCAAAAGGGTGGCAGAATCCAGAGTCTTCTCTTATTACATTTCAGTAAAAGTGTCCAAGAAGTAGAGTACAGGGAAATAGATATAATGCAGTAATTAAGACTACTAGTTTCTTCTGTCTCCTTATCCTGGGTAAAGTGGAAGATGTATTTTATTTAATATACATTTATGGAACCTCTTAGAGACTAAAGAATAGGGTGTTGTAGTCAGCACCTTTCGGCTCACCTTAGAAATTACTAACATTAAAGATTACTGCACATCATTACTATTATATTATTTCTGTTTTTCGTGGTCTCTTATTTATCAGAGATAGAAAATATGGTTGATTGACATTTTCTGAGTGGTCCTCAAGGATCTGAAGGATAGGGGAGAGGAAAAACTGGAAGAGTATTTTTAGAGGAAGACTAGACAGTTAAGGGCCTCTCTTTTCCTCATTTGTTGGAGGGCTGATTGAGTTTTCTCCACTGACACCCGACCTACAATCTTGGCTTTATTTTAAAGAAAAACCAGGTTGTTGGTACCACATTATTCAACATAATTGTCATTTGTTTCCCCCATGCTCAATAAAAATGAGTTTTCCTTAGAATTGTAACTGATCCTTCAGTGCTATTTTTAAAATTTTGGCTATCTTGAATGTACTGTTAAAAATGAATTGTATACTTTATTTTTTAAATGATATATACAGTATACCAAAAGAAAAGGTATCATTTCACAGAGCTGTTGTGAAAATTACATGAAAAAAATGTTGTGTGACACAAATGATATCTGTTATTGTTTCTTATTAGGCTACTTGGCAAACTAAAAAAAAAACCTTGACTATCAAACATATAATTTTTTAAAGTAAATGTTTATAGAATTTTAGATGAATTATTTTAACCCTCAATTATTCAGATCTGAAGGGTTTATAAGGAAAAATTCTCAAAGTTTGATACTTACATTATTCTATAAATTCATTTCTCATACTAATTTCAAAGTTAATAAACAATGTAATTACCATTTCTTGCTGTCTGCCTATTCAGTTCTTAATATTGGTTTATAATATGTTTTATACTTTTTAATGAAGGGCTTTGCACCATTTATCTCGCCTGAGAGACCTGGTTGATGATACCAGTGGAAAACAGTCACCGAAAATGTGAAGAGGAAAATAAAACAGTCTAACCAATAAATAGACACCACAGAACAAAAATGTTTATTTTTTTCTATTCCTGAAACTGACAAAGTAATTATAAGCCATACATTATACTGTAATTGGTTCAAGTATTATATATTTTTTAAAAAACCAAACTTGAAAATGTCCATGGGTTTTGTGACCTAATCTCATTTTGTGCCAGAATACCAGAATGTGAACTGGAAGGACCCACACTGTGTCCTATAGCCTGACTTTGGTCTTCAGGCCAGCAAATGTCTAATACTCAAAGATGGATGATTTCTGTTCTTGAAGCTTATGTGGACTTAAACCTTCTTCAGCATCCTTATCATTTTATCATCTGGTTCTGGATCATTAAGAAACTCTTCCTGATTTCTACCCAAAATTTCTTAAATAGACTTTTTGATAAAGTTAGCATCCATTTTAAGGAGCTTAAAGAAATATCAAAATTGTTATGGTCTATCTTATCCATATGGAAGTCTGTTACTTTTAAGTTTTCATAAATCAAATACTTAAGCTGTGTTGTATTTGCAAATAACAGTAATTTAATAGTGGGGTGATGCCAAAAGGAATGTTTTATGTTGTGAAAATCCAAGAGAACCTCATTTAATTAATGCTTTGATTCTGTGTAAGATAATCTTGATAATACTTGACAATTTACAGAACATTTTGGGAGAGGATATTTGAGAATTTAATATTTTCATATTAGATTATTTCCCAGATTTTAGTTTTGGGGTTAGCTCAAACTAGTAAGAACTGAGATCAGTGGCCAATTGCTTTATGAAATTTGATAACTAAACTTAAAGAAAATGAATATGGAAAATCAGAAAGCAACTCTCTGTTTTAAAGCTGTTTTCTAAGAACTGAACTTTCTTTAAAGCAATTTGTAGTCTTTAAAGTTTGTCCCTAGCTGGAACTGAACAGAGCTCTACAATTTTGCAGTTTCTACCAAGTGAACATCTAATAAACAGGAAGCATCTTTACCAACAAAACTACGAATTAAGTCATAACGCGTGACTAATGGAGCATATTTAAAGAAATCTGATGAAATTGAAGAATATCTGTGTATGTATACAGATACTACAAGTTAACACTTTACCCTAGTGGTAGCATCTTTCCTAAGTAAATAGGAACTTCTAAATACGTTGAGTCAAAGAATTTTTTTCCCCAAAGTTAAAGCACTACATGAGACCTTTGTTATAGAACTGACATGTCAAAGAGTGTAGACTGAACCCTGTCTTTCTCGGCCAGTGAATTAGAGTCACTGTGCTGTTCTTTTTGCCCAGTCTGAGAGGCACTTGCCGGTAAGTTTGTTTTGTTTACTCTGTGGAAGTATTTCTGCCACTGACATTTTATTTTATGACTATGGTCTTCTTCACAGCAAATAGTATGCATACAATCAAACAAGGCATTACTTTGATGATTAAAGTATGGCTGGCTGTTAAAAATGCAGATTTTAAGTGGGTAAACATCAGGTGGACCTGGATTGATGGTGTTCCCGGCTTAACGAAATCCACTATTAGACAAATTCTAAAGAAGACAGAGAGAATAAAGACATCAGATAATAAAATTCTAACTACATATTATCTGTTGATCAGACATAATATTTACTATGCCTAGAAAACATCTCCAAAGAGATTATGCTGTAATGGCTGTGTAGCACTGATTTGGTTAGTGCTCCCATTTGCAAGAGCATATCTTCAATACTAAAGTAAAATAAGCCTGTCCTAAAATTTTATAACTAATATTTTAAGAAACTTGATTATACTTACCAAAGGAGTATTTTTCCTTTTGTGTTAAATAAATACAGAAGTTTAGTCTTTTACCCCAAAGGGAAGTTAACTTTATGAAAATGGTTAATTCCAACCTTTTAAAAAAGAAATATGTAGGAGAGTCAACTAAGAAAAAATATAAATGATAAATGTTCAAGAAATTCTCTAGATAATTGATTGAATTAATTACATGTTAAATATTTCAATATTTTTTATTTTGAGATTTCCAGAGGAAAAGAGACAACAGTATTGAGACTGCTTGAGTGGGGAATTTTTTTTTTTTTTGAGGAAGATTGGGCCTGAGCTGTTGCCAGTCTTCCTCCTTTTTTCCTTTTTTCTTCCCAAAGCCCCAGTAGATAGTTGTATGTCATAGTTGTATATCCTTCTAGTTGCAATATGTGGGACACCGCCTCAGCATGGCTTGATGAGTGGTGCACAGGTCCGCGCCCAGGATCTGAACCAGTGAACCCAGGGCTGCCGAAGCAGAGCGCACGAATTTAACTACTACACCACTGGGCTGGCCCCCTGACCTGGGAATTTAAAAGCAGATAATGACAACAATTAGATTTAAAAAATTGCATTATGAATATAAAGTTTTATCAACTCTTTTCTTTCTTTTTAGTATATTGAAAAATGTTAAGTAGGAAAAATGAGAAAATTTTAATGAAACATTTCAAATTTTTTTTTTTTGGTGAGGAAGATTGTCCCTGAGCTAACATCTGTACCAATCTTCTATTTTGTATGTGGGACGCTGCCACAGCATGGCTTGATAAGTGGTGTATGGGTCCATGCCCAGGATCTGAGCCCATGAAACCCGGGCTGCTGAAGCGGAACATGTGTACCCAACCACTATGCCACCTGGCCAGCCTCAAAACATTTCAGATTTTTAATTGAATATGAAAAGAATTTAACAAACCTAATCCCCCAAATTATTTGAGATCGAGGGATAAAGGTGTGATGAGTATGTGAAGATTGAAAGCTTAACTGTATTTTCCTTACTACCAATAAGAACTCGACTTTCAGTTTTTCCAGTGACAATTTATTTCAGCTTCATAGAGATTTCTGGGTTTGTTTAAGTTATACGTCTCTCTTGTTATATTATTTCCTGTTGAAATTTATAAATATGGATTTTTTTGTATTATTTTGTATTTAATGTTTAGGATAATGTCTTGTTAAGTTATATATAGCTATACCAAAATGTTGCCTGAAGATAAATCATGACAAGATTCCTCCCCCCCGCCCATGTTTTGAATACATGAAATCACTCATAGATTTGCATTTTGTTTCATTTTTCCTGTCCCACCTTTCACTATGTCTCAAAACCTATTTGATGAAAGTGCTTGCTTGGAGAAGTGAACTTACCAAAAGGCAAGTAGCATGAAAGGAGATGAAAGAAGCAAAGGGCCAATAAAATTGATAATTTCTGAACAACTGAAGTTTCTTCAAATGTAAAAGACTGTATCTTTCTATTCCGTGTATTGATCGGATGTTTCATCCATGGCTATATGTTGTGTTGGGTTGTACTGCCTATCATATAGTGATGGGCGCAAACCTAAGTCTAAACCTGAACACATTGTATATAGCAAGTTATATTGTTAGGTATTTTTCTTGTGATATTTGAAGTTATTCCTTTCCCACTTCTGTGCTTCCTTTCTTATTTATACTCATCTGTGGCTAAGATCATTTTCCTTTTTTGAACAAAAAAAACCTTAGCTTTAAAAACTCTTAGCTTTCTACCCTTCCAGTTTCTTCTACATTGTCCTTATCCTAGACCAGACCCTTCTGTGTAACAACTTTTCTCACAATGTAACAAATGTAACAACTTCTATCCATCCTTCATTACCTTAACTGAGCCTAGTCCCTTTGTCTCCTAATACCTATTTCAACCTTAAATGTTCCTCTCCTCATTTTTAGCCCTTACACTGAAGACAGGCTAACTGGTCTTTGCAAAACACTGTTGTACACCACTACTGTAGCCTTACTGATTAATTTCAGTGAATTTGCTGTAGCTACATTGCTTTCCTCAGAGTCTCCCAAACTTCCTATGTATATTCTCAACTTTGTGCATATTATTTACCATGCTGGAAACACTCAATTTTCTTTCATTCTGTTTATCTAAAGTTTATTCTGCTATTTCTTTAAAGCTCTGACTGAGTCTTGTATTTTCTTTTCCGAACATTCTAGCCTTCTTCCAAACTCTGGTAGGTTGGCTGGCTTTCCATTCTCCTTCCCCCATCGCTCATTTAGCTATTGTATTTTTTCTTTTCTGTTTTGGATAGTGCCTCTTATACCACATTGTATTCCTAGGGGAGAAAATGTTTCAAAATGTTAGATGATTGATTTTGTTTTATCTCCTTGATGATAGTTCCTCTTACATTACGTTGGATAACCAGGAACATGTAAACTTAAAGTGTTGATAATGATTCTAAGCCTGGTTCCCTGTGTAAGGTTGTAAACTCAAATAGGATAGACCACATCCTTATTTATGTGATGTTCTGCAAATCCTTTTTAAGATGAGGCAAATTAAACCTATTATGGAAGAGTTCTTTCTTTTTTGATGTTGCTGCCACTGTTTATCAAATAAGATCAACATTTGTGTATTTTGGATGACTTAGCTGTAAGCTTTCTAACTTCTTGAGTCCTAAAAGCTTTAAGATTTTTGTTTTTATATATTTTGCATTTCATTAGATATATGAACTATTTTACCAATCTAGGACTAAGTCTAGGAAAACTTGCAGTGACTGGTTTTCATTGTTTTGCTTCCTTGAGCCTGGCTTGTTGGGAACCTATCAGTCTGGACCCAATCTAGAAACAGAAACCACACAGTGATTTTTAAACAAGGGAAGTTGAATATAAAAAAGTTTTAAATTATGACAAAAGAGATAAGATATAAGAGAACTCTATACGGTACCCCAGAACCGAGAGTGAGTACCCAAGGAAGGAAAAACTTGAAAGAAGTGGCCTAAGATTTGGGTTCACACCTTGTTGAAGAAGGGACAACTACAGCCCAGTGGATGACAAGTTTACTGGTTTTCCCATACCAGAGTTGATCTTTAGTCACCAGGCAAGCAGGAAGCCACCCTTTAAGGTTCAGGGAAGCTACCCCTGGTGACTGGGTGTGTGGGCATGCAGAGGCAGTGAACGGTCCCAGTGCTGGCAGGATGCCTAGAACATGAAGTGTTTGGGTTGGAAAGGTTGAAGGAAGGTGATCCCCAGCCTGGGCCAGGTCTGTGAGGTTGCCAAGGAAAACCACGTTCTGGGATTGTGACTGGGGCAGAGCACCACTGGATGTCTTCATACCCACTGTGATAACTGATGGCGCAGCTGCCAGAAAGCAGTGGGAGAGACCCTTCAGAGTGAATTTAGAGCTGAGAGACTATAAATTGATAACTGGCACAGAAACTGATCAGATTCTAGAAAGGTTGTGGTGGGAGGAAACACCATTAGGGAAATACAAAATAGTTCACCTGTCCTCTGCCCTCAATGTTCTGCGACTTATTATATAGCCTGTGCAAACCAAGAACTGGGCATAAAGGTGACGTAGCAAAAATGTCAGGTTATTTAGAAAACAGACACAATGAGAAATCTTGAGCCAGTGTTTTCAAAATCTGATGAATTTGATAACTTTGTAAAAGAAAATAGTTCTGAACTAGAAATCTGGGACTATTATAGGTATTCTGGAATTATGTGAATAGTACTCGCAATCAGAATTTCAGAGATAGGAGTAAGGTGCATTCCCTCCATTACTTTTCATCAAGGTGACCACATAGCTTTTATATGAATGTTTCTGGAAGTGGAGAGTTGCTTGTAATTGGAATGCTTTGTTTTGTAGTATATTCTTGCTTCAGTTAAGTCATGATTTGCTTTTCGGTGTCTTCCACATATTGCTCTTAATTTTGCCTTTCAAGACAATCTCACGTGCACATTTCAGTCTTCCTAATATTGAAACCAACAAAAGTAATGCTTGTTCCATCTTTCAGGCTAAATGTTTCTAGTTCCTAAATTATTTCTTTGGACAAAGTTTTATGTTTCTTCATTATTGTCTCACTTTTTTGGATGCTCTCTACCTTTCAATGTTTTGTTGTTGTTTAAATGTCTATCTTTATTTTACAAATGATCCAGAGCCCTACTTAACAGTGAAGCTAGAGTATACACTTTATTTTTAATTGAGATATAATTGACATATTCGTTTCAGGTGTACAACATAATGCTTTGATATTTGTGTGTACTGTGAAATGGTCACCACCATAAGTCTAGTTAACATCTATCTACTTTATTTTTTCTTATTGCCACCTGTAGCTAATTTTTTTCCGGTTTATTGTGGTATAATTGACAAATAAAATCGTAAGCTATTTAAAGTGTACATTGTGATGATTTGATAGACATACACGTTGTGAAAAGATCCCCCCAATCTAGTTAATACATCCATCACCTAATATTTATCCTTTTTTTTTTTGGTGAGTGTTTTTAATTTTTTTAAATGTGGTACCAAATGTCCAAGATGCATAGAATAGAATGGGACTCTACATTTGATTCTTCAATAATTTATTATTCCCTTCAACTAGCATTTATTTGGCTCTTGGCACTGAGAAGGGAGCGTGGGGATGAGGGAGGTGATGACGATAAGGAGTCATGACTCTATCATGAGGAACTCAGTGGTGGAAATATATAAATGGATACAGTTACACTGAAACCAGGTAAGTATTATTTCAGAGAAATGAAGATGGAGCAACTGCTATAAAGGCACAGAAGATGGAGCAGCTAAGTGGCCTGGGAAAAATCAGGAATTATTTCACTCAGGAGGGAATACTTGAGTTGATCTAGAAAAATACCATCAAAGAAATTGGGTGGAAGGGTATTTATTCGAGGCAGAGGGTAATATGTGCAAAGACTTGGGTGGTAAAAAGGTCTGATACAAAATTTATTGACTCCACAGGGTATGTTGTGTGTTGTAGTGGAAAAAAGTTGTGCTTTAGTATGGGGCAGATTTGTTTTATGGTTCCACCATTTATTAGCTCTTTATTGTGAACAAGCTACTTGTCCTTCCCTCAGTCTTTTTTGTTTTCCTTTCCATTTGTCATAGCTACTTTGCAGTTTTGTTTCTAGGATTAAATGATATAAGTTATGCCAGGCACATATGACCTCAGTAAACACTAGCTGCTAATATAGTAGTACCTCTAGTTGGGGGAGTCGCTAGGAATAAGACATAGGCTGTTTCTTGTGCCTCCCCATTCTATTCTCCATACCATAGCAAGAATTATCCTTTAAAAACATGTCTGATGATGTTGCACCTCCTCTCAAAATTTCCAGTGGCTTCCTGTCTCAGAGTAAATGAGTAGTTACTACCGTAGCCTAAAAGCCCTATGTGGTGTACCAACACCTCCTCACCTTCTAAAAACCAGAACATTTCCTACCATTCCATTTGATCTCTGATTCAGCCACATTGGTCTTGCTGTTCTCAAATAACTACAAACATGCTTCTGCCTCCAGGCCTGTGCATTGTTTCCTCTGTCTGGACAGTCTTTCCTCAAATACCCCATGATTCACTCCTTCACTTCAGGTGTCTACCCAAAATGCTTTATCAGAGAGGCCTGCCCTGACCCCCACCACTCTCCGTGCTATTATTTTTTGCCGTTTATTCCTGCTTTATTTCTCTTTGCTTAGTATTGAGTGCAAGGTCTTTGTTTTATCCGCAACAACTGGAATGGTGCCTAGCAGTAATTCAAAGTGCTACACAAGTATTTTTTCTCTGAATGAATGAGGCTGAGAAAGTGGCTTGGGAGCCCATCTGAGGCACGTGGTATGCTCAGCTAAGAATGTTGGGTTTTATCCTGTAGTCAAAAGGAAGGCGACTAACGTTTTTGATGCAGCCTAAAGTGAATGTTAATTTTTTTGTTAGTCCCTACATTGATTTGTGGTTGTAGTCAAATAGAACTTTTTCCCAAATACTAAAACCAACCATTTTCCTTCTTTCCGGTACTTAGATATCATGGCATAAATGCATTATGTTAATAATTTTTTTAGGTAGGACAGAAAGCTAGGCTGCAGGCCTTATATAGTTTTTGCTCAGAGACATAGAGCTACTTTTACTGAGGTTCCTATGATGTTTTGGTGTAAGATAACTTCCCAGAATATAGATTTTATTTTTTATAATGATATTTAGAGGGCTATTGGTTTGTCTTAGGTTGTAGTAGTAGATGCTATTTGATTTACTGAGTGATTTACTTGGATTTTTGGACAGGAGTATAGAAAGACAACAAAAACAAGCACAAATAAGTCTCTTGAAAGGGGATTCACAAGCTCTGATGACAGAGAAGAATAATATTGTGCATAACTTGGCCCAGCCAGGGCTGGAAGGAACATGATAATGCCCCTGACTAATAATTCAGCACCCCTTCAAATCATTTGTCTTCAGGTTTTTTTGAGAGAGACCTAGGGGAAGTATGAAAAATTTTATTCAGAAGCAGATTTAGTGGTTTCATTATTGCAAGGTAAAACAATATTCTATTAAAAATGAGCAAAGTGTAGCAAATGTTTCCCAAGTTCTGTAGTTCTTGTTCTGTAAGTGTATGTGCGTGCATGTGTGTGTGTCTGATTTTCTGAGATTTCTTAGGCAGGTTTAAAATATAAATGTCATATTTTTCCCTCCTCGTTAGCTGGGGTGCCTTGGGCAAGTTGAAGCTTTAAGTTTCAGTTTATAAAGCAGAACTAATGGTACCTGCCTCACACAGTTGCAAGGATTTACAATGCCTGTAAAGTGCTTGCTTAGTGCAGAGCCTCCCACATGGTTAAGTGCCCAGTGTTAGCTATTATTGGTAAATACAGTTATGTCAGTACTTGTTTTCAGAATTTCAGTTGATTATAATTGTTTGTTGCCATTCAGCTCCACGCCTATGCATATTTTGTTGAAATAGAGACAGGTCAGTATTAGTAAGGACTGTTTGAAAATTTTTTCCCACTAGAGGGCACTGTCTACTTCGGCAGTGACAAGATTAAGAAACTGCTTGATTGGCCCACTACCCTTTAATCTGGTTTTGAGCTCATACCCTGGCATTCTTTCTCCAGTTACAGCTCTTGAAACCTGTGCTGGAATATGTTAAGAAATACTCTTTTTTATCTTTTCCTCCCTTCCCACACCAAATATAACTGTATTTTGTTTTGAGGAGGGAGAAGCATCTCTCTCCATCCTATAAACCAGATATATTCTTTAGACTTGAGGCTTTATGATTTGGACCCCAGTTCTCTTCCTTCTCTTTAGCATGTTTCAGCCCCAGGGTTCCTGTTAGACCACTAATGGACTTGCATTGTGCTACGTCTCTCCCTTGTTACCCTCCGCATTCTCATAATGGAAGGGTGTTTGAGCCTTGGCACATGCTTTTGCCATTGTAAAGGGGTGGTCCTTGAAAGACTAATAATTGGCTTTGGGTCTTCAGCAAGACATAGGCTTGACATTGTTAGGTGGGAGTGGAGGTTCAAGGGAAGTATTCTTGTTACTTCTCATCCCTGAGGCCTCTTCCTCATACATATGATTAAAGCAGGTTTAGCTAGTAGACTAAACCGGTGACCGTAGCCTCCCCAACATGTCTTATTTCAAGTCAGGGAGAAAAGAGAAGGTGTGAGATGGGGAAAGAGACAAGGTGGAAAGGGGCAACAAAAGGTGGAATACAAACTTTGATAACATCTCTATTTTGAACTAACAGATCCTGCTTAGGTTAATCTTTTCATGGATTACTAGATGCTTCAGATTCCTACTTGGTGACCATGCCTACAAAATAGCTTTGCAGGGGATGTTCTAACATGCACATCCTAGGTGCACGTGACTTATAGTTTTCTCCCTTGTTTCAGTCTGTACGTGTGGAATGTCAATGTGAGAGGCCCAGTTACTATGTCAGGCCTCCACTTAGCCATAGCCACAAAGGGGAGCCCCCAGACATGAAAGGGTAAAGTATAGAGATAAGAGACAAGGAGTATACTGGAAGATCTGCCAGGATGACTGAAATTCTAGAGATTCTCTGATGCCCAGTGGGGCTCCTCTTTGAGTCATCTTTGTAGGGTCCTGAATTATAAAACTAGGAGCTGGAGTCCCTGAGGCCCAGTTCTAGGTTCTAAAAATGTCTAAATTTCATAGCATAGATTTTTCATAGCATTCTCCATGACCCATAGTGTCAGATCCACATGAAAAAGTCCAAACTCTTAGCCTTAACTGTGTAGCAAGGCCTCTCTGGCTATTGGAAGGCCTCACTTGTCAAGAATGACCCAAACCAGGGCTTTGGCTCAATAATTTGAATGGTGTCTTGTCCAAGGATCACAAATTCTGACCTTGAATAAAAAGGGCAAGGTAGGAATGTTTCTAATCTTGGCAGAGTTGAAATAAGGGGTGAAATTAGAGACAACTAAGGGGTTTCCCAAAAGCTACTGACTTAATTAAAAGTGAACAACCACTGGTTCTACAGGAACTAGATTATAAACAATCTAGTAGAATTAATCATCTTTTTAATAAAGCAGGATCCACCCTACCTGGAAGAGAAGCCAATAAATGGTGATTCACTGATTCTTGTCACACATTTTTTAGAAGATCCTAGGTCCTGAATCTGGGAGAGGAGAGAAATTATATCTGTGTTCTAGAGCAGAGGTGGGAAAACTATGGCCCACAGGTTGAATCTAGCCTGCTGCTGCTTTATGTACAGTCCACAAGCTAAGAATGTTTTTTACATTTTTAAATGGTTGAGTAAAATTTAAAAGAATATTTTATGACACATAATAAAAGAGTACAGTCTACATCAACATTACTAGACTAAGCACTCATGACAATATTTCCAACTCACAGAAAAGCAACAGTCAAATTAGAATTTTTTTTTTTTTAATCATCACAGCAGAATTTCTTCACAAAAATAAAAAACGAAAATGAGACTGAAGCCACAATAAGTTTTGAGTGGATTATTTGTTAGCCAAGTAAGGAAAACTACTAGTAGGGGGTTAATTAAGTTGTGATTGATTGCAGCAACTGAAGGGATGTGTCCATTTTTAAGACTCTTAGACTTTTGAGGAGAAGAGTTGACAGAAGAGTTGACCAAAGAGTTGACAACGTTGAGAGCAACATCAATAGTCAATTAAAAATCGGGGCAAATGATTTCAGTGTTTTTTCTTGGCTCTTGGTGAGTCCAAAAGATGTTACTGACACTCCTGTTTTTTATTCCAGAAGTCAATGCTGAGTTTGAAGTGACAAAAGAATTAGCCTCCATGAATAGTCTGCGTGTTACAACTAAAGGGGGGTTATTTCAAAGAAGTTGAGAATAATTATCAGTAAACTTGAAGTGGAATCTGCTAAGAAGTATTACAACTTATAGCGATAAAAATATGTGTGAAGCAGAAAAAAAGCTTAGTTGTACAAATTTACAAGTCTTGGTATTATTCATTAGCATGTGATTTGCAGAAAATATTTGAGTCTACCATGTGTTACTGAACCAGTAGTGTCAATGGTGAGCTTCATTTGCTCTTCATTTGTTCTTCATTTGTGAATTTTTGTCAGGAATAGAAGCTGAATCTTCTCTCTTGCTCGACCACACATCAATTTGATGGCTCACCAGTGGTAAAGTTTTATTGTGATTTTTTTTGATCTTAGGACCAAAATTGAAATTTTTCTTAAAGAGAAGCACCAGCTTCAACCATAATAGAATACTGAAAGCCTTTGGAAATTAGCTTCTGAGGCAGACTTCATAACGATTTTTAATAAATTCAACCTAAAATTGCAAGGCAAAACATCAATTATATGTATATTTTATACTGTGATAAAATCATTTTGATGACAACTAACGTTATTTGAATCATAAGTAATGTCAAACACTTCCCATGCTTTCATCAAATGTTAAAACAAGAAGCAAGATTTCCACTCCTACACAAATTTGCAGTGGGTATATTTTCCAAGCTCAATCTGGTTTCAGCAGCATTTTTTGGACCTCCATGCAAGTACAAAAGAGATTTCCATATTTAAAAATCCATTTAATTGTACAATTGAAGAGCTTTCCACTTACCTTCAATTGGAAGTGATTAATGTAATGATATGCTAAAAAAGGCAAATATCAAGAGAAGACTCTAATAGAATTCTCTAAGTGCTTTACAAATGATGAATATGCTCAACTAAAATAATATGCTTGTGGACTGGTATCAGTATTTGTCAGTAACTCTCTGTGTGAAAAGACTTTCAAAGATGACATATGTAAAATCTCATATGGATGAGCATTAACAGATGAACATTTGTTATTGATTTTGATGATAAGGAGCACTAACTTTGAATCCCAGTTAAGCAAAATGTTATCTTCCCCCAAATAATTCAGTTTTTCTCATTAGTAGACTTCTATTACAAAAAAATTGTACTCATTATTTTGAATTTTTTTTTTGTAAGATTGGATCTGGTTGACTTCTCCTCGATGCTGTAAACATTGTCATTTTTTTTGAAGAAGAAGATTGGCCCTGAGCTAACATCTGTTGCCAATCTTCCTCTTTTTTCTTTTTTCTCCCTAAAGCCCCAGTACATAGTTGTATATCCTAGTTGTAGGTCCTTCTAGTTCTTCTGTGTGGGATGCCGCCTCAGCACGGCTTGATGAGTGGTGAGTAGGTCTGCGCCCAGGATCCCAACCAGCAAACCCCAGGCTGCCGAAGTGGAACGTGCAAACTTAACTGCTACGCCAAATCTTATACATTCATCAAAGAATTTTATTATAAGTAGTAGGACTGTCTAGAAGTTTTTTTTCCCTAGGGCATGAAGATTGGCTCTACAATTATCCCTTCTCTTTAGAAATTTAGCTAATCCATCCTCTGGAACACAGAGGTGAACCTTCTTTTACTTGGTGATTGTGCAACCACAGGTGCTGATTAACTGCTGAGCCCCAGTTCCTTCTGGTTATATGTGACTGTTGCTGCTCGTCAGTCCTTCCAGTCTGGGTGTAGTATCTGCTTTCCCCGGGATGACTCAGTTCCCTTATGTTTACTGTGGTGTTCACATAGAAATGTCTATATAATTTATAAACATAACATTACTAGAAGAAACAAGTTACCCATATATTAATACTCTTCTACTTATTAAAATATAGAATATATTCTATTTATCCTTTTATATCACAGCTACCTTTATCAATACTTTATATTACCTTTTATGCTTTGAGTATCGTTATGAACTTAGAACCTTTTACAGGTTCAATATATTCCAATTAACCATAATAAAATGATTACTTGAAGCTCAAATTATCAAAATCTGGCTTGTGGGGCACTTGAAAGTCTTGTTTGTGTGGACATTCTTGAAAACATTGCTTTCTGGAAACAACAGGATGTTCCAGATCCTCCTGATTTTTTCCTGCCGTAAGACATAGTCGTACTCTCTTCCTGATTTTTTCCTGCCATAAGACATAGTCGTACTCTCTTCCTGATTTTTTCCTGCCATAAAACATATTCATAACCTCCTCCTGATTTTTTCCTGCCGTAAGACATAGTCATAACCTCTTTCGAAGGAATGTGGAGTTCTAGTTCCTCATAGCAGAGAATGGTATTGGAGACCAAATTCTGGACACTAGAGAAGCACGTGAGAGTGGATGGAGGGCAACTACAGCTGTTGTTGGACTATTTATAGAAGTGATAGAGCTGGAAATGTCTACATGAGTTCATGTTGATATTTCTTATCTAGCTCATCATGTTGTTCTACCAAACCTGTTCTATATATGATTTCATTGACCACTTAGATTTTCTCCTATGTTAACGACATTCTAGAAGGGTGAGATAAGGGGAGACTGATGAAGGCTGGACGCATTGGTCACTAGGTGGTAACGATTTGGGGGAAGAGATGTGATTGTATTGAATGTAAAGATTATGTAAGAGTCAATCATTTATTCATTTAAGCCTGCTAAGTGCCAGGCCTTATGCTAAGCTTTAATGATGATGTCTCTACTCTGTGTAATCTGTAATCTGGCAGTGGAGGCATGCATGTAACAAATAATTTTACAATAACTGAAGTGAGAACTTCAAATGAAACATAAGGGTGTTCTGAGAATGTGTTGTAGGAGCACTTAACCTATTCTGGGGGTATTAGAGAGTTTAGACAGAAGGGAGCAAGGAAATGGCACTTGGCAGGTAGGTGGTGAAGAACAGTGAACTGTGTTCAGAAGGAATTTGCTGTATTTGGAGGCCTTAAAGGGCCCACATAGACAGAAGGTGAAATTGTAGCTATTAAAGGCTTGTTGTTTTTAAGGAAATAATTTATTACTTTTTCTTCCAAATCTTTGTGAATTAAAAAAAAAAAAAGAATTAAAGGATCAAAGTCTACGGATTGTTATTTCAGACTAAAATGCAAAAGAGGGGAGACTGGCTGTCGTAATGTCAGTGTTTGTTAGCAAATTAGCACTGACATTGTTTAAAACAAGCTCCCTCAACTGTGTATGATTGCCTCAGAGATGCTGCATTCATGCATCACCCATGGTTTTTCCCACATACTTGGGTCATTAGTTGGCAAGGCATTGGAATGGTACAGCGTTTTTTTGGGTATGTGTATTTTTTTCCCCAGGTCAACTGCTATGAAAAGAAAAATTTTCAGTTTGTTTCTTGAGGGTAGGAATCATGGTGCGTTTTCTGGTATTCTTCTTAGCCTCTCAGCGCACTGCTTGTATAGAACAAACGCTTGATGTGTATCGTTTGATCAGTTAGTTTGCTGTGATGGTTAAGTGTGTCCATGGACCGATCCTTGCATGTCGTCATTTACTTGGTAGCTTCTTTCTTAACACTGTGAGTTTTTGCTTTTGTCTATTAAAAAGTTGCAGTCTGAGGCATGCAAGTTCAGGAGGTGGTGTCAAAAGAATACACTGTTCCAGGCGTGTGGAGCCAAATGAAGTATAAATAAAGTATGGCATGTCTAAAAAGTAACCTGGCTTTGAGTGGATTGATTATCTTTCAGAAAGATTACCTAAAAACTCTCTTAAGTTACAACTAGAAGTGTATTCAAAGAATAGATCTTAACACATCTCTCTGGCGTGGACTGAAAGCAGATGGGATAGGTGAAGATTTGAAGGAAGAGTGATGTAGAAGCATTGCCAGGAGTGTGAGAAATCTAGATGTATATTTATTTCTGTCTGAAGGCGGAAGACCAGACGACTGCTAATCCCTTCAATTTTATTATTATTTTGCTGAGGAAGATTCATGCTGGACTAACATCCATTGCCAATCTTCCTCTTTTTTTTTGCTTGAGGAAGATTAGCCCTGAGCTAACATCTGTTCCAGTCTTCCTCTATTTTATATGTGGGACCCTGCCACAGCATGGCTGGTGAGTGGTGTAGGTCCGTGCCTGGGATCTGAACCTGCGAACCTGGGCTGCTGAAGTGGAGCACCCAGAACTTTAACCACTCAGCCACGGGGCTGGCCCCCTAATCCCTTCAATTTTATGGTGAATTTAAAGTTTTCTAAACACTTTCTGCTACATGTCTTTGAATTTTTACCACAACCTTTTGAGGTGGATTGTTGGAAAGGGCTTATGACTTGACCCATTTACCCAAAGAGTAAGACACAAAGAATTTGTTTTCATTGCCTGTGGGCATATAGCTTGTCACCAGTAAAGCTGAGACTAGTATAAAACTCCCTTTTCTGGGTAATTTTACTAAACTCCAGACAAGGCCTATCCTGATCACCTCATTAAAATTGTTCTTTCTCACACCACACACTCCTGCCTCCTCCTGCTTATTTTTTTCCCATAACACTTATCACTTTCTAATATAGTATGTCAGTTATCACTTTTTATTTGTTTGTTCTGACTCTTCTACTAGAATGTAAGCTGCACATGGGCAGAGAATTTTTGTCTATTTCATTTACTGATATATCCCAAGAACCTAGAACAATGCCTGGCACGTAGTGGGCACTCAATCAATATTTGTTGAATGGATGCATGTGAGCTGTAACAAGTTTTCTGGGGTTGGAATCAGCTAATTTTGTTCATCGCTCAGCAGCCTTCCTGGAGTTCTCCTTCTCTTCTATATGCTGTTAGATTGGCATTATAAATTACATAGGAAGCACTTATTTTGGAAAACAAATAGCTGGAATGTTGAATATCTTGAATTGTTATGTCAATGGTATTTTGAAAAAATGGGATGCTATCAGTTTAATGATATTTCTCAAAATAATTATAATGAGTAGAGCTAGACAGTCTTAAGGGTCAAAATAATTCAAATGGATGGAGTTAGAAAGATTTGAGTCATTTAATCTAGCCTTAATTTTATACACATGAGGAAACTGACTTAGCAAGTTAGGGCACTAGTCAAGATCATATTGCTATGTAGAGCTGAATAGAATTTTTTATTTTCGTAACTTCACAAGTTCAGAGCTCCTTCCTGGTGTTCTCTGACATTTGTTTTAGAAGTCCATACCCACATAACACCTGTAGTGTTAGAGTTCTTCCTGAGAACATTCTGGAATGGGTTACGGTAGGGTATAGGAGTGGTGGAAATAGGTATTGAGCCTTTTCCCACAAATATCTGGAATTTAAATTTAAGGCATTGATTTTAAGGTGGTAAAATATTTAAAATAATTGTTTAAGTTTTATCTATGGGACCAGTAAGGTGATTTCCTCATCTTGTTATGAGGGTACCATAAAACATAATGTTTTTCTGTTTAATTTTCCTTGTGCATTTATTAGCTGGAATGAATCATTACATTGTAGTCTTTGAGGCAAGGATCTCTGTCTTCTATGATTTTGGTAATTCTCCCCAGTATCTGGTAGATAGTACATTCTCATATATCTCTGATATCTAGTGGTCATCTGAAAGTTGAGTAATAGATAGGAAACATTTGCATAATGAGAGCATTGTTCACTCTTGTTCCTGGTAGACATTTCAAAGGAAGTAATCAGAAAGAATTGCCCAACATCGTCTTATCAGCCTTTTCCACCTGGATCATTATAGAAGGCAGACAACTTAGAGGTGGGAGAGGCTGGGGAAATGTTTTTATTGGAACACAGAAGCACTGTCTTTTCTCCCCTACCAGCTTGGCGTAAAGGAAGAATCTAGTTGGCTCAGTTTTTCTAAGGAAAACAATATTCCTTTGTGATTGGATATGTTCCAGGAAAATAAACTCAAGTCATTTAATGAAGAGTTATATCTGAATATACATTTAGTTTATCCCTGTGTTAGATATTGCAATCAGCAGCTCTTAGCATGTGCCAAATTTATAGCCCCTGTGTTGGAGATAAACATTTCAAAGAATAGACTTGGCAGCATACCTTAGTAGAAATAAGGGCTAGAGAGGGTTAAATATGTTTGTTTTAGTTTGTGGCAAAATAGACCACCCAAATGTATAATGGTGCAACACAACAGAACTTTATTACTTGCTTATGCAAGAGTTTTAGATGGGTATTCCTGGGTGGCAGGTGGGTTTCCTCTACAAAGTGAATTGGGGACCTAGGCTCTTTCTATCTAGTGGCTCTGCCACCCCCCCAGGGAATCACTGCATCCTGCTGGTGAGAGGGGGAGGGGACATGGTGGGGGCTTACCTTCTTTTTTTAAAGTCTTAGCTTGGAAATGGCACACAGCATTTCTCCTCGTATTTCATTAACTAAAGCTCAGTCACATGGCCACGCCTAACAGTTAGGGATGAAGGGAAATGTAGACTAGTCATGTACCCAGGAGAAGGAAGTGATAGATATTTTTCAGGATTTTCTTTCTCTCCTTTTCTTGTTCCTCCGTCCCTCCCTCCCTCCCTCGTCCCTCCCTCCCTTCCTCCCTCCCTCCCTTTCTCTCGCTCTTTTTCTTTCTCTTTCTTCCTTTTTACTTTGTATTTTGAGTTAATTTTGGGCTTTAGACTTGAGAGATGCAAAGCTATTCCCTGAACACCTTTCTCCCAGCTTCTCTTTATGTTAAAATCTACATAACCGTAGGACAATTTTCAAAACCTGGCCCAGTACTATTAACTAAACTACAGATATTATTCAGATTTCACTAGTTTTCCCCATAATGTCATTTTTTCTGTTCCAGGATCCAATCTATTTAGTTGTCATGTTTTGTTAGTCACTTCCAATCTGTGATGGTCCCTGTCTTTCCTTGCCTTTTATGACCTTATCACTTTTGAGGAGTCAGTAATTACAGGTCAGTAATCTTGTAAAATATTACTCTACTTGGGTTTGTTTGAAGTTTTCTCATGATTGGATTGGGGTTATGCAGTACTTGGAAGGCTCCCATAGACCAGAGGTGGTCTGCCTTTCTTGGTGCCTCATATCAGAGTGTACATGATGTCAGTATGTATTATGGGTGATGCTAACCTTGATCCCTTGGCTAGGGTGATATTTGCCAGAATTCTCCACTGTAAAATTACTATTTTCCCCTTTGTAATTATCAAATATTTGGGAGAGATACTTTAAGAATATGCAAATATTCTGTTTTCAGCTTAACCAGTAATTTCAGCACCCATCAAGGGATCTTGCCTGCAGCAGTTATCGCTGTGGTATTCTAATGGTGATTTTCTGTTTCTCTTATTAAAAAATAGATTTTTGATGGATATCTGATGGTTACACAGATATTAAGGATTCCTGCCCTGCTCCCAGTGCCTCCCATTTTGGAGATTAAAGCGACCATGGTTTAAATGATGTGCAGTGGTGTGAGGGTGGATTAGAAGAAGATGAAGGGGTGAAAGGGTAAGGGATGTACTGCCACAGCCTTGTAGTACTTGGATATGGTCCAGATAGGAAGCTCCCTGGAATGGCAGTAAGAAAACCTGGGTTTTAGTTACAATTTTATTAGCCCAATATAAGCGGGTACTTTTACTCGAATTTTCTAATGTATAAAGTAAGGACAGTTCTATAAACCATTTAAGGTAATGGGTGAGAATGTAGTACTCTGAATTACTAGGAGGGTTAAAAGGTGGTTTATGAATTCAGGGTATCCTTATGCCTTATTAAAATATAGGTATTTTAAAGTAGCAAGTCTACTTGTGCTTATTAAAAAGGACCAAAGCTAACATCTATTGGACATTTACTGTGTGCAGGCACTGTGCTGAGTGCTTTACATATATTCACTAGTTTAATCCTCTCACACCTTTATGAGGACAACATTGTTACCCCACTGTATAGATGAAGAACTTGAGGCACAAGGAAGTTAAATAACTTGCCCCAGGTCACACAGCTAATAAGGGGCGGAGTTAGGATTCAGACTACTGTGGTCTGGCTCCAGAGTTTGCCTTCCTAACCACTCCACTATAAACATGTGCCCTGGTTACAGCCATTGGCAGGACCGATGCTCATTGGTGTGGCCACGCCAACTGCTTCTGTTCTGACTGCTCAGCGCCTCTGCCCTATAGGTGGTTCAATATTTTGGGTATAAGCCTGGCCACTGATGAATAAAAATTTTGGTATTTCCTAATTATGTTTGAATTGAGCAAGTATTATATTTGACAGCACAAGCAGAACTCAGGAAATAGTTTCAGGCATTTATATTTATGATTGGAGGCACAGTAGCTTAAACATTGACATGAACACAAAAGTATTGGGCATGTGTTTGTAATTTATTCTTCCCAGTTTTGAGATGTTAACCCATGCTTGTCTTTGGCCGCAACATATAAGTAGTATGGTTCTTGTTTAAAAGTGATTAGATGTGTAGTTAGGTGTGTTACAAAGAAATCTAAACAGGGTCATCAATGTTCTCCTCCTTCTGTAAGTCTCACACCTGCTTGGTGTTTTGGCTGCTCCTTGTAGAATCTGGTTCAGTTTACAGTTCTGCCTATTTTCTTCTCAGCCTGCCAAGCATTTCTGGTCTAACAGAAACTGCTCAGTTTCTGAGGGTTATGTGAATGGCTGGCATATCCACTGTTGGGAGTCTCTGGGCTGCACCACGGAATTATGTTCACACACCTTAAAATGATTTTGATATTATTCCTGCATTCAGCTGTTCTGCTTCAATTCACCTTGAACTCTTGACATGTATATCAAAGATAGGAGGTTCTCCTGCAGCAAGTAGAGAGAAGTCATAGGAAAAGCTCGGGCTGAAAGTAGGGGAGCTGGACTTGTGTTTTGGCTCTGCCAGTGATTTACTGCGTTTCCGTGGAAAGAATACTTAGCCTCTCTGGCCCTCTGTTTTCTTATCTACAAAGATCAAAAGGACCTCCTCCAGGTGCGGCGTTCTTTCGTTCAGTGCTAAAGCAAGTTTTACTATGGTTTGGTTGGTGATTTGCTTGTCTTGCCGTTTAAATAATTGTCAAATGTAGTTCTTAGATAATGCTGGTGACAGAGGGCTGTGTTTTCATCCTTCCAAGGAAGAGAAACAGCAAAACATGAAATTGTGTAAAACTTGCTTTGAAGATTCATATAGTACCGTTTGTTGATAAGACCGAAGAAAAGTGGCATGCTGTATTTCGTCGAGTCTTAGAGACCACTCATCATAAAACATATCCCATTTTCAGAGAGTTAAAATGTAAAATTCATTCCAGCTAACAAATGCACAAGGAAAATTAAACAGGAAAAATATGTTTCATGGTACTTTGATAACAAGATGAGGAAATCACCTTATTCACTCCACTGATAATTATTTTAAATATTTTATTACCTCAAAATCAATGCCATAAATTTAAATCCCAGGCCTTTGTGGGAACAGGCTAAATTGATATGACACACTGGTATGTCTTGGATTTGATGAGATGTGGTGGGAAAGCCACAGCTCCCTATCACCTGAGCATTGATTAACCTGCAGCCTTGTCTAACTTGCCTGACCCGGATAGGTCTACATTTTTACCACATGGTCTGTTCCAGAGCTGCTTATAGACAAGCCAGAAATATGGAATAGAGTGTAACTGACTAAGTGTGCCTACCTAGTGAAGCCATGTTGGGACTCAAAGGCTCAGCTCAAAATGATGATTTCAGAGAAGCCTTGCCTTTTCTTCCCATCTCAGAGACAAACACTCTCCTATATCCTCAGAAGACCTCGTACATAATTCTATCATAACACAGCACATTTAGTTTGGTAATTACTTGCTTTCTTTTCATTTCTCCTACTAGACTATAAGCTAACCAAAGGCCTCTTAATGCTGTACAGGAGTGACATACAGCCTGGAATACAGTAGGCATTCAACCATGTTTATTGAAGGAATAAAGATAGGAAAGTAGAAAGGAAAGAAGGGAGACTCCTTGTGAATTATGGGGGAGGTTTTTAGATTACTCAGGCCACCACTCATCACCAGGAAAGATGATGCAAAATGAATTTTAAGTGAAGATTTAACTTTGAGGTAACAAAATTATTCAATAAACCACGAAGGAAAATCAGTCACATTATTTAAAGTCAGGACTGATTTGGGTGAAAAAAGATTGTATTAGACTAAGCTCCCACCATCAATCTCTGCCGAGAACCAACGTCACAGAAGAATCTTTTGATAAAGGGTGGTTTGCTCTGACACTAAAACTAGCTGTGTGATTTTGGGCAATTACCACACCTCTCTGTACTTCAGTTCCCTAATCTATGAAATGGGAATAATCATAGAACCTGATAGGATTGCTGTCAGAATTAAATCCTGTAATGTAGGTAAAGCACTTAGCACGGTGCCTGGCAAACAGTGAGAGAAGGAAATAACTGTTAGCCATTATTTTTATCACCTGTGTATGCATCATCAGTGGGCAGAGTTGAGGACCAAAGAAAGTGTTTTATTGGTCTGTAATTTGGGAATTTTTTCTAGGTGTTTTTTTTTTAAGTCAAGATTATAGTTTAAGAGACAGCTTCCTTATTTCATTTCCTTAACTTTCAGCTCTATATAAGTACTCCCTTACTTAAGAATTATCATTCTTCTCTCAGGGATCTCCCCCTTTGCTAATGCTACATTCTCCCCTCTTTTTCTTTTTCAGTGACTTGCTTGCTCCTTTTTGCCAATGGACAACTCAGCATTTGAAATGCATGGAGATGCAACACAGAATGTTTTGTCTGTGGGGAAGATGGACACCATCTCCAGAATGGTAAGGTGGGGTTTGCATCTTGAGATTAGTTCCCCTAATGCCTTTCCGCAGAGCTCAGGAGAGAAGCCCTCTTTAGACCAGCTCTCCTCAAGTGACCCTCTGCAGACATCTCCTGCTCTGAATATTTCCTGATTTGCCTTCTTTCTCATAAACTCTTAACTCACACCTTCTTTAGCTCTTTAATAGCCCAACTGTCTACAAATTGTTGCTCATGGTATTAATGAGTTATTTAATGTTCAATATAATGCCTTCATTCAGTGTTAAACTGAATATGTTGATAAGTGATTATGCTATACAAAATACACCCTTTAAGAATGTTAAAGTACTAAGACTGTCCAGGTTAGAGTTATGAGTGATCAGAGATCTGCCTATCAGAGAGAAAGGCCAGAACTCAGAGGGCAGTGGGACAGGAGACTGACATCAGTACGTATGAGTATCATTTTAGTGGTCAGAGGAATGAGGGCAAATTGGTCCAAAGTTTAGGGTGTGTATTTGCTTGGCAGCTTTCAGTAATGTGGATTGTAACTCACAGAAATAATCCTGTTGTTTTTAGCGTATATTTGTGATGTGAAACCAGGAAATAGTAACATAGAAATACGTGGAAATACTGTGCTCAGACTTAGTAGATGGGATAGTAGCTCATGTAGGTAATATGTGGAAGGAGGGGAGTTTAATGAAGCTGTTTGAATGAAGGAGGGAGGGACAGAGAGACTGAGACCTGTCAGGCCACTTGTTTACTGGTATGTTACTTATTCCCATGCCAAGTATCTCTACGTGTAAACATGCATATGTACATTCTGGGACTAAAAAGTTCTTAGAAAATACTTTTTATAACCTTTGTAATTTTCAGGTAAAGAAACTGGTAAATAAGGGCTGACTGAATTGGAATGCATTTTACGTATAAACTTCACTGCCTACTTAATTTTCTAGTAATTTATTCTGTGCCCTGGTTCCTCATATTTTTATTTTTATCCTTGTTTATTTGGATGTCAACAAGGTATATGGGATGTGTGTGTGTGTGTGTTTTATTTACACTCATATTTACACATGCATTATTTAACCGAGTATATTTATCCCACAAATGCATGCATTAGGGAAAATAAACCTAATTGAGAAAGCAGGCAATATTTCTAATGCATCAAGAGTAGAGAATAATGGCTTCCTAATTTCTCCTAGGAAAAGAAGAGGCAGTGGTCATTGATGAGTGTTTTCCTGGTGTGTCTCCTGGCCTGCACCATTACCACTGCAGTAGGAGTACTGATTCTCTCCTTGGTTTATGTTAACAACTCTCAGCCCCATTCAGAAGTTCATTTAGTACCCGAAGCCCAGCCTCTGCGAGCAACGACGATTCCCATTGTTCAAAAGGCTGTTGATCCAAAATTCCAGTTTCTTAATCATTTACCTAAATCCAAGGTATGAATCACACATAGTAGGAAAAAGAATCGTCTATTCTAAATGGCAATTTCAAAACTAAGTTTCCATTGCATGTTTACTAAGCTTTGTTCTCTCTTGATTGGAAGGACCCAGCTGTGGGCCATCTGGATGAAGGGAGGTGAGGGATAGAGAAGAGGGCAAGTTGGGTTGCTGTTGGCCCCAGGCAGAAATTTTCTGTAGTAGTTAGTTCTATGTCTGGCTGGAGGGGAGAAGTGCAGGTGGACAGATGGAAAGCCCTCTATTCTCTGGCCAAGACAGGTATCTCTTTTTATGTCTAACATGGACTAGACTAATAACTCTACATGTACCACTGTTGTCATTCTCGGAGTCTTGCAGATCTAGTCTTCCTTTTTTTGGAGGGGGACACTCCAGTATTCACCTCACCACCATTGCCTTTTCCGTTTTGCCTCCCTCTTACTCTGTAGGCCGTGGTGGCCTCACGTTCCTCAGGAGATGGCCTCCATGCTCATGGTCACTTGCTTCTGACTTTTCAGGTGTTTGAGTTCCCTGGTGGTGCCATCCAGTGGGCCCGGTACAGGAGCAATGTCAAAGACTATCTCAGCGTTGAAGAAGAGGCCTTTGGCAGCAGCTTGAACAGTCAGAGATCACAGATGACTCTGGGGACCCTGAGAATAAAAAGCAATGGCCTCCGGGCCCCTCATTGGCACTTCAATGCTAATGAACACGGCTATCTCGTACAGGTATAACCAGTTTGCCCGCATTCTGCACTTCAGCATTTATGCTGTGTGTTGTCAGGCTATTATTTTAGTTGTTGCAAAACCTACTTAGCTAAGTGATAGACAACATCCAGCCTGCAGCTATGTATCCAGTTAGAGTAGTTTAGCAGTGCCTTGAAGCATTAACCTGTCTGTTTGAATTATTCTTGGCATCACTTTGAACTTCTTTCTTCAGCATGAAATCACTTTTCATACACTGTTGTTAAAATAAGATCGCTCTTCCATCGTTTGAACCGAGGCTAAAACTGGTAGCTCTGATCTAATGATCAAAGAGACGGCAGCTTTCCTCTAAGGAAAAAGGCAGCAGCCGAAATAACAAACCAGTTTGCTGATGTTCACCCCAGAGTTCCTAAGATCAGGCCAATTGGATGCTCTTTTGCAGTTCAGACTTTTCAGAATTTTCTAGAAGTCAAGTGAAATAGAGCTGGAGGTGAATTGAGTGTACTTCCTTAAATTTCAAATAGTTCATTAATTCTAAAAAATATTTATTGGTTGCCTTCTGTATTCCAGACACTGGGGAAGCAGTAGTGGCTAAGTCCTCATAGAGCTTTCAGAGTCTGGTCTTACCTTGGTGAGAGATGAGGTCTTACCCTTATCTTGTTAAAGATCAGCCAATTTTATGTGACATATTTTCTGTTGTTTTAAAAAAACTACCTTTTATACTTGGGCAATTCATTCACTTTTAGAATTTACAACAGAAAGAGAGATTAGAGTTTCATCTACATGAGACCAAACGCTTTTTGTTTCTCATGAGAGAGTAGAGGCTCAGAAAGATTAAGTGACTTTTCTAAAGATAAACTATAGTTGTTGGCTGGACTAAGACAAAAGTCCATGTTTTCTGACTTCTCTTCTTTTCCACATATTCAAAATGTATAAAAAAGGATAATCTCCAAAAGATTAGTTTTCATGGCTCTGCCTGAATAATGACAGAGTGGTAGGAGGAAGGAAAGGCAATTAAGTGGACTTTCTTGGAGGGGGACCCCTAGAAACAAACTATAAGCTAGAGAAATTAATCTGGAATATGTTCCAGTAGGTAACAGGCCTGGGATCCAGCTCAGGCTGGGGAGGCTGTTCTCAGATATAATCTGAGCTTCTAAATTTGGGCTTGGATATTCTCTAGATCCCAGGAAAATTACAGGATCACTCACTCTCACAGTCAGGGTAAGGGACCAACCAATAGGATGTGGAGGAAGTCCCTCCAGTGCACACTCAGCCGTGGAGATTGCCTTTGCTTCTGAGTGTCTTCATGAAAGCCTTGGAAGGAGTGGCCCTGAGAGGAGCAGGGCAGCGGGGGCTGCCAGGATGTGTGGCCTTGCAGTGGCTGTCCCATTGGACAATGGGCTCTCTGCTCTGCGTCTGGAATAGTTGGTGCCCTGATATGAATAGATACACATTTCTGCTGTTCTCTGCATGTGAACTTACAGGGAGCTCTTTAGAGGTTCACCTTTCCCCTGCATCTTTAATACCTGTCTGGATCCGAGTTGTACATGTTTGTGTAGACAGAACAAAGATTCCTTTTTCATCTACCCTTGTTGATGCTGCACCATGTGACCATGAGTTTCTGGTAAAACAGAAATAATGGTACCTTCTCTACCTACCTCACAGGGTAATACTGAGGAACAGATGAGAGAATGAGAGAAAGGATACAATTCTGCATAAGCAGAATCAAAGTATGGTGCAGTTTAGATTCAGAGTGTGGACTTCCCCCCAGTCCCTGACAACCACCATTCTACTCTCTGCTTCTAGATAGTTTGACTAGATAATTGTGACAAGGTGATTTAACTAGGTAATTAAGTTTTAGAGATCTTCGGTACAACATTGTGTCTATAATTAACAATACTGTGTTGTACACTTCTTACCACAATTTAAAAAAATGTGTAGACTTTGGAGCTGGACTGCTTAGGTCCAAATCCCAGCTTTGCCATTGACTAACTGAGTAACCTTGGGAAAATTATATATTCTCTCTGGATTCAGTTTCTGATCTGTAAAATGAGGAAAATAATAGTACTTGCTTCATAGAGTTGATGTGAGGAATAATTGAGTTAAATTGGGTAAAGTGCTTAGAAGAAGACGTGGACACACAGTAAAAGCACTAAGTTGTTACTTACTATTATTACATTATTATTATTAAAATTATATGCAAATTTTTTCTTATCTGGAAAATACATAAGTATCTGTATGCATACACACACAAATGTGCACAGACATGCATGTCTATGCAACCACCTATGAGCAGACACATGTGCCTGCAGTCTTTTCAAACTCTAGAGCATGAACTTAGATCTCTAAATTCTCAATGGGGTGATATTGCCCCAAGAGGTCAAAAACTGGTTCTTGGGGGGCAAAAAAATCTTACTCTTTTGATGTATAAATATATGTACAGGACATAAGCAGTATGTGTAAACAGTATACAGATCTATAGTACATCAGTAGTGTTACAATTTCATAGAGTGGTGATTAGGGGAAAAAAACATCTAAAAGGGTACCTTGGAAGAGGGTAATGAAAAAAAGATGAGAAACATTGCTCTAAGGTGATGTTGCATGTACTTTTCTGTTGATGTTTCAGGGCACAGCGTGGATTGGGGTGGTTGACGATGGTGGTGTGGTTACCACGTACAATGTTACAGCTGGCCAGGTGATCTTCTTCCCTAAAAATACACTGCACTGGATAAAGAATGTGGGCAATGAAGACTGCTTTTTCTTACTCTTCTTTTCCACACACGATGAACTTCAGACCCTGGATGTTGATGATGTATTTTTTTCTACACCTGAGGACATTGCTGCCAGGTCACTTAAGGTCTGTACCACTGCTGAAAACAAATCCCACCATGAGGGTATGCACTACATAGGCACAAAGAGAGCACGCGTATTCGTGTCTCTAGGGCAGCAGTCAACAGGGTAACAGTTGGGTAATGGACTCAAGAATGTATCTTGTGTTCCTACCGAAGACATAAAACCTGTTGAAACTGAATTGCTCTTTATTTCCTTTATGAAGGACTTCTTTAGGAAACTGTAATGAACTGGTAGAAAGGTTATGATATAGTTGATAAAAATTACTATCATTTACATCTCTGAAAAGCCATAAGCCCATCTAGGGAGAAGTTTGCTACAGGTAATGTAACTGTGTTTTCTTAATCTAATGTAGAGAATCCCGCAGTTTTCCTGAAGAATAGCTACTTTTGATCTCTCCAATTAGTTATATTATCACTGGAGTGACTGCTGATAATGCTGGGTAGAGAGGGTCAGATGTGGATGCTGACAATGCAAATGGGTAATCAGAAGAATTGGTGATGGCCCATGAGTGGCAACTGGAAGGGGCTCTGTGGTAAATTTAGCAATTTATCTAGTAGGGTTTTGAGATTTATCTTGCAGTAGTGTCTAATGTTATAGGGAGAAGTAGAAGAAATGAGTTATTAGGGAGAGTATTGGTAAGCGTGGGAACCAGTATATATTTTTGCAGGAGTTTATATTGACCATAAAACACTAGCACATTTAAAACCAAAATACATTGAAAACTTGGAGGATTTTCATAAATGTCACAAGACTTAGGCTAACCTAGGTCAGCTCTTTTACTGGGCCACTGAAAACCACACTGGTGCCGATGCTACCCTATCCTCAGCTACCCACCCTTCTGTTGCCAAAATTTGTAGAATGTTTCACAAATATGTGGTTTCTTATATTTTTCAGCCTGAAGGTGGAATTAATTTCATTAGAACGTTCCATAAGCAAGAAGAGGATCAGGGGGTCAACCTTCCTCCCAACCTGGCAGAACTGGTTATGAATGCTAGTTATGCACAGTCTCCAGACAGCCTTGTGTGGAGATACTTTTATGACCTTAAAGGTATAGGATGTTATTTTGTGAAGCCTTTTTTAGTTAAGTATTTATATATGTGATTATATAGGTGTGCTAGATTGAGATATAACGTGGTTTTTTACAATGGGTCACAGTCAAGAGAAGTTTGAAAAACACATTTCTTAACAGAGTAGGAAATGTGAGAAAAGACCTGGAAGCAAAAGAGAATGTGGCAAAAGATTTCAAAGTGTGAGGGGGGTGTGTTGGGGTTGGGGGTGCTGCAGGAGAAGAGGCTGATGAAAGCGGAGAGGTCCAATCACGCAGGTTTTAGAAGCCATGCTAGTGGGTTTATACTTTATCTTGATGGAAAAGGGGAGCAATTAAGGGGTTATATATAGGACAGTGACACAATTAGGTTTTTAATTTATTATTTATTTATTTGAGATATAATTGACATATTAATTTCAAGTGTACAACATAATGATACAATATTTGTATATATTACGAAATAATCACCACAAGTCTAGTTAACATCTGTCACCATAGACAGTTACACAATTTTTTTTCTTGTGATGAAAACTTTTATGATCTACTCCTTTAGCAACTTTCAAATATGCAGTACAGTGTTATTAACTGTAGTTGCCATGCTGTACATTACATCCCCATGACTTATTTATTTTATAACCGGAAGTTTGTACCTTTGTGACCCCCTTCACCCATTTTCTCCACTGCCCACCTCTGGGGGATACCAGAACCTCTGGGGGAACCAATCTGTTCTCTGTATCTATGAGCTTGGTTTTTTTTTTTTTTAGATTCCGTATATAAGTGAGATCATATGGTATTTGTCGTTCTCTGTCTGACTTATTTCACTTAGCATAATGCTTTCAGGGTCCATCCATGTTGTCGCAAATGGCAAGATTTCATTCTTTTTTGTGGCTGAATAGTATTCCATTATATATATATGTACACACCACATTTTCTTTATACATTCCTCCACCAATGGACACTTAGGTTGTTTCCGTATCTTGGCTATTGTAAATAATGCTGCAATGAACATGTGGATGCAGATATCTGTCCGAGTTAGTTTTGTTTTTTGAAGTGATGACCCAGTGTGTCTGGATTGTGGAGAATGGACTGGAAGAAGCCAGTTGAGAAGCAGGGAGATGAGTTGGGGGACTCTTGCAGTCCCTCAAGTAGGGGATGATGGTGGCCTGCACTATGACAGTTGTGAGAGGGAGAGGATTGTTGCAAAGCAAAGAGAATTTAAAGAGGTAGGGCTGACGGGAGTTAGTTGACTGACTTGAGGGGTGAGGTAGAGATTGGTTTTTAGGATGACTCTCAAGTTTTCTAGCTAGGTCCCCTGAGTTGAACAGTCTTTAAGACCTCTTTAAGAGGTCACTATATGTTAGAAATTTCAGGTGAGGTTAGAAGGTAGGATAGTATCTGACTGTATCAGATCAATATCTTGGGAGCACATAGCATCTGGTGTTAGCAGTTCCCACCACGGAAGCTTTCTGTGACTATAGAAGAGCTATGTACTTTACTGGGACTATGTTTGGCTCTCCTTCTGTAGTGCCATTTTGAAGTAATTTATCTTATTTTGTTCTTTAAACTTTATCTGACTCAGGTTCAAAAGAATATCGATTTCCAGGAGGAATAATACAACGGGCACAATATTGGAAAAATGGAAGTGAACTAAGCAACAATGAAAAAATTTTTAGTGAATTCCTGAATCAGGTAATAGAGAAGAATGTTTTGATGATTATTAAGATGGATGAAATATGAGATTTAGATTGGATTCAGTCTTCTTTTGAACAAAAGGAAAAGGAAAGATCTAGTCAGTAGTCAAGCATGGTTGATTTGATTGAGACTTTAATTAACAGTTTACATTGATCAATGTGGATTTGGGAACTTAACTTCTTGGCATGGATGGTTACATGAAAGAAAAGACTGAATGCTTGTGAGATTTCCCTTTTCATTTGTTTTAAATGCTCTAATCACTGTATTCCATCATGAGTAAGAGCACAGCTTTGGCATCAAATTCCCGGATTCAAATCCCAGTTCTGCCACTTCTTAGCTGTGTGAGCGAAGGTAAATCACTCAACCAGTCTAGATTTTAATTTCATCACCTGTAAAATCAGGAGAATAATACTACCAACCTTGTAAGATTGTTATAAGGAACAAGTGACATAATAAATGTAAAGGATATAAAAAAATTGCATGTTTTTAATGAAAGCCATATAAATATTAGTTATTATTACCATTATACGAATTGTTAAGTTGCTGAGTAGGATGTTGGCTAAATAACTGGATTTCATTTTTCTTTTTCTTTTTCTAGCATCAAAATGCCCTCGCTTTGAGTACACTCAGAATTTATAACAATGGATTACGACAGCCACACTTTCATTTTAATGCAAACGAAATGGGATATGTAATAAGTGGATGTGCAAAGGTAATTTCTCTGTAAACAGTTTTTTGAACTTTCCTTTTTAATACAGAAAGAAGCAAATGGGAGGTATTTCTTTGTGTTGGTTCAGTTGTTAGTAACATAAAAGGACTCTGTGCTAATGGCTCTCTGGACACAGTTTCCACAGAGGATACCACACAGGCCCCGCTAGATTGTTTCCAAGTTTGTTCTGAGTCTGAGAAGAGGCTAAGAACATTTCAGAAGTGATAAGAGGATATCACTTATGATGGAAGGTCTGGAACACCTGCTTAGGTTTTCAGAGTATTGCCTTTTCAGTAATGCAAAGGTTTAATGTTCTGCCCTCAGGGAACATGAAATCCCTGTTTGCGTTTCAGTGTAATGTGAGTGGGGGTGGCTGGGGAGGTTCGGAGCATCATTAGGACGGCCATATATCCCCATTAATCCAGGATCCTCCTGAGGTATACTAATTGTATTGGTGAACTTATTAACAACACCCTCTTTGACTCTTCAGGGAGTCCTGGTTTGGATGATTAATTATGTGGTAACCATAAGAACAGCCAAACTGAGTAGCATGTTACCACAGTGATTTGACTGTGGTTCTTTTGGACTCTCTAGGGCTCCCTGGGGAAATCTACAATGGTATACACAAGTGAAATGGGCTTCTCTAGCCTGTACCTGTCTCAATCTTGATAGAAAGAACCAAACCAGACTGAAATTCACTTCTTATGTCATCCATAGCCAAAGTTTTATTTTATGTTTTCAGAGGTGAAGGCTTCAATAAATGGGAAAAGGGCATTGTAATCTTTCACAAATTATATTTCACGAATCAGATCTTATTTTTGGTGTGCTCGTGTCTGTGTGCACATTTAATCTCTAACCCTTTAAAGGAAGATTATTAGGATGCTGCTTTCCCAGAAGGCTGCATTTTCCCAAGCAAGTAGAAAGGAGGGCATGGTGGTTGTAAAACATTGAAATTTAAATCCTCTGCCTAATTAGGGAACATAATTTATAACCTTTAATTAGAACCTGGTGATTGATGCTCTGTTTGCATGATGTTCCACCGTATTGAAGTCACCAATGCATTTTGACGAACAGTTACTTAAATAGAGTATCTTTGATTTTTATGGGGCTGTGTCTCAGACTCAGAAGATTTTATGTCAAAGATGGCCTCTATCTTCTGCTATTTACCCTCAGAAGTCCCTGTATAACTGTGTGCTTTTATTCGTCGGTACTTCACTATTAATACTTATCCTTGATGAATATTTGATTTTATTTGCTTAACTTCAACATAGTTTTTTTTTCCCCCCTCCTTAGGTGGGCATTATTAATACTCAGGGTACCATAGAGTTTGACATTCACATTGGAGATGTGATATTTTTCCCCATTGGGACCCAGCATTACATTAAGAGCATGTGCGATGAGGATTTGCTTTTCATTCTTGCCTTCAGCACTGGAGACCAGGTGAGAATAAGCAGCTTAAGAGAGATGCTGAGGGCCAATGATGTGCAGAATACTCTGATAAGCAATGTATCTGGACATAGCAGGGGCCTCAGTAAATGAATGTTAAGTGAATAAATGAATGAACTGGCTGAAGCAGTGTGTGAAGAGAAAGAGAATCAAATAATCTTTTCATTTGGTTATAAAGGGATCCAATATATCACATTTCTTCTTAATTCCCCAAGGTCTGAACCAATTGAGAAAAAGACCAAAGAGTGGTATATAGAGATCCATGAAATCATTTTTATTACTAATAAAGCAGATATTAGAGAATATGATTAATATCTATGGGCAGATGGATTTCCTAATATTGATCCTCAGAATTGGATAGGCCTCCCCATGTTGAGGCAGGCGCTTGTACACCTTGTGGCATAAAGAAACAGAGCATGCGCTTTGAAGGTTTGCCATTTCCTAGACAGAGAGGGAAGAGGTAAAGTGAGCATGCCCAGTTTATTCTTCCTGAATTCACTCTGGGGGCGTGGGGGTAGGGAAAGAGAAATGGAGTCTCTTCTATGTGAAAAGAAACTTTTGGAGTAGCGAAGTAGTATTCCTTCCTATCATTCACCCAAGGTTCCTTAATTAGGTGGAATGATGGGTTTGAACAACAGGGATAAATAGTCAAATTTAGATTTGTAAAAATCTTCAGGACTAGGTTCCCTTCTGAGATTATGTGAGAATTATAACAATCTGACTGGGAACCCTGGGGCAAGTCCAGGAACAGACAGACGCTTCTCTTGCATGTGGTTCTTCCTTCAAGGATACCCAAAAAGATCTCCAAGGGAGAGCACAGCATGGGTTCAGCAGTATCATCAACAGGACCTATGCCGGGAGGCAGGTTCAGTGCTGGTTGGTGATGCTCATTTCCCAAGATAATACCTACCTTCTCTGAGGGAGACTGGAAAATTCCAGCATCTGCTTCCCTGGGTCTCCAGACCTTTCTAGGGGTGCCTAGGATGAGGTTTGTGGAGAGCTTTGTGAGGAAGAGATGGAGTCAGAAGCTAGCCGTCGACTTTGTTGGGGGCAAGAAGGATTCCAGGGTTCCCTACTTGTGGTGTGGGTCTCACTGCTACTGCCACCCGTTAGTCACTATTCTCTCCAGGTGTTAGAAGAACAAATCATAAAGCAAATCAAATCAAATCAAATCTAAATAGGAAAAGAAGGAAAAACCTCAAGTTATCAATAGTAAGTTAGAGTTTAAAAAGTTAAGAATAAGAAAAGAATTTAACAAAGGAGTAAAGTAAAAATTTTACCTAAGTGTAAAGTATGCCAAAAGCAAAAAGTTAAGAATGAAAATAAATATGGGAGATAAAATAAGATTTAGTGTGACATGAAAGGCTAATACCAACTAATTAAAATTTAAAAGTATGAAAGATAAAAATGACAATTGAAAACCATTAAATGCAAGCCCAAAATTAAAGAATATAAATATTTTAAAAAGAGACTAGGAATAGAGAGTTTTTTAGTGAAAAGAAAGAATTTGAGGGAGTGATCCATAACAGGGGAGAAAGAAATGAATCAGCATTTGGGTAGGAGGAATTTTTTGACCTCTGCCCCCATCCTCAGGAATATCTGATATGCACCTTGAGGAGAGATAGTCCCCCCTACCCCATCAGAGTGGGTAATGGAAATGTTTCTGATGGGGATATGTTTTGCATAAGGGATATGAAGGGAAAGAGGAGGGAGGGAGCGGGGAGAGAGAGTTAGACAGATGGAGAGGGAAATACATGCACAGAAAGAAACACGGAATGAGAGACAGAGGCACAGAGAGAGACATACATGCCCAGAGACACACAGAGATAGATACAAAGAGAGATGCTCAGAGAGAGACATGCACAGAGACATATACAGATATAGAGAGGTATCTATAAAGAGAGTGACAGAAACACAGAGAAAGAGAGAGAAACAACACAGAGGCACACAAATAGAAGGAGACACAGACATACACACAAAGAAGGACAGAGATGTCTAGAGACACAGAGACACAGAAGGAGAGACACACAGACACATACATACCTGACCACAGATGGACCTATATACAGAGGGGCACAGAAGGACAGATGCATACACATACACACACGCAGAGACAGACATAGAGACAAACACATACAGACAAACAAGAGAGAGAGATTCAGAGACAGATAAGCACAGAGACACACATATAGACAGAGAGACACAGAGAAACACAGTGAGAGAGACACAGAGACATACATATACACATGCACATACCCAGAAATTGAGAGGCTGACTAAGAAAGAGAGGTAGTGTCAGAGAGAGAGAGAGAGACAGAGGGAGAGAAAGACAGTGATAGAGAGAGGGGACAAGGACAAACAAGTGAGTCAAACCCAGGCAACTAGACAGCCAGGCCAGACAGGCAGGGATTATCGCCAGTGGAGAGAGGCCAGGCTCTGGCTGTGGAGCACGAGGACCACTTACTTGACAGCAGTGTTTGCCTCTGTCACGTGCCTGTGGGCATAGTGTTCTGAGAAGCTCTTCTGTCACTAGTCCCTGCTCACAGGAAGACAGAGGGTCCCGCTCCCTTGTCAAAGAGAAGGAGCTACCTCCTGGTATGATGGAGGTCCCTTCTAAGGAGAGCTTCAGATGCCTCAGCACCTCTAGTCATCAATCAGATTTGCCTTATATTCAGAATTGGAAAAGTGAGCTCCCCACAACAAGGGAAGACTGGCACCACAAAGTGACCATTTGCAGGAATCCATAGCTGTATAAAGTTCCACAGCCAAGCACCCCGCACGTGCCTTGGTGGCTGTAAGATCTTTGCAGGAACCTGAATAGTTCGGTGCTGATACATCTTCTTTTGGTTTCCGTTGTCAGCTGCAAACCCTTGACATGGACGATTATCTGCAAGCCACAGCAGACCACATCCTGGCCCAGCTTTTCTTCAAGAAGCAAAGTGAGTTTAAGAAGATCCCCAAATTCAAGGAGGACCAGGCAATCAACCTGCCTTAGATTTGCTGATGAGTTCATATCTATTCTTCCTTCCTCATTTGTTACCGTTTTTAAAGGAGGACCACTTGGCTAATGAACCTGCAGCTCTTCACAGAGTGGAAGCGAGAAAGCAGGTGCACAGCAGCCCTGTGGGCTCACTTAGCTGGTGGTGATGATAGGCAGTTCATGCTAAGGGAATGTTTTCTTATACAGTCATGTGTCGCTCGATGATGGGAATATCCTCTGAGAAATGTGTCGTTAGGCGATTTTGTCATTGTGCGAACATCATAGAGTGTACTTACACAAAGCTAAATGGTATAGCCTACTACACACCTAGGCTATGTGGTACTAATCTTATGGGACCACCATGAGGACCACCATTGTACATGCGGTCCATCATTATGTGGCGCATGACTGTATTCTGTGTAGATTAGTAGATTTATGGAGAAGATCTGATAAATTAATATATTTTTTTGTATGGATTTTAGTATATGTGTATATATTTGTTTACTTTCCTTTTGTTACTTCAAATTTATTATTTCAAATGAAAATCCATTCTTCTTATGTACTTTAGTAAAACTTAGTACCATGCGTGTATTTTTGTTATTGATCACTGTGAAAGGAAGTAAGGCGGTGAGCCTATGTACGTACATATTGAGGCACCAGAACCCAGCTACATTGAACCTTGTCTGGAGAGTTTAGTATAGAATCCTAGCCTGGTAATTCCCAACCCTTTTGTTGACATGAAGATACTTTTTATAGTGCCAGAATTTTCAAGGACTTATTTTTATGAGTAGTTGTATACTTATTGCATGTTATCTGAGAATATACTTGATAAAATAATTATGAATTCAATACCATCTTTGAATGTATTTGGATTTTATTAATCACATCATCAGCTATTTACACTTGAGGAATAGTCATCCCTGTATTTGAGAAGCGTGTGGTTTATTTAGTCTGTTGGCGAGGCTGGTTGTGTATATGAATTCGAGGACAGCCTATCATCACTCGGAGGCTAATCAGGGACTGGTGGTCTCCAAGCTGGGAGTCACTGTCTTAAGTAGAAAAGAGTTTGTTCAAGTGGAATCTGTGCCTGATTTTTGTTTGCAATTTATTTTAACAGATGTTTGATACACCTGCCTTGTGCTTGGATATAGGATATCTCGGATATCCTATAAAATTCTAAAGTCAGTAATAGCTCCTTTTTAATGCTTTCAACCACCACACCATCCCCTTTCAACTACTCTCCTGACACCTAATAGGATTTCTGGAAATCTTAGGATGTTTGTTCGTAGGCTACAAAGAATCTGTGTGTTTCTTCTCTCACTTTCTGTCTCTCTGTCTGGATAGCTAGCTCTGTTGACTACAAGTGCAGAATACAGTGAGAATCAGGAATGGCTCACTGTTAGCATGGGGAAGTAGCCATCTACATAATGTACATCATCAGATCACAAAAGACCTGTTATCCCTTGGAACCACCTTACTGCGTATTTCCTTACTGCCCTTTTCTGGGAGAGCCAGCTGAGATCAGAGTTTGGTAGCGACGGGAGTTTCATGGTGGTGGTGGTGTGTTGAAGAGATTTTACAGGGATGGGTCACCATCTAGGAGGAGGAATATGGTTGAGAAGGTGCGGGGAACAGCACAGGACAATGGATATGTGGAAGGAGGATGTCCAGATAGAGGGGAACTAGTCATAAAACGTAAATGGCAACGTGTGTGGACAGATTTTGTTTTACTTTGGGAATTTTTTTATATATTATAAACCAGTCATAATCCATTTTCTTGTATCAGGAAGTATTGTATCAGATTACTATCTGGTCATTTAATAGAGATTTTATGCATCTTTGTATATTTTTTTTGTCATTGTAATTTTAAATGAAATCTGTTCTTATGGTTTTATGTATTTGAAGCATTACTGGATTCCTGCTGTGCATCCTTGAAATATGATATATCATCACCTAAAGAAAATATGTTATGGTGCTGGAACTTTCTGGCTTTCCTGATAATAATATACTTGAAGCCTGACTTAGGATTCCAATCTACTACTATGTATTTAAAAAAGAAAAATCTTAAAAATAAAAATAATCTCATGAGGATAATTCAATTGGAATATTGTTGGTGTGTTATTTTATGGGGGAATATGTTCTTAACTTTCACTTGGTTCTAATTTCAGTCCTTTTTCCCTCCTTGGGATGCTGATTTCTCATTTTCAGACCATTTTGTTCATTAGGGTGATTTTATCCATTAATTCTCAAGTGCTTTCAGGCATTTTGGTATATCTGCTTTATTTATTACCAAATCAATAGACTGAAGAGTGAATTGCTCAATCAGACTGATGATTTGGCATCATTCAGGCAAAACCCACACATTTGATTGAAAACCTCCTTTAAAGCTGAACCTGCCTTAACCATTTTATACACTCAGTCTATAATGCAGCCACATTTAATTCATCTGAAATGGTATGAATTGTACATAAAATGTCCTTAAATGTCAAAAAAAATCTTTAAAAAGAACTTTGTTTTTAACAGCAGCTTTGAATAACAGAATGGAATGAATTGATTTGAACAGAGGAACTACAGTTTAGGTAAACACCACTGAATGCTCCTTATTGCTTCTAAATAGTGGAAGGTAGTTATAAAAAGTTCCTTTGTTCATAATCTAATCCTTTCCTATTGAAGAGTAATCAGGCTGCTTTTTATCACCCAACCAATTGAGGAAAAGGAAAATAGTTGCTGTTACTATATAAGTTGATTCCCAATGACCATAATTTTTCAACAGTTGAAAATGATTCATCACTATAATATTATTGCTTAAAAAAACTAAAAAACAAAGCAAAAAGAAAAAAAAAGCCACAGCACTTTTGTGCTATAATTAAAAGTTACAAGTGGTGTCTCCTCTGTACTCTGCACTCACCATAACTCTCCTCACCCTCTTTTGCCCCCTGGTAACCACCAATCTGTTATCTGTGTTTGTTTGTTGTTGTTGTTGTTTTTTAATCTTCTACATCAGTGAGATCATATGGTATTTGTCCTTCTCCATCTGACTTATTTCGCTTAACATAATACCCTCAAGGTCCATCCATGTTGTCTCAAGTGGCAAGATTTCATCTTCTTTATGGCTGAGTAGTACTCCACTGTATATATATATATACCACATCTTCTTCATCCATTCATCTGTCCATGGGCACTTAGGTTGTTTCCAGGTCTTTGCTATTGTGAATAATGCTGCAATGAACATAAGGGTGAATATATCTTCAAATTAGTGTTTTTGTGTTCTTTGGATAAATACCCAGAAGTGGAATAGCTGGATTATATGGTAGTTCTATTTTTAATTTTTTGAGGAATCTCCATACTGTTTTCCACAGTGGCTGCACCAATTTACATTCCTACCAGCAGTGTACAAGTCTTCCCTTTTCTCCACATCCTCTCCAATACTTGATTTTTTTGTCTTTTTGATAATAGCCTTTCTGATGGGCATGAGGTGATATCTCATTGTGGTTTTGATTTGCATTTTCCTAATAATTAGTGATGTTGAACATCTTTTCATGTGCCCAATGGCCGTCTGTATATCTTCTTTGGAAAAATGTCTGTTCAGATTCTCTGGCCATTTTTTAATTGGGTTGTTTGTGTTTTTGTTGTTGAGTTGCATGAGTTCTTTATATATTTTGGATATTAACCCCTTACCAGATATATGATTTGCAAATATTTTCTCCCAATTGGTAGGCTGTCTTTTTGTTTTGTTGATGGCTTCCTTTGTCGTGTAGAAGCTTTTTAGTTTGATGTAGTCCCATTTGTTTATTTTTTGTTTCACTTGCTTAAGGAGACATTTCCAAAAAGATATTGCTAAGACCAATGTCAAAGAGCACACTGCCTGTGTTTTCTTCTAGGAGTTTTACGGTTTCAGGTCTCACATCCAAGTCTTTAATCCATTTTGAGTTAATTTTTGTGTATGGTATAAGACAGTGGTCTACTTTCATTCTTTTGCATGTGGCTGTCCAGTTTTCCCAACACCATTTATTGCGGAGACTTTCCTTTCTCCATTGTATGTTCTTGGCTCCTTTGTCAAAAATTGGTTGTCCATAAATGTGTGGGTTTATTTCTGGGCTCTCAGTTCTGTTCCATTGATCTGTGTGTCTGTTTTTGTGCCAGCACCATGCTGTTTTGATTACCATAGCTTTGCACTATACTTTGAGATCAGGGCATGTGATGCTTCCCTCTTTTTTTTTTTTCTCAGGATTGCTTTGGCTATTCAAGGTTTTTTGTTGTTCCATATAAATTTTAGGATTCTTTGTTCTATTTCTGTGAAAAATGTCATTGAGACTTTGACAGGGATTGCATTGAATCTGTAGATTGCTTTAGGAAGTATGGACATTTTAACTATGTTAATTCTTCCAATTCATAAGCATGGAATATCTTTCCATTTCTTTGTGTCTTCTTCAATTTCTTTCAACAATGTCTTATAGTTTTCAGTGTACAGGTCTGTCATCCCCTTGGTTAAACTTATTCCTAGGTATTTTATTCTTTTTGTTGCAGTCATAAATGGGATTATAGTCTTGATTTCTCTTTCTGCTATGTCATTGTTAATGTATAGAAATGCAACTGATTTTTGTATGTTGATTTTGCATGTTGATTTAAAATTTTAAGTCATCCCTCAGAAAAATTTTGCAAAGCAATTAGTAACCACTTGTTTTTTGTCTCTCTTTTCAGGAAGTTGGGCAATTAAGAAGCAGCATTTTTAATTTCTTTCTGTTTTGGTATTAAGGATGCAGTGTACTGTAGGTGTCAGTAGTGTCAAGAATAAATTAAATGAAAAATAGAACAATTACTAGCATTCCTGAGTATTAGCACTGCTCAGAAAATTGTTGTCCTTGGTGGTGATTTTGTCTCTGTTCATAAGGAGTTATAGAAAGTAAAAACTGAGAAGAAAAAATTCCTCTCAGCCAGGATGGATTGTCTTTTCAAATATACTATCTCCTATCTCGTCAAATAAGCCATTGGAGGTGGGTTTACCAGTTTATAGCACTGAGTTCCCACCTGACCTGGGTGCAGGAAGGAGTTTTTAAATATACAGATGGCTACAAGACAGAGAAGCACAAACACACAAAAGAAAAGAGAAAACTAAGAGTTTAGTTTTTGTTTTAAAATTCCATGACTTGGTCAAGGGCTGGAGCAGAACTCTTGAACTTTCTTCCAATGAGATATCTTGAATTTTCTCCATAAAATATTTGCTTTCGATGGGCTACTTTTCTCATCAGGCACGGTCTACTTCAGCCCATATGTTTAGCTACCACTCCTTAGGTTGTTAACTTCTAACTTCTTATTTAAGTGTAGCATACATGGAGAAAAGTGTACACATCATAAATTTACAACTTGATGGATTTCTGCAAACTGAACCTGCCCATCCAACTAGCACCTTGATCAAGAACCTTCACATTACCTCCAAGTCCTCTTGTGGTGCCAGCTTCACTCACCACCCCAGATATGATAAAATTACTTGTGCCTGTTTTCCAACTTTATGTAAATTGAATCATATTTTATGTGCTTTTCGGTACCAGATTTCTTTTGCTCAACATTAGGTTTGAGAAACTCATTCATGTTGTGGCTCCTCCTTAATTTTTATGCTTCTTAGCTCTTTTGTTCCTTTCTCCTCAGATAAACAAACACTTGGCTTTTATGTGTCGCCTCCTTGATTCAGCATTGACAGCTCTGATACGGACATAGATAGAGTGACTCTAAGTCAGGTCCTCATGGTGGCCTTGATGGCTGGGGCTGTCCCTGGTTTTTCTCTCTACGTGGTTATCTGGGAAGAACTGAGAGTTAAGAGGAGTGAGGAGGAAAAGACATGGCCAGCTCTCTCTGCCCTGCAGCACCTCTTCCTTTGATACTCTCCATCCTTACTCCAATCCCTTCTCTCCCAGTCCATTAGGTGGCAGGAGCTTGGCAGATGCTGGCTATACCAGCCAGGTTAAGTTCCAGGGCGATGCTTTTCCAAACAGGAGTGATTTTCCTACCTAATTAGTGAGGCAGAAGTGGAGGGAGGTAGTCTAGGAACAGATTACCAGCTTTTATAATGGGAAGATTTGTTTGGCTGGTAATTTATTCATGAATTTTTCCTCTTCTGGTAAGCCTGCCCATCAGAAATGATTTAATGCTTTATAAAATATATAAATAACTTTATCAACATCTTTTTCAAGAGAGATTGAGATTTAAACCACATAAGCACAAGCTTAGATGAAACAATCCAAGAACTCTGATTCATTCAAGTTTAGCCAATTGATTTTATAAAGATTTTTTTCCAGGTCTCTTTGTGGTATGAAATTTATAATAGTAGCTCTGTAATTTTGTAGGTCATCTTCTTACTAAGTACTAGTCAAATTCACTCATTTTCATGCACTATGCAGAAATAAAGCCAATAGCTGTCTGAATTTGTCAACTTCAAATACTAAAACAGTCTCAAGAAAATCAATAGATGTCTTACCACTCTTCCAACTTATTCTTCTGGCCTCAAAGGCAGAGAATATTCACTGGAATAAAGTCAACTTAGATTTTTGAGTTACAGCTAAAGTGGTCATAAAATAAGGTATTTATAAGAGAATTGTGCATTTCTTTTCTGATACTTCTTTAATATTACAGTCAGCATTTGTAGCACTGGGAGAAATTTAGGAGGAAGGGGGAGGAAACAGAGTAATAGTTGTTGGGATTTTAGATGCTAAGGGAGACACAGACCCCCCTGTAACTGCAGTGACTGCAGGAAGGGCAGTCAGGGTGGTGGAATATGGGGCTGGAGTTGGTGAATCCTTTGGCAAGTCCCTTCTTACATTCCTTGACACTGGCTGCCTATTTGGAAGAGCCATTCTAGAGGCAACAACTCATTTGGAGAGGCCCCCTCCATTCTCTTCTTCTTGGGGCATGAGGACCATTTCGACTTACAGCATGAAATATTGAAAATTCTGTATATGCAAGCACTAAACATTCCCCAAACCCAACATGTAAAGGTCAAATGGAATAGGAGACTCACTTTTTGAGGCCTTAAGTGTGAAATACGGGGGAGAAGGGGGGAATTTGAATTTGAGTATTTTCGGACAGATGCTGGTAAGCACAGATTGATCTGAATGATGAACTGGTTGCAGGGGTGGGACTCCAGCCATCAGTCATGCATCCACAATAGGCATGTAGGAGATTAATATGAACTTGAATTAGTATATGAAACCTTTCCCAAAAGTGTCTTTGTGTAAAGGAGAGAACAACTCCATCCGTTAAGTGTCACAGGCCAGATTGCTTTGTCACCTGCTATGGCATCTCTGTATCTGTCTGGAAGGCCACATGGCTTGTTATTGTGTTTTAGAGACTTGCTGCTTATAGTGACCCCATTTCCTTCACCAAATTCCCACTGTGTGCTGCTGTAAGCCCTGCCTCCCAGATCCTCACCATTGCTTGACCTCACCCTACCCCTATATGCAGGAAGGCTGTATGAGAAAAATGGACCCCCAGAGCTGGGAAGGGACCATATAGATCAGCTAGTCCAGGAAGTCCAAGCTGTGCTCCCACAGGGCCCTAAGCAGCCTACAAAGAGTTGGGACTTGGAGAAGGGCCAAGCCAAACTGTGGGTGCCCAATGCCCCTTCCAGCCTTCACCTTGCCCTGCTCGGAAAAAAACAGAAAAGAGTTCAATGACCTGGCCCAAGTGCTTTCCTTTCCAGATAAGGAAATTGGGGCCTGAAGAGCTCACTTCCCAGATACAAAGCATGTGAGAATGGTAGTGCTAAAACTGCTCTAGAAATTGATGATGTCTAGGAACTGGAGGGCCAGCTCTCACTTGTGGAGGATGGAGTTAAAGCGCAATGTATCTTTGTAAGGCTTTGGCTTCATTGAGAAATTTTAACCTTCCAAAGGATGTGCTTGCAACCTTCTTTTGATTCTCTACATTTTTGGAACACAGCTTTGGGGAGCTGTGCGTGCTGTTTCAGGAAAACATTCAACGGCAAACTTCAGCAAGTGCTTCACGTGGCAATGTGAGGCCAAACACAGGGTACTATGATGAAGACGGCTACTCCACTTTAGTCTTATCTTTGGTCCACAGCTCCCTCCCACCCCGTAGAGAAGACCACGATGAAATGATCAACATGCCTAACCCACGTCCCATAGTTCCTGGATGACTGCTTCTCCACTTGTGATGGCGCTGGAGATCCTTGCTCTCACTCCTCTGCCCATCTAAACTCATCTCTCCTTTAGACCCATCCCAAACTCTAGACATGCCACTGTCTACTTGATCTTTCCACTTGCTTGTCTAACATCTCAAATCCACATGAACAAAAGTGAATTTCTGATTTTCTCTCCTAAACGCACTCCACTTGAGCATTTTTTATCTTGGTTAATGGCAACTCTATCCTTCCAATTACTCAGGCCAAAACCTTCAGAGTCATTCTTGCCTCCCCTCTGTCTCACATCCTCCATCCACTCTGTCAGCAAATCCTTGATCTGATCAGTTCTCGCTACCTCCACTGCTACCACCTTGGTCTGAGCCACTATCATTTCTCTTCTCTTTTGCTTTAGGAGCTTCCTGACTTGGCTTTTTTTCTGCCTTTACATTGCACTTTCAGTCTATTCTTAACAAAGTAGTCAGTGCGATCCTTTTTGTAAGTAATTCAGATCATATCATCCTATCTTCAAAGCACTCCAGTGGCTCCCCATTTCACTCGGAGAGAAGGGAAAAGATCTACCCCTCTCCATCTCCGGTCCTCCTCCATATCCTACGCTTCTAAGCCACAACCTTCCAAGCCACACACTTCCAACCCACACTCTTCCAAGCCACGCCCCATACCCCTCCATGCCCTTCCTCTTCCATGGTCATCCCCTCCATACCTCACCACCATTACTTCTCTGACCTCATCTCTACTACTCTTGCTCTTGGTCACTCCACTCCAGTCACCTACTCCCTGGGCTGAGCCTCAACTCCCTTGGCTTGTTTCTGAATTAGGACATTTGGCTGGTGGTTGCCTCTTCACGGATCACTCCAGCCAGATTTCTAACCCCCTCCCTCCTTCAGGACTTTGCTCAAATGTCACTTTCTCAATACTCATCCTAGCTAAAATGGAACAATATCTGCCACCCCACACTTGTCTCTCCTCACCCATTTTTGCATATGGATATGCATAGGAATATTTCTGGATACAGAAAGCTGGGGGAACGCTCGGAAATCTTGCAAGACCCGATGCCCGAATTGTGCCCAAAGAAACCCTGCTGATGCCTTCGTCCCGGCACGATGCCTGGAGTTCCTGTACAAGACGTGAACCAGCAGGGGGTCGGCAGGGCTCTGGCAGCCTTCCTGCAAAAGTCTGGGAAGTTGAAAGGCCCTGAATGGGTGGACACTGTCAAGCTGGCCCAGCAGCCATGTAGAGTTTGCTCCCCACCGTGAGACCTGGTTCTGAGCATGAGCCGCATCCACAGCGCGGCATCTGTCCCTCCGGGGGTGCCTAGGTCGCCTAGTGACCCAGATCCACGGGGACGTCACAGACACGGCATTCTGCCCAGCTACCTCAGCCGAGGCTCCAGGAACGTGGCTGCCGGTCCTCCAAGCCCTGGAGGGGCTGAAAATGGTGGAAAAGGACCAAGATGGGGGCCACAAACTGACACCTCTGGGACAGAGAGGTCTGGACAGGGTTGCCAGACAGGTAGTAACTGCCAACAAGAAGCAGTAGACAAATGATGCTGGGTTAATAAATTATCTCATTTGTTAAAAAAAAAAAAAAAAAAAGAACAGCTGGGTTCAAGGTTTACAGACTTAAGTGTTTGCCAGCTATTTGCCAAACTACCATCCAGAAAGAGTCTGCTAATTTACGTTCTCACCAACAGTGTGTAAATTCCTTACTCCAAACCCTTGATATTAATGCATTACCACTTAAAAAAAATCTTTGCTAATCCCATAGGCAAAGAATTATATATTATCATTGTTTTAGTTGACATATCCTTGATCACAATTGAGGATGAACATCTTTTTACAACTTTATTGATAATTCGTGGTTTTTACTTATATGAATTGTCCTTTGTCTATTTTTCTTTTTTAAAAAATAGTGAAATTATAAAAGATCTTTATGAATTAACTGTTTCTTAGCATTACACATCACACCCAGCTTACTTTTTATCTTTTTTATGGTGTTTTTCTGGTCATGTGAAAGTTTTAGATGTTTAGTCTACTATGTCAACCTTTTCTTTTATTTTGCTTAGAAAAGTGTCTCTCACCCTTCCTCATATGAATATTGATTCATATTTTCTTCTACGTTTTCTAAGACTTTATCTTTATATTGAAATATTTATGTAATATGGAGTTTATCTAGGTTTAATATGTGTGATAGTTTGCCAAAATGGCTATAATTCTGACTCTTCTCAGTATGCAACCCCTCTCTGAAATACGACATTGCGGCTCTGCCGTGAGGAGGTGGAATCTGTTTCCCCACCTCTTAAGTCTGAGCTGGTCTTGTGACTTGCTCTAACGAATAGAATAGAGTGGGAGTGACAATGTGCCAGTTCCAAGGCTAGACCTTAACAGACCCTTCAAGACTGCTCTCTCGGAACCCTACAGGGCCATCATGTGAACAAGCTTGCTGGATGAGAGATGCATGTGGCCCTGTTGCTCTCCATCACTTGAGCTAACAGCAAGCCAACTTCCAGAGATGTGAGTGAGGTTGATGTAGACCAGCTGGTTCCTAGCCAAGATATCAGCTGGCCGTTGGTTAGCTGGCAACAGCAGAAGCATGAATGAGCCCAGCCAAGACCAGACGAAGAGCTGCTCTGCTGAGTTCAGCCCAATTGCTGACTCATAGGAAAATGAACGCAATACATGGTGGTTGTTTTTAAGCCCCTAGGGTTTGGAGCTTGCCTTGTTATGTAGCAAAACGTAACTGATGTATGAAGTAGGGAATCCCATTTTATTTATCCAAGGGTTAGCGTGTGGTCTAACACCAGTACTGAATATTTCATCCTTTCTCTACTGGTTTGAAATGTCACTGTTATTCCAAATATATTGTCTTGGTTCTCCCTGTGGGTTCTCCCTTATGTTCAGTTGATTTGTCTGTCTTTTGTGTAACTGCCCTGCTCAATGATATGCTTTAATATCTGGAAGGCTAGATCTCACTTCATTAGTCTTTTCTCCTACAATTCTTAGCTATTCTTGTATTTTTATTCTTCCAGATGAATTTGGTATCATTTTTCTATATTCCAAAAAAAATACGTTGAGCTTTTTATTGGGGTGATAGTAAACATATAATTAGAAAAGTATTGACATTTAAAAAATATTGAGCTCTCTTACCTCAAAATACAATATTTTGAATCATTTGTGAAGTCATATTTTATATATGTCAAAAGAATTTTATATTTTTCCTTATGTTGCTTTCTCACATTTCTTATTAAGTTGATGCTTGTGTATTTTATATTAAAAATGGGATGTTTTTTATTATATTTTATAATTGATCATTTTTTATATTTAGGAAAACTATCAACCTTGATATATACATATATTTTTTTCTCCCCAAAGCCCCATGGATAGTTGTATGTCATAGCTGCACATCCTTCTCCTAGTTGCTGCATGTGGGACGTGGCCTCAGCATGGCCAGAGAAGTGGTGTGTCAGTGCGCGCCCGGGATCCGAACCCCGGCCGCCAGCAGTGGAGCGCGAGCACTTAACTGCTTGCCTCGATATATTAATTTTATAACTGACCACCATCTGAGCTCTCTATTTTTAGAAAAATGTTTATAGTTGTGTTTCTCAGCTATACAAATCATATCATTGCAAATAATGATAACATCTTCCTTTTTATTATTTTTTTTTCTCTATTTTGTTGTTGCATCTTATTGCTTTGGTTAGCACTTTCAGAGTAAAGTTAAAGAATAGTGGTGACGGGGTCACCTTTTCTGAATCTTTGTCTGTATTGTTTTCTTTAAACAAGATAGTAACTCCGAGAGCAGGGTCCACCTCTTGTTTTATTCTTTCTCCCTTGAGCCTTAGCACAGTATGTTGCTTATATCTGACAATAAATATTTAGTCACTCAAGGATCAACCAGTTAGTGCAGACCTTCTTTGTGACAGGCATTTTTCTAGGCACTGGGTGTGCAATGATTAAGGTAAGCTTCCCTAGCTTCCGAACTCTTTCAGTCCAATCATATTATTCAGGTTTTGGAGTTGGAAAGAACCAGGGCCTAACCCTGGCTTCGTGTCTTACCAGTTGTGGACTTTGGAAAGTTTATGTCACCTTTCTAAATTTCAGTTTTATCCCCCTGAAAATCTGGAACTGAATAGTAACCCTCTCATGAGCTTCTTGGGAAAATTGGATATATTTATGTATAAAAGCATATTGAAGACGTTCTGAGTAAATGAACAAAGAGGAAATACAGGGAGAGCAGCTATGGTGGAGGGGGAAACTACAGGCTCACATTTGGACATGCTGAGTTGAAAGTGCTCGTGGAAATCTAAATGGGGTTACACGTTGGGCAGTTGAATATACAGATCTGGAATTGGGAGAGATTTAAATTTATGAGTGTGCCACTTAGGTCCTTAATGTTTCAAGGCCCAGAAAATCACTCTGGCCACTGTAAAAAGGGTGTTTTTTGGAGGGTGGGTGGGTGGGAGGGGAAATACATATGAAGCTAAACTGAAGATGGAAATCCACCAGAAGTGAGGCAGCTCAAGGACGGATATTGGATATTGGATATTATTTCTGCTTCCTTCAATCCCCTCTTATAACACTTGTAATGTTGACTTTTTCCCGCTAAGTTGTCAAGATGCTTTATCTCTACTGCAGGAGTGGAAACTCCTTGGGGGCAGGGATTTTCCCCTCCTTATTCATTTTCGTTTTCTCTGCACTACTGCAGTAGGTGCTCAACAAATATTAGTTGAATGAATGAAATTGGAGGTGACATAATATAAATATAAATTAATGAGCTCGCCTTGATAAGACTCAGGCCATAAATATAAAATAAAATTTATATAAAGAAAAATATGAACATCAAATTTACAGCTGAGGTGTTTAGCAATTATAATGGATATTATTGGCTACGCATTATTGACAAGGAAATCGTTGGAATCTGAGCGGATGGCTCAGTATTTTGATGAGATTTTGTGGTTAGGATATCGAGCCTGAACCAGAGGGCTGAAACTGAAATCGCTCTGCCTTTGGGCATCAGATGGCGCTCACACACCAGCAGAGAAGTTTTTGCAAACTGCCTTGGTCTGAGATTTCTGTTGTACCAGAGGGGACAGCTATGGCTCTACAGGAAATTCTGCAATTAATTGATTTCCTGCGGACCTCTGGGCCACAGCTCTAGTCTCCAAAGAAGGACTTGGTACACACTCATGAAAACCTGGCTGTAAAGCACCCATCTCAGCCTTGTATTGGGGGCCGAATCCTATTTCTGTGAATGCAGAGACACTGTCTTTTCTCGCCTTTTAAACAGCTTCTTTACAGAGAAAGGAAAGGCCAAAGGAAAAAAGCAGAGAAAGAAAGCTAGAGAGAGAGGGCATCATCTGAATTCAGGAATCACTGCTGACCTACCCAGAAATCCAGGGTGGAAATACTTTGGGCAAATCCCTCGTCCAGAGCAAGCCTGGGTTCCTTCTTACGGGGAATGAGGACACTGCCTCAATGCTCTCAGATCTTTAGGAGGTGAATTTGTACCATGTCCTGTCAACTCTCATCTCCTTGCTGTGCAGGAACCATTGTGCCTTGATCTCTCTTCTCCTGTTTTCTCTCCTCCATTGCTCCTGGGGCTTCCATTATCAGTCTGCAGGGATGACGTGGTGAAAAAAAAAAAATGGGCTCTGCCACTTACTGCCTGAGCTAGTGTCCTCTTTGAGCCTCAGTTTACTTATCTGTAAAATGAGGTTAACAATACCTACTTGGAAAGGTTGTTTTTATAAGAATTGAACAAAATAATAAATATGTGGTGAATCATTTGCTTTCTTTTACCTCTGAATAAACTACAAATGCAGACTAACACTAATCAAGAACTTGAGTCTAAAATCTTCATTGATTCATTTTCAATCTCATTGCTTCTAAGCCATCACATTCGTTTCTCTTCAGTTGGGCTGGCTCTTTATGACACGATTGTTTTACCATTCACTCTTTTATGGAACAGGGGTGTCCTGTACACCTAATGTGCTCCAGGCAGTGGACTAGGTCCTGCTGAGAATGTGACAACAAGAACAACATCCCGGACCTCACGGAATGTATGTTTAGGGGCAGAAGTAAATAATAAACAAGTAAATAAACACATAATATGTAATTACAAATATTTACTATGAAGGAAACAAGCAAGTGCTATGGTTTAAAAAAAATAACAGTAAGTGGAGGGCTATCTTAGTTGGGATGGTCAGGGAAGACCTATTTAGGGAGGTGAAATCGAAATACAGAGGAAATGGAGACAAAGGTGTGTACTTTCCGGTGGAGCAGGCTAGGAAACAATCCATGAACACCTCTTGAAAGATTTTTAATTTTATTACCTTTAAATAATAAATGCAACAATGCTTATAATAATGTAATAATACCATCCAACCTGTAACATTTTGCAGTTTATATTAACATATATTTTTGGAATATTGCATCAAGTGTATCTTTTTACTGTGGTACTTTACTCTCAGCCTGGTCCATAGCAGGTGCCCAGTGAATGCCTGTTGAATGAATAAATGGTTACAACGATCCCCCAGTGTAGGCAAGGCAAGTGTTGTTGCTCCATTTCAGGGATATTAAATGACTTGTCTCTGGTTGTATGGCTCACAAGCGAGTGGAACTAGAACTGGAATCTTGATTTCTTTTTTGACTTTTGCTCCACTGTTCTTCTCAGTATTTCACTCTTTGGAATTAAAGTCTCATCCTGACGTTTATGGAAGTTCTCTTCAATACACAAGAATGCTTAGGTGAGATACAGCCCATACATTTGACAGAAAACCAGTGCAATCCTGTGGGGAATAAGTTGTTTCTAGGTGACAGGGGCGTTAATCCGAGTGGAATTATCCACACCACCTAGACTCTACCTGTAAAGTTCTGGGCAGGTTTACACCTGCCAATGCTGATTCTTGGGCATATTTCACAAACCAATGAATAGCCCCTAAATTCTAATGCTTCTGTGAGCTGTTATTAAAGAATGATTCCAAAGCTTCAGGAAAGATGTGGTGGCAACATTGTACATATTTGTAGAAAAGCAGCATTTTAGGAGTGGGAGACAGATTCCTTCACATTCGCATCTATATTCACCCCTCCTTTGTAGGAGGTGAAGTTCATGTGTGTCTCCTGAGTCAGTGGATTAAGTAGGTAACTAAAGAGATGCCTGAATAGAACAATTTGAAGGTAAGATCTCTGGCCAAAAAAATCTCCCATGGGGTTCTGGAATGCCACCCCAATGGCTTTGTTTCCCCATTTAGGTAGAATCTTGACCTTGCAGCCTTTCTTTAAATACAAATCTATTAATCAGTTACTGAGCTAGGTTCTGTGAGAGATGCAAAGAAGAACACAAGTCCCCCGTCCCCCAAGAAATTCATTCATTCACTCATTCATTCATTCTTCATTCTACAAGTATTTCCTGAGTGCACACTATATGCCAGGCACTATGCTAGGCTCTGGAGGAGTCAAATAGCTGACGTACTTTAACGTTCACTACGGGCAGACACTGACTGTTCTAAGCGCCTTTTATGTGTTAACTCAGAGGCTCACAATCTCTGTTGATAAATCAGAAAGGGAGGTCCAGAGAGGTTAAGTGATTTACCTGAGGTCACACTGCTAGGGAATAGAAGCCATAAGATTCAAACTTGGGCAGTTTGTCTTCAGAATCTGAGCCTTAAAGGGTCCCTGCCCTTCAGGAGCTCACAGCCTAGTTGGGGGGACAGAACTGTAAAGAGATGAACTAGAGGCCAACAGGGCTGTGATCGAGGGATAACCAAGGAGGAACTAGCTGCCTGGAGGAGCCAGGGAGCGGTCACCAGACAGGAGACACTGACACTGGAGCCACAGTATAGTCACAAACCGTCTAAACACGAAAAAGCACCCCTTTTCTTCCTCACTGACTTCTTTGTTTTTGCTATTTAGGTGTATCATGCCCCTGAGGTCACTTTGCTATTGCAGTTTAAAATTATTTTTAAAGTAATAAATTGAATAAATTACTGATTTGAGCAATGAACAACATTTGGGTTGGTAAGATATGGCAGGTATACTATACATGAAGAGTTTCGCTTTATGCCCTTGAATTTCTCTCTCAACTTCTTTCGTCCTCTGGGTTCATTGTGGGGGCTGAGCCAGAGTGGAAATTGTAAGACACTGGTAGCTCTGCCAGGACCACGTGGCCTTCATTACAATCACTGGAAACAACTTGAAGGGAAAGTGGATGGATAAATTCAGCCACACCAAAGTGAGACTTTATTCATTAATTGTCTTCTTGCTTATTGTCCCTCAAAATATTGCATCCTCTGTCTCCTTTCCCTGAAGAACAATATCATCGCTTATTCCTGTCTGCAGTCCTCGAGGACACAGCCTGTGGCCTGCCTCTTCAAGGAAGTCTTCCCAGGCCCTCACCAGCAGTACGGATCCTTGCCTCATCAAACTCCTATGATGCTTAGCATCTACACCAGTCATCTCACTATTAGATAGGCATGGCTTTCAATAGCTAATATTTTCATATTATGATTTCGTATTTCATCTCGTCATACTCAACTCAGTACACTTTTCCTCAAACAGAAGCTTCCAGTTACCTAGGGTAGGGCTTCCTTTTAAAGCCAAAGCAATCATGAATGTGCAGCTGTAAGTTTCTCTCCTTTTTAGTTTGTAAGCAAGTCAATTTTCCTAATCCTATTTTGCTTTAAAATTAATTCCCCTTGTGACCAACTGCTAACACTTTTGCATAAACTTCATTTACACTGAAGTTACAAAAATGATTGTAGGTATCAGCACGGTTTTTGCACCTTTTGAGAATATTTGCATTGTTTTGTGTCCCCTTTAAAAATGTTTTTATCATAAAACACACATAACATACAAATTAGCATGTTAACCATTTGCGTATCCTTTTAAAATCTCCAATCTTTTGAGCTAAATAATCTGAATACATTTATTTATTTTTACACTTCTAATATTTCATATGTATAGGGCTCCATTTTTTCATTTGTTAAATGTATCCCACTGGAGCATTCTTGCCTTCCTTTTGCTTTTTTGTGATAAAAGTGAAAACACATGATGGCTAGATACATCAGGAATATATTTACATAATAAATTCATTACACTTTAATTTTTGTATTCCTAAATAACTCTGGATCATTAAAGGCTAACTAATGAGCTCCCAGTTATGGGTCACTGCACTCAGCTCATCACGTTGTGCTTTTTACCTCCACCCTCTTCTAGATTTCAAATGTTATCATACTCATAGCTGGAAGTGAGTTATTTTTGACGTTATGTTGAATATTGTGATTTAAAATCTATAATATGAATAATATGAATACACTACTATTAATAGGTAACACTTGTCAAATTCTTCCTATATTGTCAGGGGCTATTCTAAGTGATTTACATAGATTGACTTATGCAGGCAAAACATTAGTTCCAATCAATTTTGTTGCAGAATAACAGTTAATATCTTCTCATAACTTAGACCTACAGTGGATACAGATGTCTCTTGTCCTCTGCTGGATTTGTTCTTGGGACATAAGGCACAGATATTAAGGCTCACCAAACAGTAGGTGAGTAGCAAACTATGCTAGATTGGAAATCTCTTGAATTATTTATTTTTGATGCCCCAAGTGTTACTTAGCATGTAAATGTTTGAGAAATAAATTAATGAATATTACTTAATTAGAGCCCAACAAAATATAGCATCATGATGGGCTTTGAAATGGCAGGGGAAACAGCTGTGCAGGGAGCTGAGTTTGCAACTAGAACTTACCTGCTGTTAGGGAGGGAACTATTCTTGTCAAGGAAAAATTTAAAGTACATAGTATTGGCTTCGTGCATGATTGCAAATGTCAAAATTCCATTAATTTGATTTTTAAAGTTTAAGGTATTCTGCCATTTGGTTACTCAGTATATGAATAGAATGACATTTATTCTACTTGGCTCTCTGTAAACTACACATTTGTTTGAAGGGTATCATTCATCCCTTTAATGAGAATTTTGGGAGCACAACATGTTGGGCTAAATAGGAGGTGTGATCGAAAGGAAAAGAACATACTCTGAAATTTAGACTCTCATGGAACACAGACCTAATATACATGACTCTTAAGTCATAATGGAAAACAGTGTAGGATTAAGTGGCCATGAGTGATACAGACAAGACAATACATCTGTAGAGTTCAAAGAAGGGAGACAATGGTCAGCTAAGGCCTTATGAGGGAGGTGAGATTCTGTTCAGACTTTGGCTGCAGCGAGGGAAAGAGGAGGGTCCTTTGGGTGTAGTGACTCCAAGCAGGATTGAATAAGGTCTGTTTTTTGAGGAAAGGTGATATTTTCTTCCTGATTGGAATGGGGAACGTTTTTTTTGGGGGGGGAGATTATTTATTGAGCACTTACTACATCATTAACTTAATCCATAATATAGCTCTATGAAGTAACTATTACTAATTCCATTTCCAGACGAGGAAACTCAGGCTAAGGGAGGTCAAGTCACTTGCCCAAGGTCATACAGCTGGTTGGTGATAGAGCAGACACTTGATCTCAAGTCTCTCCCTCACAAGAGTTTGTGCACTAACCCATCTGCTCCCATCCCAATTTGTCCGAATCTAAATATAACCCAAGCGTCAATCTCTTTCTTCAAGACTTCTCTTCCTTTAGTATATGTAGGGAAAGATGGGTTTATCTCCTATTTCCTCTGGTTTATTCCTTGGTGGCACATGTTCTTGCTCATTTCTCTCAGCTTTGCCCTGGGGCTCTGTTTGCTTCATAGGCAGTCAGTGCCTGGACTCTACAACCGTTGTCCTCATGATATAATGTTGGCTTCAGCAGAATGGTGATACGGAGAAGGAAGCAGTATCTTTTACTGCTCTGTTACTTAATTCTTTACCATATCACCAACATGAAACATTACTGAAGGCATAAACTGGAGGTTATCTTAGTTTGGATGTAGGCTTAGTTGTGGAAACAGAGACCCAATATTAATAAAGGCTTAACTATGATGGTAGTTTATTTCTCTACCATATATAAAAGTCCAAGCTGTAATGGCAGCTCTCCTTCATGACAGGAACAGGGGCCCAGACTTTCTCTACCTGGTTGCTCTGCCATTATGAGGCAGCTGCATGTAAGGTTCAAGGTGGTACACCATCATGTCTATGTCCCAGTGGAGTCTTTTAAAGGAACACCTGGAAATTGCACACATCACTTTCACAACTGTCCACTTGTCCAAAACTTAGTCATATGGTTTTATCTAGCTACACGGGCGGCTGGGGAATGTTGTCTATGTTCTGGGTGGCCAGGTAGCCAGCTTAAACTCAAAGGTTCTATTACTATGAAAAGAGGAGAATGAATATTGAGGGATAGTTAGCAATCTCTCCCTCAGAGGGAATTATAAAAAAGGAGAAAACTATGAAGCAGATAATAAATGTGGCTGTTCCTAGAGTCCAATAGAAAAGAGAAAACCATTAAAATTTCTTTGGGAGGGATGCTGTCCCAGAGCAGACATTGTCCAGTTACAATCTTTGCTTCCCTATTTCAAGTGTGCCTTCTTTCAGAGAGAGAGAGAGAGATGTTAATGTACATCTTCCTTCTTGTAACGGAACTTGTAAAGGAAACTATGTACTCCCTTCCACAGTAGTTCTCACCCTCAGATCCCTTATCCAGCACTATCCTTAGACACAATGATGTGCAGCCGTAGCTTTACCAAATTCTAAGTCATTCTATCTAGAATTACCTGCACGTGACAAGGGCAGAAAACCCAGGGTTGGCTTTTGTTGAGGTGAAGTTATGCCTCTTCATTCTCCAGCAGACCACCTGGGTAATTAATGGGGTATGTGTGTGCACTCACACACACAACACACACTCATATCCCACTCACAGGGACAAAAGTTATTCTTAGATTTGATACAATTTAAGTTCAAATTAATGAAGAGAAATGCTTTTTAAAGGCCACAGTCTGCACAGTTGCCGCAGCCCACAGCACTGAGGGGGTCTTATGTTCTATGTGGAGCAGAGTGAGTTTCTCCTCATTCACGGGAGACTCATCACTCTTTTCAAGCACCAGGGCCGTCTATCCCTATGGACTACTGTGTAGCTATTGAAAGAAGCTTTGAAATTACACCCTTTCCCCTTTGGGTCAGATAAAAGCTTTACCCCGGATGTACTCCTGTCTCCCCAGACTAATCTATGAAGGCCATAATAAAACAAATTAGAAACATATTTGCTTCTTTTCAGAGTAAACCCTATTCTGTGAGTGTGGTAGTTAGAGTTGTATTTAATTATATTTGGTAAAATGTTCTCTTAACAGGTTGAGGATTCTCTGAGCTTGTGCACCCTCCAGCGATGCTTGTTTTTCTGGTTTGATGCTGTTTTCCTTGATAAGTCCTTTGCACTTGCTTCTCTCTACTTTGCCACCTCTGATCCCAGCTCTGCTCCAACTGAGGATGCATTACATCCTTCCTGCCGGCTGCTAAATAGTTACTTTTAACTAAAACCTTGACTTACCATTCCCCAACAGCTCTGTTCCACAAAAGTTCCCCTCCAGAACGGGAGCATGAGTATCTAAGGCAGAAATATATAGAAATATAGAGTTCCTAAGTGACCACCATTAAGATGAATATCTTTGTTTCTCTTTCCTTCCTCTTCTCTTCTTGCATCTTCCTTTCTAAGCAAAGGAGACATTTAACTACAATGAAGTTTTCAAAACTTAGGGATAATTGGCGTCTAAAAGATTACTTTATGTTATTAAAATTACAAATTGAACAGACATCATAGAAGAGTGTTACAAATGCAGTCAGAGTGGTTTTTTGCTTCACATGAGCGGCTGTTTCCTTTTCAGAAGCAAAGTTGAAGTGAATGGCCACTCTGCCTGGCCCCTGGCAGCAGGTTCTGCATCCACAAGTAGTTCTCAAACTGGCCATCCATTAGAGTCACTGGGGGGAGGTTAAACAATGCCAGTGTCCGAGGCTCCCTCCTGGGGCTTCTCAGTTAATTGGTCTTGAATGTGGCTTGGACCTCAATGTTTAATAGGTGATTTTAGGGTGCAGTCACCATCTGAAATCTGTTCTCAACCTTTTCATAGAGATATTTCCAGCAGGATGCAATTCTGAGTTAGTGACTTATTTAAAAGTTGTTCTAAAGCACTTGCGCCTGGCTGGTAGAGAGAATAATTGGTGAGCAGCATTGAGGATCGGGTAGAATTAGAGATAAAGTTGAGAGTCCAAATCCTCTGGTCTGAAGTGAAGTGAGACACAGGTGCACTGTGGGGTGGGAGACAAGGTGACTGAGCCACGCAAGTGTGGGGTGAGGACACAGCTCAGTGAGGTAGATGAAGGAGGGAAAGAGTGAAGGGGTGGGCTTTGCTACTCCAGCCTTCTGAGGTAAAATTTTGACTGTAAAGATTTAGATTTACTATGTGCTTTGGAAAAGTGCACGGGAAAGGAGGAATCTCAAGTGCGGAAGTAGAATTAGAATTCCCTTCTCTTAAGCATCCCCTTTTCAGAGCTGCTTGGCTGGCCCTGTGTGCACTGAGGGGCTGGGATAAGGCAGGCTGGGCTAACCCTCCCTCCCCCAGCACTCTCCTCTCTCCGAGCTTTTCCACTGGGGTACCATGGACAGTTCCTACTCAACCTAGGGACATTTAAATTTGATCTGGGCTTTTAAATTTTCCTAAATCACTTTTTACAGCTTTGCCCCTTGGTTCCGTTAATCTCTACAATCCGGGGGTTTTAAGGGAGCTTTTTAAAATGAGACAGTTAGAAGTGGAGGAAAATGAGAGAAAATTCAAATTTTCACATTTGGAAACGTGGAGACATGGAACCAGCTGGTGGGATGCCTGGGTGAACAGTATTAGTATTGCTCCATTTACTCCTCAAAGGTAGTTTTGCTCTTTGTAGGCATTTATTTAGTGTTTTTCTGCATCTACTTGCTCTTCAATTATTGGTAAGATCTGATGTATGTCCAGATAGAACAATATTAAATGTCTACATTTAGGTCATATTACATTTCTGCCTTATAATAGTCTGCTTCAATAGATCGTTTGTTTTTCATTTAAGTGCAATACAAACATTGAGTTTGGCCTTTCTCCAGTTTTTTCTGTTGGCCACTGGAGGCAATGGTGTGTAAAATTTATACTTGCCTGGGAGCCTTGTAGTTAAGTGTTCAGAGCATTCTCTTTGAAAAATTACTTAATGTCTATTTTATAGGGTTGTCTTTTTTATTGCTATTTTTAAACTTATTACTATTATTTTGTTTTTTAAAAAAACTATTTTACAACATTAGAACAATTCAGATATTGAAATAAATAAAATAATATTGGATTATAACTCAAAGTATAAAATAAATACCAATATTGACACAAATACATGATTGATTAATAAATAAATGGAGGGAGACTAAACAAATCTCCTGTGTAGAGCATCTCAAATAATTCCAAATTCCAATCCACTTTTCAATCCCAGGTCAAAACCAAGTGTCTAATGGTAAACAAAACAAATATTAATTTCAAAAAACCCAGGACATACTAAAGAAGTCTTAACACCTAGTGATACTGAGTTAAACACTGGAGAGGTTAGGGATGTCGGAGGGAGACATTCAAAAAGCTTTAAAACAATGTGGATAACTTTCTGTCTTTGAAAAGGGGAGCCCTTGGAGTTCTTTCACCTTTGTTTTAAATGCTTTTTAAGGTTGTCATTCTGTAATACAGTGTTTTGGCCGATTCATTAGAGTCCTTTTATTTTTTCCCTTTTGCTTAGAAAAATGAGGCTGGAGTAGTTCTATTTTGCTGGCGTCAAGGAGAGTAGACTTTGACAAGTCCTTCTTCCTCTTCCTCCCCACCCTTACCCACCAGGATAAATTACTGAAATAATAGCTGATTGTTTTCTCTTGTTATTTCCCCTCCTTCCCTATTTGGGAAATATAACCTGGCCTAGTTTTTTTGGCTCAGAGATTTTTGAGGGATGGAAAGAAGAAGCAGCCCTTCCTCTCTTCCTTCTTTCCTTCTTTTTTTCCTTCCTTGGAAAACTTGATGATTTAAGAGCTAATGGGAATGTTGTATCAGGAGAAGGGAAATAGAAAAAGCCTTTGAGGGTCTGGAGAAATCAAGGTGGAAGATTCTCTCCAAACTGATAAGAAGGAGCTTTGAGGTCTCATGGGAGTGGGAATAAATGCATTGCTTTGGGACAATGGCTGAAGAAGAGGGAATACCCCAGAAAAATGGCAACTAGGGGAAGAGAGACCTTGGGCATGAGGACCACCAGACCAGGAAAAGCTCCGTAATGCCCATTCAGGGCAAGGAGACCAGGACTCCTGCCCTTGCAGGACCACTCTGGGCTTGGAGAATGAGGATGTTCACCCAAGGCTCTTCCTGCCTTTTCGACACTCCACGTGACCCCATTGATTCTGGTGCAACCAGGGAATGGAAGGGGTGCTCATCATGACTGGGATGAAAATGCAGGCTTGGTGCCATACTAAGTTGATTAAAAAGCAATAAAACAGCAATATTTCTTGAACACCTGAGCTTGTGGACTGAGATTCATAACTGCTACACTAGAATTAATTCATGGCTAATTGATTTGAGGGGAAAATATTGATCTTTCACACCAAAGCAAATGTCTTAGTAAGCCCCAACAAAAGCAGAAACGGCATGTAGCTTCTTATATTAAGGGAGAAGAAAAGTAAAAAATGTCAGTAAATATATAGGGTTTGTTTTTCGATATAACCTCAGGGTTCAAAAGCCTTACCTAGAGTTTCTTTTAGATAATATGCACATTTTGAAATTCTAAAGGTTTTGGAGTCATTTTGGGCAAAGTTCTGGGCGTGAGCGGAGTGGGAGTCATTGACTTTACTTTCCAGCTGTCCTTTTCCTTCCACATCAGAATAACACACTTTCTCATTTGAGGAAAGAGCCCAGGGCTGGAAATCAGGACCCTGGATTCCAAACCGTGGCCTCGGATAAGCCATTTTACTCCTGAATACACACACTGAGGGGCTCAGATTACCTGAGGGTCCACCAGTTGTGGGGGTTGAGGGTGGGGAGCCGGTTGTGGGGAAGGTGTAGTGCAAAGAACACTGGGCTTGCTCTAAGGACCATGATTCAAAGTTTGGCATTTAATACTTACTAGCTTTTATTACCTTTGGCAAATTATTTAATTTTTCTCTACCTCAGTTTCCTAAACTGGAAAATGTTGATAATTTTTTTTTTGCGAGGACAAAACACAATGGTATATGGGGAGTGCTTTGTAAATCATAAAGTACTACACAAATTTAAGGCTTTATTAGAAATCAATCAACAGAGATTTGGGGAGCCTGAAATATGGTTCTTGGGTCTGGAGGAAAAATGCAAAGGAGCCCAACATGACTTCAGGTCTGAGCTAACTTTCAGTTCAGGTGAGGAAGGACTAACATACACGAAACAATTAGAGGAAACGTAGTAAGACAATTTTTTCAGAAACATTGTTTTATTTCATTTAAAATGAGAATATCTAAGACAATCTGTTCACTGTTGGAGCCATCAGTGAAGACAATATCCCAGGAAGACCAGGATTTTCCTTTGTGCTAAGGATTCTCCAGAGTGATAATATTGGGAACGTGAGTTGTAAACTCACATATAAGAAGAGGAAAATAAAATTAGACAATTAGAAGAGGAAAATAAAAAAAAAATGAAGAAAAAGGAAAGAACAGAATGAGCTCTTGAAAAGACAGAGTAGAAAAACAACATATGTCAGATTTATTTTAACACAACTCACCTGAATTCCATGCATATTGTGAACAGTTTTTACTGAGATATTTGAATTTCCAGAGAATCTTTTTTATTTCTATTAGTACAACCTTTCATTTTTTAATTTTAAATCATGTATTTGCATGTCCAGATACCTATCCTTAGGGCAAAAGTGGCTACCTATGTACTTAAAAATAAATATTTGTACAGCAAACACGTTGAATGAAAAATATTAGGTCTTTGGGCAGAGGATTCTACTCATGATTAATTCCTCTTTGTTAAACAAACTCACAAGTAACTATAAATAATTTTGAAAAAATATAGACAGCTGTAGTAAAGCTATTATATGAGCAACAATAATAAAATTTTACAGTTGTGGTGGTTGGGTGTTTTGTCTCTCCATTAAGCTCTACACACTTCAAACATTTAGGGAACCTTTTGAGGAATGAGGAAGAAATTAGGGAACACCTAATGGTAATTATATTAAATTGTCAACACCTATTTGATTGTGATACTAAAAAAACATTACGATACTAGGTGGCAAGTTTAGACCGAGAAACTGGAGCTTGCTCAAGGAGAGCTAGACAGACTTTCAGAAAATTTGAGAAGTCTGGCAGTAAAAATTACTAATGTGTAGTTGCTTCCTAAATACAAAAAAAAAAACAAAACAGTTTTATCTCCTATCTTTCTCCTTTTTACCTTCCTTCCTTCCTTCTTTCCTTCCACCCCCCCTTCATCCTTCCCTCCTTTCTCCTTCCCTTCCTTCTTTTCCCCTCTATTTCTTCCTTTAGCACATATTTATTGTCTATTGTATCCCAGTCATTGTTCCAGGCACTCAGAGTGCAACAAGACACACGTGATCAAGACAGATGGGGTTCCTGCCCTCCTGGGGCTTACATTCTAATTTGTATCTCACCAATGTTGTTCGCATTTTCGTCATTTTTACTGCCATCCCTCATTAATAAATTTGGGCTATTGTAACTAGACTTCTAACTGCTTTCCTGGACTTCTGCTTTCTCCTTCTATTCTGTTTAGCGTACTGCTACCAAACAGATCTTTCTAGTATGTTGCTTAGCTGAAGTCGCCATACAGTGAGGGCCAGAAGACTATCTACCCCATATGGTTCAATGAAACTTGCAGGTAAAGACTTAGCACAGTAAGTTCCCATTAAATATGGTCCATGTGGTTATTCCAGAGCCTCCACTGGCTTCTCCCTCTCCACTAGGGAAAGGTTAGCCTTTCATCCATCACTTGTGCTGCTCCAAGATTTTGTTCAGGTCTTGACGTGTACCATGTTAGTGCGTGTGCATGCATGCATGCATTCTGTTTGGTTTACAGCTTATGGTGTAGTTAGGTTCAGGTTAGGTTTATGATACACACACAAAAATGATTCCATTCTCAAAGAGATGATCCTTTGTGGATAACTGGGAGACAGTATTTGTCTACAGAACCTTTCAGTATTTCAGATTCTACTCTGTCAACCTATGCTCAGACTGTCCATAAATGGGTTATTGTTATTGCTACTGAGTTATGCTGATTTTTTTTTTTTTTTTGCTGAGGAAGATGTGCCCTGAGCTAACATCTGTTGCCAATCTTCCTCTTTTTTTTGCTTGAGGAAGATTAGCCCTGAGCTAACATCTGTGCCAATCTTCCTCCATTTTGTATGTGGTCGCCACCACAGCATGGCTTGATAAGTGGTGTAGGTCCGTGCCCAGGATCCAAACCCATGAACCCGGGCTACTGAAGCAGAACGTGCCACACTTAACCACTATGCCACAGGGCCAACTCCTATGCTGATAATTTTTATGTGTCTAAAACAGAACTCATAGTTTGCCCTCCCTAACTTGCCTCTCCCTCTCCCCTTTTGCTGTGCTTCCCACAATGGTAAGTGGCACTGCCAGGCACCCACTTGCTGAGTCCAGAGACCCTGGAGTTATCCTTGACTTCTTTCTTTCCCTACTCCCCATGCTGAGCTCCTAAAGAAAGCTTCGGGGGCTCTAATCTCTAAGCCCAATCCCCCTTCCCTGCTCTGGTCCAAAGCATCATCTCCTCGGCCTGGGTGCCCACAGAGTCTCCTACCTTGACATCTTGCTGCTACTCTGCAAGAGTGATCAGAGTGATTCTTCTGAAACATAAATTATGCTAAAAACCTGAGTCCCTCGCTCCCCCAGTGACTTCTCGCCACCCTTGGAATCAGCGCAGATACCTTACAGAGGCCCTCCCTGACCGCGCTCCTGACCATGTCTTTAATTTCATTTTCGACCCCTGTCACCTCTTGCTCACAGCCCTCCAGCCACACTGGCCTTTTTACTGTTCTCTGATTCACTGGGCATGCTGTCTCCTCAGGGACTTAACCTCCTGAAGCTTCAGTTTCCTTTGTACAAAGAGGGTATTTATATAGTTGACAGTTTCCGTCTCATGATGCTTGGAAAGATTACAATGGATTATGCTTGTAAAGTGCGGGACACTGTGCCTGGCATATAGTAATTTCTCAATAAATTTTTACCATTACCTCTTTTAATACCAGTCTCAATTTTCCAGCTGTCCTAGATGCCCCACTGGCAAATCAAACTCAGTATTTCCATCCTGAACTCACAAACCCCGCCTTACAAACCAGCTCTTTTTCTCAGCATTCCTATTCCAGTTGAGGCCATCACCATTTTTCTAGATCCCTGTCCTCAAACCTCTGTCCTCACCAACTCCTTCCTCACCCTTGCTCAGATCTCACCTCTAACCAGTCACCAAGTTCTGTTGATTCTACTTCCGAAAATATCCATTTATCTCCCTCTTTCCTTTCTCAATGCCGCCACATTAAACTCTCATAGTAACTTCCTAACTGATCATCCTGCTTTCAGTCTGTCCTTTCTAAACGATCCTGTACTCCACTCTCAGCTTCCTACAGCCCAGCTTAGCCCCGGCCAAGCCACTCCTGGGCTCAGAAATCTTCAAAGTTTTTCCATCACTGCAGAAGAAAGGCTCTGTGACCTGGCCTGTTATTGAAGGCCTTTGCATTGCCAGGGTTCTCCAGAGAAACAGAACCAATAGGCTGTATACTTGTATATATATGGAAGGAGATTTATTTTACAGAATTAGCTCACATAATAAGAGACTGGCAAGTCTAAAATCTGCAGAGTGGGCTGGCAGGCTGCTGATGTTGTGGTTCTGGTGGGGAGGCTGGCAGGCTGGAGACACGGGAGAGCTGATGTTCCAGTTTGAGTCCAAAGGTATTCTGCTGTAGAAATAGGAAGAGCTGATGTTGCAGATGAAGTCTGAAGGGAGTGTGCTGGAAAATTCTCTCTTGTTCACGGGAGGCTGATCTTTTTTGTTCTATTCAGGGCTTCAACTGATTGGATGAGACCCACCCACATTATGGAGAGCAATCTGCTTTACTCAAAGTTTACTGATTTAAATGCTAATCTCATCCCAAAACACCCTTACCGAAACATCCAGAATGATGTTTGACCAAATATCTGGACAACCCGTGGCCCAGCCAAGTTGACACATAAAATTAAAAGCCAGTGTCTTAACCATCTCCCTCTGTACAGGCTACACACACTCTACTTACAACTCCTACTTAGCACATTTTGAAGTTTAAATCAGCTACTTTCTGAGCTTCATTTTTTTAAATAAGTAAAACATAGTTAAAATAATTAATTGTGCATAGAGGAATTTAGAACACTTGTTGGCCTCTGTCCTTTTCATTTCTGTTTCCAGGTAGCAGAGGCTGCTGGGTATGAACAGCCCCATAGTCACTAGAAAACCCCTTGAAACGCTGAACCCCATAGCAATCCAGCAAATAAAAAAAAAAAATGACACATCATTTATTGAGCTGAACTGCGTACTAGGGCTACACCAAATAGCCCTGAATGATGGCTTGTCTTCTTCCCATTTTGCAGCTCATGGAGACTGGGAGGGTTTAAGTAACTTTCCTGAAGACATGCTGTAAATGGCTAAACAGGGATTCATCCTGGGAAATTAGAAAAAGCAAAAACCAAAAAACACCTAGATCTGTCCCCACCCCCGAGAGATTCTAATTTAAGAAGTGGGTCCTGGGGGTCTGCACTTTTAATAAACTCCGCAGGAGATTCTGATGTGTAGACTGCTTTTTGAGAAACACTGGCCAAGGTGAACGAACTGTGAGCACAAGGAAATGGCTCCCAGACGCAGCACTGCTGTGGATTGGTGTTTGGCTCTCTCAAACCAGCCATTTGGTATTTCAGGTACATTGAAAGGAGGACAATAAAATTCAGTTAATGGGGCTCATACAGGAGTCATTTAGCGCAATGCAAGGAGCACACTTCTCAAGTGGGCAGAGATGGGCTAGCTCACAATAGAGAGGGCTTGAAATGATTAGAAAGAAATGCCCTAAGCTGAAGATCAGTTAAGAAGTGGATTTAACTGGGTTACCTAGACATGTCAGGATTCCATGTTCCTGCAAAGAGAGAATCCAGTGTCAGCTCAACCGCACTTGGAAGAGATCTGGGACAGACCATTACCTCTGTCCACGGAGGAAAGTATAGCACATAAGTGAGGACTCCTTGTTTTCAGTTTAAGGAGAAAATAGCCCACCTTGGTTCTGAATAAGCAGTAGGAGGTATTTGAGTGTGATTTCTGGAGAATGCAAACTGTCACAAAAATAAATTACAAGCAGTGACCCAAAATGAGCTTTGAGCAAATTTGTAACGACAAGCTAAGTGTTTTCTGCCTGTTGTAATAAGGGTCCTAATACAAGATCAAACCACCCAAGAGCAGAACTGAGCCTCACAGGAAGAAAACATTTACAGAACCCAGAAAAGGAGGAGCCCAGAATGCCCAAGAGCAGAGATCTTGTCTTGGTTATTTCTCACCAGGAACTAGACACTTTGAATCACATTCATACTTTATATATATATATCAGTAGAATATAAGTTAACTGCATTGTAATTGTATATATTTAACATCCTAGGGTAGCATATTTCCAATTATCCCATATAATCCATTTGTAGTCTTCATAAAACTCTGAGTTTGAGTCCCTCCAAGTATTGTGGCTGGACAACTTCATTGAGTGGGTCTAAACATTAAAAATGTTATAATACAAAAAATATAAAAAGTGAAAATGCCTTCTTAGTAATTGCTTCATTTCATTTAAAAAAGTACAAAGAAAAAAGAATTGTAGAAAGTAGGCATTGTTTATCTCAAGTAAGGAAAACAGAAAACCCAGATGGGGACTATAAAATACAAAGTGAATTTCAAAGTTTACCTACAGCAATTACGTAAATTGCATCCTAAATAATCATATTTTCCATTTTACAAACAGTATATATTTACAAGCTCTGAAGTGAATGAAGTTACAGAATATGCATTCAGCTTTTTTAAAATAAAGGCAGGATGACAGATTCTACAAAGCAGAATTTTTAGCAATACCACGGAATTCTAATACTGGTTTTTGTATATCAGGGATTTTTTTTGGCAACAAAGAGCACCATGAGACAGGAACATATTGAGGAATTCATCTATAAACTGACTGTAGTCTTGTAAATGCTAAATACTTACTTAAGGTATTTGATATTTCATAGAGCTAGTGAAAGGATTTGCTCTCTTTCTTTCTCTAGTTTCTTTCATTCTATTCCTGCACTAGGCCAGTTCCTCAGAAATCAAAACTTGCCAGGCCATATTATCTTTTATTTTTCTCTATTTCCAGAAATATTCTTCCTGCATTAATGGTTAATGCTATATCATCTTTTTTTAAATAGAAGACAGATAAAAAAATTCATTTGAAGAATGAGTCAGAATAATTGCAAAACTGTAGTCAAAGATATTTTCTTTTCTTTTATTCCATGAGTCTATTAGAAGGATTGAAATGATGCTTGCTTTTCTTAAAAGGTAATATATGTGTTCTACCAAGTCGAGGGCCTGGCATAGAGTGGACACTCATTCATGGTAGTAATTTTTTAAAAATCCCTTTTAAGACTTATTGCCAGAAACATATCTGACTCTTCTAAGAAACCTGTTTGCTTTTTAATGAAATGAACAATAAGAATTATATATTCTCACTTGTTTAACTATTTTACATACCTGACAGAAACTCAAAACTAAATTTAGGGCTGAACTTCAATAATTATCTTATTCTAGATGCTTAACACATCTATTTTGAGTCATTTTACAATATAAAAAATTAGCTGTCATTTTATTTGGGTTTTAACATTCTGATCAACTTCAACTGGTTTTTGGAAGGAGATGAGGATAAGGAAAACAAAACAAGAACAAGAAAGGATGTTGGAAGGCCTCCAACTACTGGGACTTTTCATAGACATTAGGATGTATCCAAGCAAAATATAGAATATTTATGTCTTAAAAATAATATCAGTGTAGATGCCAATGACATGTATAATTTATTTTTCTATTTTAATGTTGAATGTTTGAAATATCACAGGAAAAATAGTCTGGATAACTGATTCATGCCCCACTTAAAAAACAAAACAAAACAAAAAACCAATGTTTTACAAAATTAGGAAATTTTCTGTTTTCTAAAGAGAATTCTGAGAGAAGCAAAAATATTAATTTGTGCCTTGTTTCAACAATTCAAAGCATCATACTATATACATGGGTATATGGACAGAATTTGACACGCCTGCGCTCTGATGGCGTTGTCACTGCTTCCTGCTGGGCGATCTTTACCGAGTTAATCAACCCCTCTATGTCTCTTTCCCTGTCTGTAAAATTTTAAAAAACAATTCCTATCATTCATAGTTGTAAGGATTTATAATAATTTATGCAGCCAGCCTAAGACAAAGCCTGGTACCCATTAAATATTCTGTAATTGGTGGCTGTTGGATTAATAACAAAACCAACAATATATCTGCTAGCCTAAAATTGTGCAGAACATGAGCCCTCAAAGGACCTCCCGTTGATTGAATTGAGCAGGAAGAGTGACACCGGAAGCAAAACAAGCTAGTTCTTCCTTCTAAAGTGATTCTGGCTTGACTGGCTTTCTCTCTGCTTGATGGAGCTGGCGTGGAGACGGAGACTTGACTCTATTTTTAACAGCAAGAGTTATTAAACATTTTTTTCCTTACATAAAATATCAAAAATAACAACATTAAGAAAATAACATTGTATTATTGACAGAGCTACACTTCATTTTTTTTTTTCATAAGGAAGAGAGAAAAATACTTTAATCACTTATAGTAATCATGGTGAACATGTTTTTCAGGCCTTGGCGTTGTTCCCTGTAACACCCCGGAATAATTATTTACTTTTGCCCAAAATATGCCCTTGGTTACAATTTCTGTTGATTACCTTAGAGGTGTGCTAAGATTCCAAAAGGCTGAATTTTGCCCATAACATAATACCTAAATCGAATCTGGAAATTGTGCCTACTGGAGAATAGGTACCAATTCAGATGGTGGACTGTAGCATGGCTACATGTAGCACTGCCTTTCCATCTGTTAGAGTTCCTAGTGTCATAATTATAACTTTTTTGCTCTGGAAGAAACTGGTAATATGATTCTCAATTTGTCAAGGCTGTAGAGATCCACTAATATAACAATTTGACTTTGGTATTCAATATTTTTGCAACTTCTTGTATGGGTAAAAAATGAACTAAGCAGAGAATCATGAGTTACATCTGTATCAATTTTGACCCCTTAATTTTGTTTTCTCTAGGAAAATATAAAGACAAACAACTTTACCTGTTAGTTGGTCTCCATCTATGAAAACAAAAATAAAGGAACCAAGCCCATCATATGTACTATCTAGATTCATACTACCCAGAAGAGCAGTTGTACTGCAGTGTAGCTATAAAGTCTAGAAACACATCATGCTTGACTCTGTCAAGACACCAAGTAATGGCACACTTGACCTTCTGGGGGAGGTTCCCTGGGCTGGTTAAGGGACTGGTGGGATGATGGCCAAACTGTGTTGGACTATGTGGCTGTGTGGAGGGGGATGCATGGGCCCCAGACATGAAGCCCGTAGTTATTTCTTCCAGGGTAGGCTAAAGGCACAAGTTTATTTAATGAATAGCAAAGGTACAAATCATCTGAGGCAATCCACTGCAGATGTGTATGTGTATGTGTATGCAGGGACTGATAGAAAGGCTGCATTCATGCACTACGTTCATTGCCATTTTACACACGATGGTGAAATATGCATTCCTAATGAGGGACAGTGCATTGAACTTTTGTGTATGTCATTGGGCACCCCATGTATGTTAATGCAATATCACCAAAGATGTACATTTGCCTGTGCTTCCAAAATGTATGGTCATGCTATAGCTCTCTGACTCCCGAGTAGCACAGTGACTAGGGTGACCAACTGTCCTTGTTTGCCTGGGCCTGAGGAGTTTCTCAGGATCAAGACATCCAGTTTTAAAATCAGGAAAGTTCCAGAAAAAGCTGGGCCAGTCCGTCACCCTAACGGTGACATAACAAGATGTGAAAAAGTTGGTCAATATGTGCCAACTCGAATAAGCATAGGAAGGGTGAAATCAACCTAATGTTAATTTCTACTGTTAATTTACACAAAAAAGTGGTAGCCATGCTCTCTACTCTAAGACCTGTGATTGCTCTAGGTCTTAGGAGTATTTTATCATTATTTCCTGCATGGTGTTTGTAACATACAACAGTGAATGAGAGCTACCAACCAAGAATTCATGGGCCAACTCAGCTATGCACATCAAGTCCAAGCATGGAGTTAGAGAGGTGCAATGCATAAGCAAAAGTAGAATGAATCAATCCTGCAAGGATTTGTAGACCTTTTCCTCAGACTTAGAGGGACCTTTGTAGGAAATATTAAACAGGATGGACTGAAAGAAAGGGAGGTATAAACCACTGCAAAGAATCTTCCCAGCTTTGTGACTGCCTCCTGTCTCTCAATGAGTTGTCTTAATGAGCCTGAGAGAAACATACGGAAATAATAGGGGCTCTGGAGTGAGGCAGGATTGGGATGGAATCCTAACTCCACGACTTCTTAGTTGTGTAACTGATCAAGTTACTTAACTTCTCTGAGATTCTGTGGCCTCATCTCTGAAATGAGAGATCCTTAGTCTAGATCAGCTTCCTTTGTCATATGCTCTCAGAGAATTATATTCCTCTTAATTAGAGCACAGAGCTTAGTGGTGATTATTTGCTCAGTGTCAGTCTCCCTGTGAGCTCTAGAAGAGGAAGGGCATCTCTCTTTATTTTAACTGTGTTGCCATAGTGGGCACTCAATCATTTTTGTTGAATGGAGGAAGAAAGGGTTATTGTGATGGTTACATAGGATAACGTACATGTAGGGTTCCTGGAACCTTTTTTTCTTCCTATCTCCCCAACCAAACCCACCCAAATGCCTAATGTTCCAGTCTCTGCTTATATATTTGTAGAAAAACATTTAGTTAGATATTTGTAAATATGTAGAGAAACTGAAAATCCAAAGATCAGATGGTATCTCTACATGTTCATTAAATCTGCCTATTTGGCCGAAATGCCAATTCCTATCCACTTATTTGGGGGTAATATATATGCAAACTTATATTCTGATCAAGGAATTGTGACCATGGAGAACTGGTGGTTTCTTTCATTGTGACTACTGGTCCCTATTTCTGTGGTGAGGATGAACTGATTACCAACAATTTAGATGGATTGCATAGATTTTCAAATTATTTGTTTATGCCAATTTTGAGCCCATTTATTGCATCCTAGACAAGAATTGTGTCTGAGCAGGCAGTGAAAAGTAAGGACTGGCAGGAAGTTTATTTCATTCTATCCAATCAACTCAATATTTCAGCTGTATGTGATTTTCTGTCCCAATTATGTAGTTGATTGCTTCCATTTTGACTTCCTTCTGCATGTCTAGACACATCATTAGAACTGACAAAGAAGATGAGAGAATTTAAGTGGCATGTCCACCTCCACGGCACAGAGCCTTATGAGAAGGCTAATCCTAGGAACTTACTCCTTTCTAAAACAATTCATATAAATCAGGCCATACCATTTATTTGTACAAGGAACACTGTTCATCTCACCAATCAATTAATATGGAATAGATACGAAAAATGCAGTTATATCCTGGTTTTATAGTGGGCTTAAGGAAAACCCCAATATCCTTTCAAGGAGTCCTTTACTTTTCTGTGTGTTTTTAGAGTTATCTAGGTATAACATTTCAAAAATTTTAATGGTTGTTCTCTGATTTGATCTCTAAAAGTCCACAGTGGATGGTATATCCTCACTATTGTTCTCCAGAATAGTCTTGCTATTGCCATTTTCTTGCCTCACCACATTCTCTGCTCTTCCTCATTGTATTACTCTCAGCAACACTTTCTGAAAGGTTGGAAGTAAGGATGAAATTAAAAACATACAGACCAAACAAATACAAAACTTTGTGAATAAATATGTTATGCATAAACCCAATACGGCAAAATATAGGTTGCTGCTGACACAAAAATACTTGTGTCACAAATGCCGTTTTAGTTTCTACATAGTTGATGCTGGAGGGAGGTAAAAGCTCTTCTTCTACCCATCTTAGGTTCTATAGCTTGTAAATTAGACTGGCCAATGGAAGATTAACACGGGAAAAACAAACAGATGTTAATTAACACGCATCATGCACGTATCACATGGGAGTATCAAAGATAAGTAACTCAAAGGTTCGGTTAACATTTTAGCAAAAGAACAATACATTTTTAGAGAAGTGACAAGACAAAAGAAAAAGACCTCAAGTCTCTAGGGGCAGCTGATTGTGGAAAGGCAAATATACAGGAAATTAACGGAAGACAAGGGCTAGATAGTAAAGTTTGTTATGTAGATTCCACTGGTGCTATCTCCAGGCTGATAAAGGTCTAAAGTTGTCTTTGGTGATTAACTTTTGTCCTTCCTGGTAAAGAAGGGAGGAGGGACATCTTTGTAAATTTATGTCCTGTTTTAGGAAAATAAATAGAGGGCAGAGAGCTTTTCTTGTATCTACTTTTTCTCAGTTGCTTTCAGCTCAAAATAATCCTTATGCCAAATGATGTATCTTGGGATGGCATGTTTTGTATCTTACAATGCCATTGGCCTATTCTTATGCTCCTTTTGTGTGTGTGTGTTTGTTTCTTTTATTTTTAAACTGTAAGATGAAACTGTCAGAATTAAGGGCATATAAGGTAGTAATCTCTATATAACGCTCATTGGCATATTCAGAGTTCAAATTGGATATATTTACTTTGTAGAGATCAATTATATGACGTGAAAACTAATTCTAAGTGACTTTTTAAAATAGAAAAGCATACCAAGATCACCTCTTTTACTCACTGTACCAGTTCATTCTTATAGTTTAAGATTAAGTTTAAAAATACTTTTTGGCAAATAAAATTTGTGGAATAAAAGTTTGGGAACATTGGACTCTCCCAAGTTCAATATTTTATAAACTACATGGAGGACATATTATGAAATGTTTGCCCAGTATTTTCCAATAGAATTTATTTTTTCACTCAGAAATATTTACTGAGTACCTCCTATTTCCCAGGTACTAATGCTGTGCTGCCAGTTGTAGGAAATGGGAAGTGAACAAGACGTTGTCTCAGCCCCAGGGGAGCTTACACGAGTTAGACAAATAGATGGGTCATTCTTACATGGTGTGATGAGTGCTTTGATAAAGACAAGTCCAGTGGTGCCCGTCAGCTCCTCTTAGAGATAGATTCATAGCTGAAGTAATAACTAATGAGGCTGATGGGTTAATCAGTGACCTTCGAGGTTAATCATGGGAGTGGGCTAAGTGGGATCATGATAGTAAGGATGTAGGTTGGGAGGCCACAGCCTACCTAATCTAAAATCATATGAAAGGACACTTCCCTGAGTTCTAGGAAGTATTTATATCTATGATAGAGATGAACTATCAGGATGTGAACGTTCTGAAAAATCAAAAACAGATTTCTGGATTCCTTGCCTTCTTCTTGTGCTCCTTTCACACTCTGTCACACACCTAACACATGAAATTTTCTTGCACACAGGAATTCAATTGTATTTTACCACCTATGAGATTTACATAAAAACAAAATAATGAAAACAGCTTACGTCATTAGTTGCAACCCCAAATATGTTGTGAATGTTCATGTAGTGGGCCCATCTTTCTTTCATTCTTCATCAATCTTTTTAAAGCACATGGGTGGCCTTATCACACTAGAGTTTTTGATTAATTCAGAAGTCTGTATAGTCCTGTTGTCAAATATGTTGTTTCAAAAATTGAGTTTGTCAAATTTGAATCATCTAATGAAATAAGGTGATTTTTCCTACTGTAAAATCCTTTATTAATGTTTTGGTAATATCTCCAGATAGGTATATTTAAACCAATTTTAGTAGAGAGAGAAAAATACTAGAAAATTGGATTGACAATGAAACTTGAATGATTGAAATCTGAAGAAAATAACTCCCTTCACAAAAAGCTATAGACTCTGTATGAAGAATAATGATTTCCTATTCTCTGTCTTCTCCATGAGAAGAAATATATTAATTCTATAGGAAGAGGAATGTAGGTAAAAGTTCTTGGAGAGTAACTTCTTCTAGAATGTTTAAAGATAGTGGAACTGGTCAGTGTGGAAATTTCTATAATTTTCTTTTTGACTTTTCAAAATAATATTGATACTCATTGACTGGGTTGAGGTATCTGTGTTCTTGTCTGAAAGACAAGATGGCTTCTTAGTGGACCTTTGGGCCCTATTATTACTTCCTCCATCATTGAAATTTTTTTTCTCGTGTTTTGTGACTTGGACAAGTTTATCAACACCTCTAAGCCTCTGTTTTCTCTTAAGAAAAATGAAGATAATCATAGCTCCTACCTTACAGGTTGTGGTGAGGATTCAATAGGACAATGCTTGTAAGGCTCCAACTTAGCAAAAGCTCTAGCATGTGGGAATCAATCCACAAATGTGAATTATTATTTTAATTACTATTAATAAAGATGACATTCTTGACCTGTCATCAGCAAGACATGCATCTTTAATTTTCTCACATTGGCCATGGACTTGCATTTGTTGTCTTGCTTTAGACCATTGACACACATTTGTGTGTCTACTGATTAGGGTAAGTGGGCGTGTTCTGGTGGGAAAGGAAGCCAACGGGCACTTCTTAAAGATAAATACAGCATGCTAACTGGTTGCCCTGGCAAAACCCAGACAATTGACAGCCCCCCATCATGTAATCTTATTTGGTAATTTCATATTAAGTAGAGTGAGAGTCTCTGAATTTTGCTGTGATGTAATATTTATGTGAAACTTTCAGTGAGGTTCCCAAACAGAAGACGTATCAGTAGATGATTTGAATTTTTCCATTTCTTCAAGGTAATTTCCCTCAACTAAATATTTTCAAGTGCTCGGAAGCTTTGGAAATAAAAATCAACCTCCAAAGAAGCCAAGATATATAATGGATGTTTGAAAAGATGTAATCATGGTGATGAAAAATGATTGCAATGATCCAATTTATATGCTGCCTACAACAAATTGATTTTAAATATAGATGAAATGTGTTAAAAGTAAAAGGATGGAAACAGATATATCATGATAATGCTAATCAAAATAAATTTGGAATGACTATATTAATATTAGACAGCAGAATTTACTAAAGATAAAGACGGTCATTCCATAATGATAAAAGGGTCAATTCACCAAAAGAATGTAACAATCCTAAATATTTGTGGTTCTAACAACAGAGCTTTAAAATATATGAAGCAAAACTGATAAAACTGTAGGAGTAATAGATGATTCCAAAATTACAACCAGAGATTTCAATATCCAAACTCAATAATTGATAGAACAAGTAGACAGAAGATAAAGATAAAGAAGATAAGGGTATAGAACATTATCAATCATCCTGACCTAATTGACATTTATAGAACATTCCATCAATAATAGTAGAAGAAATATTCTTTTCAAGTGCATGTGTATAATTTACCAAGATAGATAAAATTCTGAGCCATAAAATAAGTCCCAATATATAAAATGATACAAATCATACAAAGTATCTTCTCTGACTGCAATGGAATTAAATTAGAAATCAACAACAGAAAGGCCTCTAGCCAATGTCCAAATATTTGGAAACGAAATAGCACTTTAGTCAAAGAAGAAATCAAAAGAGAAACTAGAAAATATTTTGGACTGAATGACAAAACAAGATATCAAAATTCATAGAGTGTAGCTAACGCAGTACTTAGAGGGAAATTTATAACACTAAAATCTCTCCTTTGAGAGACTAGAAAAAGAAGAGCAAATGAAATCCAAAGTAAGCGGAAGAAATGAAATAATAAAGATCTGAGAGGAAATCACTAAAATAGAAGACAGAAAAATAATAGAGAAAATCAATAAAACCAAAACCTAGTTCTTTGGGAAGAATAATAAAATTGATAAACTTCTAGCCAGACTAATCATGAAAAAATAGATGAGACAAATTATCACTAAGAATGAGAGAGATTCCTCAGATATTAAAAGAATAATAAGAGAATAATATGAATAACTTCATGCCAATTAATTCAATAACTTAGATGAGATCGACAAGTTCCTTGCAAGACATAAACTATCAAACTTTATTCAAGAAGAAATATATAACCTGAATAGCCCTGTATTTATTGAAGAAAATGAATTTGCTGTTAAAAATATTCCCATAAAAAAATAAAAAAATAAAAAATAAAAAAAAATATTCCCATAAAGAAAACTCCAGACTCAGATGGCTTCAATTGTGAATTTTATCAAAAATTTAAAGAACTAATACCAATTTTACATAAAATTTCCCTTCAAAGTGAAGGGGAGTGAATACTTCCTAATTCATTTTATGAAATCAGCATTACCCTGATACCAAATCCAGGCAAGGACATTACAGAAGAAAACCACAAAGGTATATCCCTCATGAGCATAGATGAAAAAATTCTTAACAAAATTTTAGCAAATAAAATCTAAAAGTATATTAAAAGAATAATATATCTTGACCAAATGGTGTTTATTCGAGGAATACAAGACTGGTTACATTTGAAAATAAATCAGTGTACTTTACTATATTAGTGGACTAAAGAAAAACAACCATACAATCATCTCAATATATGTAGGAAAATTATTTAATAAAATTTTACTTCTATTCGTGATACACACTCTCAATAAACTAGGGAATAGAAGGAACTTCCTAAATCTCACAGAGTGTGTACAAAATAACCTATGTCTAAAATCATATTTAATAGTGAAAGACAGGATGCTTTCCCCCTAAGTTCTGGAACAAAGCAAGGATGTCTGTTCTCACTACTCCTATTAAGCCTCATAGTGGAAGTTCTAGCCAGGGCAATAAGACATGAAAAAGAAACAAAAGGCATCAATATCGGAAAATTTTCTCTATGTAAAACTGTCTTTTTCACAGATGAAATGGTCATATATGATCATACATAGAGAAAATCCAATGAAATCTATAATAAGTCTGCTAGAATTAATAAGTGAGTTTAGGGAGATTGCAGAATACAAGATTAATATTCAATAATCAGTTGTATTTTTATGTAACAATGTGGTAGGCTGAATAACACCACCTGCCACCCCTCAATTATATCCACGTCCTAATCCCCAGAACCTGTGAATATGTTACCTTACATGACAAAAGAGACTTTACAGATGTGATTAAGTTAAGGACCTTGAGATTATTTTGATTTATCCAGCTGAACCAAATGTAATCACAAGGGTCCTTATAAGAGAGAGGGAGAGTCAGAGTCAGAGAAGGAGACGTGACAACTGAAACAGAGGTTGGAGTGATATGGACCCACAAGCCAAGGAATACGGGAAGCCTTTAGTAGCTGGAGAAGTCAAGGAAATGAATTTTCCCCTAGAAAGCCTCCAGGAGGAATGCAGCCCTTCTGACCCATTTTAGACTTCTGACCACAAGAACTGTAAGAGAATAAATTTGTATTGCTTTAAGCCACTAAGTTTGTGGTATTTTTTTAGCAGCAATAGGAAACTAACACAACTAGCAACAAATAATATATTGACATGAAAAACACAACCATTTAAAAAAGCACAAAAATTTGAAATGTTCATACACTGAAAAATACAAAACATAGATGAGAGAAATTAAAGAAGACCTAAATTAATGTCAAGATGTACCACATTCATGGATAGGAAGATGTTATTTTTAAGATGTCAGTTCACCCCAAATTGATCTATAGATTGAACGGAATCTCAATCAAAATTCCATTAGGACACTTTCAGTTTTGTAGATACTACTCTGCAGCTGTTAGACAACTGTTGCCAACTGTTCCCAAGGTTGTAGAGTAATTGAAACTTCACACACTGCTTGTGGGAATGTAAAATGGCACAATGACTTTGGAAAAATTTGGCAGTTTTTGAAAGTTAAACATCTTCTTACTATATGACTTAGCCATTCTACTCATAGATATTAACTCAAGTTAAATGAAAGCATATGTGTATAAAAGGACTTGTATACAAATATTCATAGCAGCTTCATTTGTAGTAGCCCCAGACTTGAAACCACTCCAAATTTCCATCAACAGTTGAATGAATAAACTATTATAGTAGTTCTACACAATTAAATTTACTCAGCAATAAAAAGGAATTAACTTTTGACACATGCAACGACATGAATCTTAAAATAATTATACTGAGTGAAAAAGATAAAAATGTAGATACTGTATGATTCCATTTATAAAATATTCTAGAAAATACAAACTAATCTATAGTAATAGTAGGCAGATCAGTGGTAGCTTGGTAATGGGGCAGTGTGGGAAGGAACAGGAAGGAGGGATTAAAAAGTTTCATAAGAAAATTTTTAGGGGTGATGGATATATTCATTGTCTTGATATTGATGATGGTTTCACCAGCATATACAAACTGTACACTTTAAATATTTTCAGTTTGTTGTATGTCAATTACATGTCTATAAAAATGATTGTTTATTGATGCATGAACCAAAGTCCCTCACATTTCAGAGAAGGCTATTCTAGGCACTATGGAATACAGTGGTGAATGAGGCATTCAAGTCATTCTGCATTCTTGTTTTGGGCGAGGATTACTTTATATGGGACCATTGAAAGTGGCAGTAGATGCCCCTCCCCACAGAAACAATGTCCTTCATTTTTTTATGTTCAGACTTACTGATACAAAGATGACCACCTAGGAGATTTTTGTTCTATCTACACCCCTCTATTCCTACCCTACCAAACGTTAAGGTGATATTTTATGTTGGCTAATGCTTAACCATTTTTTTGTCTTCAAATTTTTGTTTGACTATTTACGATCTCTTATCAAGGGAAGCCAGGCAAGTCAGGCTGCTATTCCTGTCAGTGTCACATAGGTGGGCATAGGTTACAGAACAGGGACTTGGGCAGCAATTTGAGTGTTAGTCATCCACAATAGCCAGAGGAGGATGAAGCTAAAAGACAAGGACAAAACCATATCTGAAGAAGACATCCAGGATCAAAACTAGATATGCCAGATTGGTCATCAATGAGGGGGTGGGAGCAAATGTTGGGGATTTTCCAGAGTTCCATAGCTAGAGGAAAAAGCATGAAACAGAAATGAGATGAGAGAGGTCAAGACCTTGGTCATAAATAGGGATGGGTTACCTGGAACTTTCTTTCATTAGGTGTTGACTGCATGATGTGTGTGTGTGTCACCTGGGTCAGAAGGCACGGAGTTTAAGGGCCTGATTAATGAGTTTAAAGCATGTGTTCAATGTGATACTTTCTGAGTAATTAAAGTTATTCATCCTCATCTAGAGACGAAGTCAGAGCCTTCTCTGTTTCTTGCTTTTGAAAATTTGCCAGACAGGACATGATTTCTTTTTCTCTTTTTAAAAGAGAGAATCCTCTCTTAAATATTCAATTCCATTTAGCATAATACAAGGAGCAAACTAAAGGTAGGAAAGAAAACAAGAAAGAAGGGCTCATGAAAATTATAAATATTTAAAATATGTGCATTATGAAATGTATCATAGAAATGTAAAATATATATTGGAAGAACATAATCCAGACAACTACAATGATTAAAGTATCTTACATTTACAGTGTTATGGGACCAACAGGACAGGAATTATACACCTTCTTTAAACAGGGGGAAGAACTTGAAAAAATCCAGGGCCTTTCAACATCTGTAAATTTTGAAATTTAAAAGTGGTAAAGATGAAAAAAAGAGAGTTTCTTCTCTAATTAGTTTTGACTTCAATTAAACAGACGTGAGTGGAACGCTTACAGTTTCACTTGATATACCCTCCTGGTTTTGTTTTCTGCCCTAGTGCAAAAGGGCGAAGATGAAGTCATAGAAAAATCTCAGCTCTTGCACTATGCAGTAATGTTGTTGCTTCAGAGACTCACCAACATGAAAATTCAAAGTCGATGTTATGGCTAATGGTGATTCTTCAGCCATGTGTTAATACAATCTTTCTCAGAATTGAGTAATACATGGAGAGTTTTTTTTTTGGCTGAAGAAGCTCTGCCCTGAGCTAACATCTGTTGCCAATCTTCCTCTTTTATTGCTTCAGGAAGATTCACCCTGGGCTCACATCTGTGCCAGTCTTCCTCTATTTTGTATGTGGGTTGCTGCCACAGCATGGCTGCTACCGATTGGTGTAGATCCATGCACAGGAACCGAACCTGTGAACCCCAGGCCGCTGTAATGGAGCGAGCCCAACTTAACCACTAGACCCTGGGGCTGGTCCCTACATGGAGACTTTTTAGCAGAAAAAAAAAATCTCACATTCTTTGAATGCTGAAAATATGTTTTTATTATAATGTTGCTTGAAATGTACAAATATAACACTACTTATATACTCCTTATAATCTCAGCTATTAAACAAATATAACACCAAATTAACTTACAAATTAAGTACAAATAATACTTTAAAACCAACACAATTCATATTAACATGATTAATTTAATGTGATGGATGACTTTGTACTACTGAAAGTAAATTGCCTCTTATAAGGGGAACTTGCAGACCCCCGGCACACAGATCTCACCTGAGGAATGCGCTACAACAGTGCTACGACCCTCTTTATGTCATCCTAAGGAGGAGTGTGGTCTCATAGATACCATGTGGGATTTAGGGGCCATCAAACCTCAGTTTGAATACCTTCTCTGATTTTTTTTTTTGTAAGAAGTGTGACCTTGAACAAGTTAATTTAACTTCTTATGCCTCATTTTTCTCATCTGTGAAATGGGGGGGGGGGGTGAGTGGATAATACCCACACTTCCAGGTGTTGTCTTGAGGATTTAGTGAGATCATTTAGGATGCTTGGCCGGTAGAAGGTATTCTATAAGTTTCTTCTCTTTCTCTAATTAATCTAGGTTTTTGTTTTTTTTTTAAGTTCCTTATCAGTTTGGATTTCCAAAAAGAATTATAGCCTATTAGACTGTATTAAAAACCAACTAGCTAAGAATTAATTTTTGGAATCACAAAATATTCAAAACTCATCGCCTCTTCCTTTTCTCTGTGGTTGCTTATGCTTTCTTCTTCCATTCATAATGTCCTTCCAGACTTTACCACATGTCCAAATCTGACTTGGACTTTAAGATCCAGATTAAATGCACCGTGGTCCGAACAACTTTTCTAAATTCTTGACTAGAGTGATCACTCACTTCTTGTAATGCTTAAAGCACTTTTTCTGTGTTACTCAACTTTGAGTAAGGCAGCTGGATATGACTTACACAATGGCAGAGCCTTGAGGATGAGCTTGGAGAACAGCTTTCCCAGAACACAACCCAGCCAAGGACTGCCAGGAAACAACTGCAGACAGACCTACCCCGCCAGAGCAGCCACAGCTAGGCTGCTCAGTGCTCTGGGCAAGGGCAAGTAGGCAGCATCAGAGCCGTGAAAGGGTCTTTGTTCTGAGGATTACTGGTCTCCCATCAGCCCTTTCAGCAAGTCATGCACGCTTCCACAGAAAGCAGTCCTGTCAGCAGCCTTGTTTCTTTACAAGAAAGGAAAAGATAGATCAGTGTGTGGTGAGGTAGGACTCAGCTTTCTGGATCCTGGTTGTGATAAGCTGTGTTTCTGGAAGCTTCTCTACTGGCAAGTAGCTTCTCTACTGCTCAGTGGCTGAACTGCTGCTGATTTGGACGGGAAGCTGAGTTAGCTTGTGTCAGCCTCTGAGCTGGGGGCTATAAGAAAGATTCATACACTAGGGTCCAGGGAGAGATGGAAGAGACCAGATAATGAGACCACTCAACCACAGGGGAGGTGAGATCAGCTAAGGAAGGAGAGTTGGCAGGCCAAAGGCAAGGTTTCTGCTGCCTATGGTGAGGACAGCCAAACAGAGGTAAACAAACGTACACACCAAAAAAGGCCCAAGTTGTACCATGTTTGGATTAGAACAGGCCAGTCCCCACGCAGAAGCCGTGCCCTTGTCTTAGTTAATCTTGATATTTAAAAGCCCAGTAGTGACTGAGAATAAATATTTCTCGATATAAGGGATATATATGTGATAGTGTTAGTCAGCATTTCTCAAAAAGACCCAGTCATAAAAATCACCTGGTGAGCTTTTGTAAAATACAAATTCCCAGGCTCCATCCAGACTTGCTGAATCAGAATCATCAGGGATGATTTTTCTACTAATGTTCCTTGTCTGCTCTAGAATCCAATCTGGGATCCCTCATTGTCTTCAGTTGTTATATCGCCTTAGTCTGTGATAGTTCCTCAGTCTTTCCTTGTCTCTCATGACCTTGACACTTTGGATAAATACTGGTCAAATATTTGGTAGTGTTCCTCAGTTTGAATTTGTCTGCTGTTTTCTCATGATTAGACTGAGCTTATGCATTATTGAGAAGGCTAACTCAGAAATGACATGCCTTTCTCAGTGTACCATATCAGGGTGAATATTGACTTTATATTTATATCTGGTGATGTTAACCTTGATTACTTAGTTAAGGCAGTGCCTGCCAGGATTCTCCACCATGAACTAAATATTTGGGGAATGTCATCTAAAAAGCTGAAAGAACATCTTCTTGGAGATTTGGACACATCTGAGAAATGATATCACTATTATTATTATATTTGTTATTATTATTATTTTTAAGAGACTGTGCTTTCTGAGCTGGTAGGTTCTTTTTTTTTTTTTTTTTTTGCTGAGGATGATTAGCCTTGAGCTAACATCTGTGCCAGTCTTCCTCTATTTTATATGTGAGTTGCCCCCACCATGTGGTTGACTAATGGTGTACGTCTGTGCCTGAGACCCAAACCTGCGAACTTGGGCCACTGAAGCGGAACATGACAAACTTAATCACTATGCCCTGGGGCCAGCCCCTGAGCTGGTAGTTTCTGTCTCATTAAAGCTCTAAGTTTTCTTGACAAACAAATCAGTAATAATTCAGACATCATTGCTTAATGAATACTAAGCTAACCTCACCTTGTGACAGATATTGTGACATAGCCCAAGTGCACTTATTTTACCCACCAAGTTGCCTAGATCTTTAACCACATCCCTCTCTCTCCTCTCTTTCTCTCTCTCTCTCAAATGTCTCTTTCCCCTCAGCAGACACATTTTCTCAAGTCTCTTCCACATTTAACAAAAATTATAAACAAAAACTCCTCAAAAACCTCTTTTGACCCTGTGACTGTCTCCTTAGCCACGACCCTTTCCCCATACTTCCTTCATAGTCAAGCTTCCAGAATATGTAATTTACACCCTATGTCCACTTTCTGTAATTAGCCCAGCCCATGTTATTTTGGCTTTGCTCCATCAAACAATGAACATTGCTCTTATTAGAGTCATTAAAACCTTTCATTTGACACTTTCCAGTAATTATCTTACTTTACTTCCTGCAGCATTTGACATTGTTGACCATGCCCTCCTTCCTGAAATGCTTCTGTCTTTCTTGGCTACATGTGCAATACTCTCTCTGGGTTTTCTTTCTGCCTCTCTGGTTGCTCCTCCTTTATTTTCCTCTAGCATATTTTAAATCTGCCTGCTTCTAAATAATGTAATAGTCACACTTCCAAAGACTAGAGGGAAAAGTAGTAAATTTATAGAGGAGAACCTGACAAACACAACCTTAGCCTTAAAGTTAATATCCCTAGTGATGTCATGTGGTATCAAGTACCCCTGGTATGCCATGATGAGAAGGGTGCTTTCCTTCTGTGGTATTCTGTCAAAAAACCCATGGCCCAAGTTAAGAGGAGTTGACCAAGATGATAACATAGGAGGCTTCTGAGCTCCCCTCCTCCCACAGACACACTGAATGTACAGCTACATGTGGCGCAATTCCCTCTGAAAGAGATCCAGAAACCAGCTGAAGGACCCCTACACATCAGACAAAGGAGAAAATATCCATATCAAAACAGGTAGCAAAGGCTGAGGCACACTCTTGCCATAAATCCCACTCCCTGACACAGCATCACACAGTTTGGGGGGAAGCCCCAACACCTAGCTTTTCCTTGAGGAGCAAAGGATTTGGACCTCGCATATACCACCTCAACATTTAAGACTCCCACCAGAGCGAAGGGCTCCCCAAACACCTAGCTCTGAAAGCCAGTGGGGCTTGTGTTCATGAGACCCACAAGACTATAGCAAACCAGGAAGCAATTCTTAATGGCTGAGTGAGCACTCACGAAGGCTATCCCCCAGAGGTCACTGCAGAGGGAGCAGACAAAGTTACCCTTCTCTCAGTCTTCCCCAGAAAGAGGTTTATCTGCATACTTTAAAAGCTGCTGCCTGAGGGCCAGCCTTCTTATTATTTTTTTGTAGGATGGCTAAATTTTTATTTTTTATTGTGGTAACATTGGGTTTATAATATTATATAAATTTCAGGTGTACATCGTCATATTTTGATTTCTGTGTAGACTACGTCATGTTCATCACCCAAAGACTAATAACCATCCATCACCATACACATGTGCACAGTCACCCTTTTGCCCTCCTCCCTCCTCCATTCCCCTCTGGCAAACACCAATCTCATCTCTTTATCTGTGTGTGTGTTTGTTTTTTATTGTTGTTGTTTTTATCTTCTATTTATGAGTGAGATCATATGGCATTTGACTTTCTCTTTCCGACTATTTCACTTAGCCTACTACCCTCAAGGTCCACCTATGTTGTCGCAAATGGCAAGATTTCATCTTTTTTTTATAGGTGAGTAGTATTCCATTGTGTATATATACCACATCTTCTTTATCCATTCATCCCCTGGTGGACGCTTAGGTTGTTTCCAAGTCTGGGCTATTGTGAGTAACACTGCAATGGACATAAGGTGAATATATCTTTACAAATTTGTGTTTTCGTGGTCTTTGGATAAATACCCAGCAGTGGAACTGCTTGATCATATGGTAGATCTAGTCTTAATTTTTTGAGGAATCTCCGTACTGTTTTCCACAGTGGCCACACCAGTTTATATTCCCACCAGCAGTGTATGAGAGTCCCCTTTGCTCCACATCCTCTCCAACACTTGTTATTTCTTGTTAATTATAGCCATTCTGACAGGCATCTCATTGTAGTTTTGATTTGCATTTCCCTAATAATTAGTGCTGTTGAACATCTTTTCATGTGCTTGTTGGCCATCTGTATATCCTGTTAGGAAAAATGGCTGTTCAAATCTTTTGCTAATTTTTTAATTGGATTGTTTGTTTCTTTGTTGTTGAGATCTTTGAGTTCTTTATACATTGTGCATATTAACCCCTTATCAGCTATGTGATTTGCAAATATCTTCTCCCAATTGTTAGGTTGTCTTTTCGTATGGTTGATGGTTTCCTTTGCTGTGCTTTGCTGTGCAGAAGCTTTTTAGTTTGATGTAATCCCATTTGATTATTTTTTCTTTTGTTTCTTTTGCCTGGTGAGACATAGTATTTGAAAAGACGCTGCAAAGACTGATGTTGAAGAGCAAAAAGTGTACTGTCTATGTTTTCTTCTAAGAGTTTGATGGTTTCAGGTATTATGTTCAAGTCTTTAATCCATTTTGATTTAATTTTTGTGTATAGTGTAAGATAATGGTCTACTTTTGTAACTGAGCAAGGGCTTGTTCTGCTCACCACAACCCTGAAGCGAATCCATTGCAAATAAGTCTGTGGTCCAGAAAGGGATTTATTTGATTAGCCAGCAAAATCGGAAGATGGTGGACTCATGTCCCAATGACCATCTTAGGCAAGCCCATAATCTTGAGGCAGTTATGTAGGGACTAGTGGGCTATGAAGGAGAGGCTCAGGAATGTTGACCATCTGGCATCAGTGACTGGGGACACCATACCAGGTCTTTCAGTTGTCATCAATGATGGATGCCAGCATAGATGTTCTTGTCTGAGAAGGTCACCATGTTCCTAGGAAACTCAAAAGAACAGTCATCATCTATCACTATTGGGAGGTACATGTGTCAGCCAGGATTATGTTCCCAGAGGGAAGCATTTATTTCCTAGGCTACATGTAAGGCAAAACATATACAGCTTGAGTGAGCTAATCAGAGGTTATTCTAAGTTACAACATGGCTTCTCTCATGTCAACCTTGCTTCGGGCCAGTATCACTTGCACTCTTTTGCATGTGGCTGTCCAGTTTTCCCAATACCATTTACTGAGGAGACTTTCCTCTCTCCATTGTGTGTTCTTGGCTCCCTTGTCGAAAACTAGCTATTCATAGATGTGTGGGTTTATTTCTGGGCTCTCAATTCTGTTCCATTGATCTATGTGTTTGTTTTTGTGCCAGTGCCATGCTGTTTTGATTACTATAGCTTTGTAGTATATTTCAAAATCAGAGAGTGTGATACCTCCAGCTTTGTTCTTTAATCCAGTGGGCACTAGGGGCTGGCTGGATCCTCCCTAGCGACTGGGGAACCTGGAAGACACCTCTCCCACCTGCTCCTTCCAACCTGCTCCAAGTCCCCAGTTTCTCCTTGCAAGGATCTTGTACACATGTCTGTGCCCCAGCTTTTATGGCTCCTGTGGAATGGATGGGCTGGATCACCTGCCTCTGATAGCCAAAGAGGCTTTCATTTACAGGTTGGAAATAAATGAAAGGAGACAAATACAACTACTAGGAAAGTCTTTTGGATGTCTATGGTAAGACTTTAACTGGTAGGTGGCAATACGTTTCATGGGTGTGTTCGACGAGCTTAACAGGTCAGAAGTAAAGGATGGTTTTTAGTTTTGTAAAGCATATTTTTCATGTATGATCAGTTCTTTTGTTAACCCTTGCAGCAACTCTCTGAGGTTTCATTATACAATATTTCCATTTTACACATGAGCAAGCTGAGGTAAAACAGCTTGTGTAGGGTCACACCAAGAGCCAGAGTCATTGCTCAAAATGTTGCTATTTTCAGCTGTGCTGATTACTGAAAATGTTTTTTTGGTTCGTTTGTTTGTTCGCTTATTTTGCTAAAAATGAACCCTCTCTAACTTGTATAGAGGAAATTTTTCCTTCCACTCTTTGAAGTGTTGTGACTTCTCTCCATTTTTAAGGTTTCTTTGTTTAACCTTGTAGGCTTGGCTAAACCAAGACGTGTGACAAAAAGTGCTGCTGGGTTCCAGGTCTTCATTTGTGCTTTGGTGATGCAGTGCTGGGTAGGACTTGACTGAGCTGACCAAATTCCTTAATTGTTCCAAGAGAATTATAGGAAATACAGAGGGATGGGTGTCCATTTTGGTTGAGCCCCATGCTATGGGATGACATATTCATTTTACTCATCTTCCTTAGGACATTCTGATTTTGTTTGTTTGTTTGTTAAATCTCTCATAGTAACAACTCCTATTTAAGAAGTACTCTTGAAATATCTATTGAAAATTTCAAATAGTCCAAATGACCAAAATTCTTGCTATACTTTAGACTAGAACTATTAGGTAATACATTTCTTCATAAAGAAGGTGCTGTTTAGGGGATTAGAGATTTTGAGCTTATTAAATCCATTACAAATCTTTATAATAAAAGTTTTTAGTTATTTTTATAGTTTAGTTAATTCATATAGTAGAATTTAATAGCCTAAATTCTATAGTGTAAATCCCTGCAAAATTTTTCCCTTTCTTGGATTTAGGAAATGTTATTTTGATTGACTTTTACCACAGCAGGTATTTTTGGTCTCTTGTGTGTAACAGCTAAATGTGCAGTAATGGTCCCTGTCCCCAGGCCAATTTGAGAGACAAAACATATAGAAAAAATAATAAAAAGCAGTATAGGTTACATGTCTGATGACAAGTACTGACAGGGAGAACAACTGAAATTTAGGGAAGAGAGAGCTCACTATGCACTAAGAGGAGTCAGGAGAAACGTAGCAGGGGGAAAAAAATGAGTTAAGTAGAAATTTAAGGATTGAAAGGTCTTGAAAACAGCCTAAATGGGAATTAAGTAAGAGAGTTGGAGGAAGGAATAATTAAACTCCATACTGAGGGCGAGCATGAGTATCTCATGACTTATGATCCATCTCCCAGGAAGAGGCATTCTTGAAAAAATTGTTCATGTGAGGGGAGTGAGAGAAGAGGGAGCATAGGCAGGAAAGTGCAGCGGAACACATAGGTAGACTGCCTGTGGGCAACCCTTTCAGATCTCTACGGTTCCTTCCTCGGTCGTCCAGTGGAGGAATAGCTATACTCCGCATCTGTCGTTCATGATCTCTTACCCCAGATCTTTGGGAACTTGCTCCTCAGGCCCAGTGGATGAAAGCCTTTTTAGTTTGTGTGAGACACAGACTACCAGGAAAGATGTTGTTTTTATTCTGCAGTGAGGCCCTTGCGCTTCTAACAATGATTTACACAAGTGTGGTATAAATCCTTCTCTGAACCAACAGACTAAGAGAAGATTGTAGCCGTATCATTTGTTTTCTGTTCATTGTTGAAGTGTTATATTGCTTTACAAAAATGGAGTGATTTTCAGAGGATATAAAATTATCTAAACTCACAGAGACCAAGAAGTATCTGATTTGTGGCCAAGCTCTGAATGAAAGTTCGTCTTTTACGTGGTACAATACAAACAAAAACTGATTCTTCAGACAGTTGTTGCTTAGGGTGTAGCTTCTATTCCAATTATCCAGGAATTCAGAGCCCCTTTTGAGGATAATCGCATCTTAGTGTTATTTTATTTTGAAGAATTTAAACATTTTTATTTTTCATGGTTTTATTTTGATAAATATACATTATTAGAATAATCATATTTTGGTAATGTACATTAGAATTTCATAAAATGTGCAATTAAAAATCTCTAAACTATTTACATAATGGTTTTGAAAGGTAAACTTAACTTTGTATCATGAAGTGAGGTCAATAGATACCCTGTTCTACCTTTACTTCAAATTAATTGTCAGGCTAGATTTTATGATGTTAGATCAGTTAGATATGAGAATTCCAAGGATATAAGCAACAAAAAGATAATAAAAACATACATATAATTAATAATTAAGAAATTTTTTGAAGTAATTTTTCAGTTAACCTGTTTAACCTGCTATGAAGGTAAATTAAGTTGGATGTTACAGACTCCAGATCTCAGAACACTTCATACGTTATTTTACCAAATATTCCAGTTAATTATCTCAGGTTTTCTTAGCCAAAGAAAATCCATATAAATCCATATAAAATATATTAAATTAAAGAACCATTGAAAAATACACAGCACTCAAATAAGTGTAAATTTAAAATATGAGTCAATGTAGTTTTCCAAGATTTAAAAAGGATTTTGGCAAAATTTTAATAAGTGCCCAAGTGAAGAGAAGAAAATACTTCTGGTTTTTGAACTGTCTGAAATTCAGCAGGAATGAAAATTATTTCAGGTTTAATGCAATCAAACCTTCGCAAAGGTCTTTGCCGGGATAAAATGAGAACTATTAATAAACATAAAATTAAAGAATAATTATAAACTTCCCTTGAGTGAGCCATAGTTATTTTATTTAGTGGGAAACTTTGTGTCTCCTTCTTTTTAGCTCTTGCTGAAGGAGTGCCAGAAACGATTTGGGAGTGTTCACTGAAGTAAAATGAGAAATAAGAAAGAAGGGACAAGGAAACAGGGAGATGAGGAAAAATGTCTGACCTCCAATGCACGAATCTATTGGGAAAATAGAATTTTTTATTTTGCCAAGCATTTGTTGAAGTTCAAATAAGCAGAAGAATAAAAATCTTTTCTTGGGAAAAAGAAGTGGCACTCACATCTTATGAAAATTAAAATGTTGAGGTCATTATACACTTTCATTCATAGTGCATTTTCCTTCATTTAAAAATTTTTCTGAAATTATTTTTTAACAAAAATTGCACATTTTAAGTTGTACCATATAAGGTTTTGATATACATATACACAGTGAAATGATTACTACAGTCAAGCTAATAAACATATCCATCTCTTCACATAGTTACCATTTTGTTTGTGTGTGTGTGTGGTAAGAGTACCTGAGATCTACTCTCTCAGCAAATTTCCAGTATATAATACAGGATTATTAACTATAGTCACCATGCTGTACATTAGCTCTCTAGAACTTATTTATCCTACATAATTGCAACTCTGTACCCTTTGACAAACATCTTTCCATTTCCTCTGCCTCCTTGCTCCTGGTAACCACCATTCTACTCTCTGCTTTTATGAATTCGACTTTTTTAGATTCCATGTATAAGTGAGATCATGTAGTATTTTTCTTTCTGTGTCTGGCATATTTCACTTAACATAATATCTTCAAGGTTCATCCATGTTGTTGCAAATGGCAGGATTTCCTTCCTTATTATGGCTGAATAATATTCTATTGTATGTATATACCACATTTTCTTTGTTCATTCATCCATTGATGGATAACAGGTTGTTTCCATATCTTGGCTATTGTGCATGATGCTGCAGTGAACATGGGAGCACAGACATCTCTTGGAGGTATTGATTTCCTTTGTATTGTTTAGTACAACTGCAATTAAACATTTATTTGTGTGTGCTTTTTGCTAAGCTCTAAGCTCCCTGAGAGAAAAAATGGAATCTCTGGTCCTTTACTTAGTTTCTAAGACTCAGCACAGTGACTGACACCTACTAGGGCACAGCAAGTAGTCATTGCATGAATTAATGATGCAAATAAAATGAAAAACTGAACCCACAGGGAAAGTTAAAAGAGGATGTTGGATTATTTTATTAATTAAGAAAAGACTCATCAAAGATTTTGTGGAGATAAATGAAGACTACACATATGAAAACATACAGAGACTCTTCATTCAGAACTCACTATAGCAAGGGTGTCAGTCACCATCTCTTGTGTTTGGCAGAGACTCAGAGGAGGCAGAGGAGTGGGAAAGCTTTATAGTGGGAAAAAGAGAAGGCTTCAGGTATGCCCTGATTGGAGGCTGTTGGCATGGGGAAGCTGGAGGGGGGCTGGAGGGGGGCTAACCAGAAGCAGGTTATGTAGTGGTTCGAAGAGCATATTTGACTTCTCTGGTTGGCCCTGAGTTGGGAGAGGGGGTAAAAATTAGGAAATCTGTCATCATTGACCAAGTCTGACCATTCTAGGCCAACTGTGGTTTGGCTTCCCTGGCTTGTTGCTGCCAGAGGTTATGGGTCTGAGTTCTATTGTCATATATGGTCTGGCCATGTCCATTTGTTTATTAAGTCTCTTAATTAATGTTCCTCAAATATGTGACAGTTTGAGAGCCTTATTTGATTTTTCCCCCTAAATTTTATCTCTGTTACCAGATATATGGTAGGTGCTTAACATATATTTGTGGGATGGTGAGGAATGGGAAGAGAAGAGGGCTGAAGTCCTGTCTCTGCCTCACCCCAAGACTGTGCTATCCAGTGCAATAGCCACCAGCCACAGATAGCTGGTGAGCACCTGAAATGTAGCTGGTTTGAACTGAGATGTGCTGTAAGCGTAAAATACACACTGAATGTCCAAGACTTCATATGAAAGAATGCCAACTTTCTCATTAACTGTTTTTAAAATAATTAATAAATGTTCAAGTGATAATATTTTGGATATGTTAGGTTAAATAAATATATCATTCATATTAATTTCACTGTTTCTTTTTACCTTTTTTTTTTTTAAATGTGGTTACTAGAAAATCTAAGATTACATATGTGGCTTGGATTTATATTTCTACTGGACAGTGCTGACCCAAGGTAGCCTTTTTGTGCATAAGTTTCCTCTTCAATAAAATAAGGCAAATAATTTCTATGGCATGTTCCTTTTTCATTGCCTCAATATAAAGGTATCTGAAAAGGCTGGAAATAAATTAGTACATTCATTCATTAATTCATCAAAATATGTTGTGTGTTTACTATGTCTCAGACAATAAGCTAGAGATTGCTCATTCTTGAGTAATTCCCAATCCTTGCCTTTGACAACTTGGAGAGCGAGACTTAAATAGTGATTTGTTTGGTAGGCATACAAAACTACTTAAACCCCAGAAAAGTTCATGGGAAAATGCTCTTGCAGCCTGATTCTCACAATTATATATCAATATGTTATAACTAATTTCTCTGAAAAAAGTAAAAATAACACCAAAAATATGTGAAAATTCATTCACCTCAGGAAGATCATTGTTTACACATTTTCGTGAACCAAGACCTGTTTCAGTTCTGATTTTTTTTTTCCATTTACAAGCTGTATGACCTTGATAAGCCTCTGAACCCTATGGGAATCGTGGTCTCCTCCCCCACAAACTGGGTTTACCTCATGAGATTGCTCTGAGGCTCAAACAAGATGATATGTGTGAAAAACCAAGATAAATATGAAGGATAATTATGGTTATTATTAGAAACAATTATGGCGATTACGTTAAAATGAGGGTACTGGGAAAAGAGCAGTTTGGGGACCCACAAAATAATTTTTAGCTTATATAGATTCTAAGACAACTAGAAGAAGCCAAATAAAGAAGCATAAACATGCAAAACATGGTACATAATATCATGATCTAACCCTTCACATGATTTTTTTTTTAAAAAATCATTTTTCTAAACTGCCTTCAAGATTGAAGTGAACCAATGGATGACTGAAAGCTCTCAGGAAGAAACTAGTTCAGGGCTGCAGTTTTTTTTTTTTTTTTAATTTTTTAGATTTAAGTAAACACATGTTTATTTATTTATCTATTTATATTGGTGAGGAAGTTTGGCCCTGAGCTAATATCTGTTGCCAATCCTCTTCTTTTTGCTTGAGGAAGAGTGAGCTGAGCTAACACCTATGCCTAGCTTCCTTTGTTTTGTATGTGGGATGCTATCACAGCATGGCTTGATGAGCAGTACGTAGGTCTGTACCTGGGATCCAAACCAGGGAACCCCCTTGCAGCTGAAGTGGAGCAAGTGAACTTAACCACTATGCCACCGGGCCAGCCTCACAGGGCTGCATTTTTGACTAAAGGTATGGCCTAAGGCTTATTCTTTGTAGGATTCAAGATGAAAAAGAAAATCAGTGCTCCTTGTTAACTCTGGGGCCCTTTTGATAAATTTTGGTTAACTCTCTTCAACTAGCCTTATAAAGATAATAACATCCTTGGCTATAACACTGGATTGCAAAAGGTAGTTGTAAATGACAAGTCCAGGGCCATGTAAAGGGAATAGCCTCCTCCTTCTAGATCTCCCTAGTCCAGTATGGTAGCCCCAAGCTATGTGTAGCTATTGAATACTTGATATGTGGCTGGTCTGAATTGCGATGTGTAATGAGTGGAAAATGCACACCAGATTTTGAAGACTTAGTATGAAAAAGAAGAATGCAAAATATTTCATGAGTAATTTTTATGCTGATTACTTGTTGAAATAATATATTTAGATGTACTGAGTTAAGTAAAATCTATTATTAAAATTAATTTCACTTTTATTTCTCCTTTTTTTTTTGCTAAGGAAGATTTGTCCTGAGCTAATATCTGTTGCCAATCTTCCTCTTTTTTGTTTGAGGAAGATTTGCCCTGAGCTAACACCTGTGCCAATCTTCCTCTGTGTTGTGTGTGGGTCACCGCCACAGCATGACCACTGACGAGTGGTGTAGGTCTGTGCCCAGGAACTGAACCCAGGCTGCTGAAGTGGAGTGTGCCGAATTTAACCACTAGGCCACAGGGCTGGCCCCTATTTCTACATTTTTGAATGTGGCTTCTGGAGAATATAAAATTACATATATACCTCACATTTGTGCCTCATGTTATATTTCTACTGGATAGTGCTCCCCAAGAGCACTATCCTAGCTTGTTTTAAAAGCTCAAGTCCTGGTCTGGATCAATTTTGGAGTTCATTTCCTCTCCCCACATCCATCCTCCTCATTCTTTTCTTCTAGAATTCACTAGCTAAGCTGCCAGAGCAGAGATCTAGATTAATTACCTGGAAAATAAGACCCCAAACATTCTTTCTTCCTGTCCTTGTAGGTTTTCCTCACTCTTTTTTTTTTTCTTCCCTGGTTGGAGCAGTGACAAACTTTGGCTGGAAATGACTAGGGTAGAGTTCCTGTAAAAATTCCTTCAGTTAACAAATAATTGGAAACCATAAGATGATTTCTCTTTGCCAGTCAATGGCTTTTGGTTTAGTTTGAGATGATCTGTCTCTACTCATATGTGCAATAAACACAATTTATTAGCACTTTTCAGGGACTACTTTTCTCTTCCACTAGACAGTCCGCTCACTCAAGTACCTTGTCTGAGCTCAAATCTGCACCAAGAAGGAAGTCTCAGGACAGAAACAGATTTAAACACCTTTTTCTTCCCCTGTGTGCTCCCCCCACCACTTTACTAGAAAAAAACAATAAAAGTCAAAGAGGAGCAGAGATTTATGGGATCATGTTTAAAAATCAACAGAAGGAGGAAATATATTCAAGATTATTTAGAATTCCTAAAAGTGAAATTCTCAATTTATAGGGTTTTGTGCACGCAGTGTGCCAGGAATGGTGGGGGGCACTGATAAGAGAGACAAAAATTCTTTCCCTCATTCAGATTATATTATAATGTGAGGAGACAGCCAATAAACAAAGTGTTAAAGAATAATTTTCAAGAGAGTCATATAATGACTCTCTTGCAATTATAAAATGGATATGTGTCAAAGATTATATTCAGCTCATTAATTAACAAGGGAACAAGTAGTAAGATGGTAAAAGAACTTTAAAGATCATTTGAGAAGTTAGGTACTTATAGCCAATGTTAGGACAAGGTTGCTGAATTAGATACAAAACTGGTTAATGACCAAAAGGGACATAAACTATAAACTTTAGTTTTATCTGTTCCACCAGACTGGAAGTTATTTGCAAATTTACCGGACAAAAATCTTCAAGTTAACCTCTGCTTCTACAAAATTTTAAAATAGCCTATACAACAGAGAAATAAATCTGAGCACTGCATTAAAAGAACACTCGGAGATATTTTGCCTATTTCCAAGTTTTAGATAATTTTCTGACGTAACTAAGTAAAATATATATAGTATTTTGGATGGCGGTAATTGCTTTCGAGAAAAATAAGGCAAATAAGCAGATGAGGGGGCATGTGTGTGTATGTGTTTGTGTGCTCAATTTTAAATCAGGAGGTCAGAGGAGACCTCTCTAAGAAATTGACCTTCGGATAAAGATCTAAAGGAAGTGAGAAAGTAATAAGTATATCTGGTGGGAAAGGATGCCAAGGTAGACGGAATAGTGAGTGCAACATCCCTGAGATGGGAATGTGATCGGCATGATCTCAGCCTCAAGGAGGCCAGTGTGGATGGAGGGGGTGAGTGTCTGAGAAACATGAAGGAGCTGACGTCAGAGAATTTATGGTAGAGAGTGGGCCAGATCCCACAGAGCCTTGTAAACCATTTTAATGACTTTGAGTTTCTCTTTGAGGGAGATGAGGAAACAACTGCAGCCTTTGAGCAGAGGAGTGATATAATATGACTTCCATATTAATAAAATCACCCTGGCTGCTGCATTGAGAACAGACTGAAGGGAGGTCAGAGAGCAAGCAGGACAGCCAGTGAGAAATGGTGTCTTGAACCATGATGGTGGTGTGGGGCTGTGAGAAGTGAGACTGAATTTTAGATGTATCTCAAAGGAAGAGCCCCCAAAATTTGCTGGTGGACCACATATGGGGTGTGATTAAAATTGAGGAGTCAATGATGATACCAAGGTTTTTGGCCTGAGCACTTGGAAGGATAGAGTTGCCGTTAACTGACATGGGAAGCAGTGTCCTTCATGTAAGGATTCTCAGAAAATAATTAACCAGTGATTTTTTTGCTTATTCTATCTGAGGAGTATAAAATGTAGATTAATGAATTTTACTAAACCAAAGTCTTCAAGGAAATTTCTTTTTGTTGTTGTTTGTTCTTCATTGTTTTGTTTTGCCTAGTCATCTTTTAAAAGCCAAAATGAACAAAGGCCAAATAGTAAAGAGGTAATACGCCCTTAGGCTAGGAGAAGAAGGGGAAGAGGATGGGAAGGAAGAGCCCAAATTCTAGCTACTCAGGTACATTATTGTATAAGTAACTTATATTAAAAAACAGTATATACTCATTATAATTAGTGAAGTCATGCAGAGTTGGATTTGTAAAAAAAATAAGGATGGTTTCCCCCACTTTCACCTCCCAATGACAGTGGTCTTCATAAGGAGCACAGGCTTTTGGTCTAATGATTCAATTATAAATTTGATATTGATAACCTATGGGGGCCTTCTAGTAGTTAATATGAGCTAAGTTATTTTTCAGACAACGATTTTACAGATGGCTGTGATTTTTAACTCATGAATGAGCTTTGTAGGGCCCCTGTGTTGCCCCTGATCATCCATCCCAGGCTATCCAGGAGCTTTCAGAAGTGCCAGATACACATCCTTTTGTTCCTTTACTCTCAGACAATAACCACGAGGCTGCACGCCTTCTCTCTATTCCAGAAGTTCAGCTGGTGGTTGCTAAACCCCTCTGTTGTTACATTGGAGGTTCTTCTATGGTTCTCTGCTATGTTTGACGTTAAGGGGAATATATATTGTTCTATTAACTGTATGATATAAGAGAGATGAAAGATGTTCTAAATTGCGTTCTCCACTGGCCCCGCCCTGATAACTCCTACTTCTTTGTATTAAGGTAGCAAGATCCTTAAAACAGATAGATTTTCCAGGAGAAAGAAAACATTATCATCTGACTGTACCAGAGAATAAGAGAAAAAGCTGAAGAATCAACTTGGATATCCCCTTTTGTTCTTTAAAACCATCTCAAGTCCCCGCCTCTCCCTCCAGCGGTTTCCCTGGCTGCTCCACTCCCTGTGTGTCTTCCCTTCTCTGACTCTTAGTTCTATGGTTTCATCTGGAGCAGGGACTACAGTAGATCCTTGTTATTCTTGGATTCCATATTTGCACGTTTACCTACTCACTAAAATTCATTTGTAACCCTCAAATCAGTACCTGCAGCCCTTTTGCAGTCATTTGTGGACATAAGTGGAGTGGTGAAAATTTGAAAAATTTGCATCTCTCAACATGCATGTTTGTAATTGAGATTGAACAAGGAGACTGCCTTCTTGTTTTGTCTCTCATATTGTCAAGTGTACTTTTCATGGTCTATTTAGTGCCTTGCTCTTTCTTGCATCTTTGGGCCTTTTGTTGGTGACTATATTGTTTAAAATGGCCCTTATGCAGTGCTGAAGTGCTGTCTAGCGTTCTTAAGCTCAAGAAGGCTGTGATGGGCCTTATGGAGAAAATACACGTGCTAGATAAGCTTTGTTTAGGCATAAATTATAGTGCTGTTTGCTATAAGTTCAATGTTGATGAATTAACAATATAGATTAAGTAAGACGTCTTTAAACAGACACACACATAAAGCAAGGTTACGTATTGATCAGTTGATGAAAATGTTGTGACCAGAGGCTTGCAAAAACCTAATCCTTTATTTCTTCTAGGATCAATGGTTCGGTATCTGCTAATTCAATGTTTGCAGTTACATTATAAAATATAACTACTGTGAATAACAAGAATTGACTGTATGCTGTTTTTATATCTCCAGGGCCTGAAGAATATAAATCTCGATGTATGTTTATTTAGTGTAACAGTCAGTAGCTACTAAATATTTGCCAAGTCAGTGAAACCATGGATGTGGGACAAGGTGCAGAACAGGGAAGAGCTCCGTTAGGCCACAGTTTCAGGGTCTGTCCAGTGGTGAGGCCAATCGCCACATGTCGGGGAGACCCTGTGCAACCAGCCAGGTGAATCCTCCCCAGTAAGGCAAACAGCCAACTGTGAACAGCAAGGACCCTGGGTAGTAAGATGGAAATGACTCCGAAATCAAGGGGCTGGGATCCTAGCTGGCTCTGCCACTGTTTAAATGTGTAACTTAGGGAAAATAATTTTACCTCTCTCTATCTCAGTTTTCTTATATGCAAGATCAAGTAACTGGGCTAGGTTACTGTTTAAGACCCAGTGAACTTAGAACGTGAAAAGAGGGAGCTGGCATTTCTTGGGATGCAACAAAAGTTTAAACCCTACATCATCTTCTTTCCCTGATTCCCAAAGGCAGAAATACAAGTAACCACAGATGTCTCGTATACGAGCTCTGCCTTCAACTGAATGCCACCTTGTTCAGACAATCCATTGACAGTTCTGTAGAACATGCGTCCTGATTGTGCCTTTTGACACAAGAAAGGACGGCTTCAGCAGACCCTTGGCAAGATCTGGGTGGTGCTTTCACTCACATGCAGCTTGAAGTTTGTAGTTCAGGTCTAATGAAATATTTTCAAAGCTCAGCATGTGTTCCCAAAACAGCAATAAATCACTCAGAAAGTTATGTGCTCATTTGCACATGGCTTCAAATTACTGATTTAGCCAGCTGAGGGCATGCATGATGGTTTTTCAGCATATGATTTTTTTATTTCTGGTGTTCTGATCGTCTAGTAATTAGTGGATACAGATGAAATTACAAGCTGCTGCCATTGCCTCAGATGGTCAGGTTTTCAGGATGCCAACTCCCAGCTCCTCTGGAGTTGACATAAATATTATGGAAGCAAAAAATTATAGTCATTTGCAGGGAAATCATGTGTTTAATTGCCAAGCAAAGCAGAGGAAAGATAGCAGAAGCACACATCATGCATCAGTTAATGCGAGCGCATTATTGCATGTTGCAAAGGGCTCTAAGAGGGCTTTTCAATAGCAAAATGAAAACAAAACTGTTCTAAAAAATGCCATCTGTGAAGCCTCCAGGTATGTCTGACGGGCTCATTTCCTTTCAGAAATAGTCCCTGCATTCCAAAAGCTGTTAATAATGAGTGGAAATAAGCACAGAGTAAAAATGGACCGTGGCTGATGGAGTGCGGCTTAATGTAAGGAGTTGCTATTGAAATAAACATGGAGAGAGATATTCCACAGACACATTTTGTGCAGATATTTCAATATTTACTGCAGATGGCATTTTAACACAACATAAGACTCCTCACATCCCACACATAAGTGTATTATTTTTATAATTATTTCCAAACTCAGAATTTACTTTTAAAAATTTTTTTCTAAATAAATATTATTTATAAAACAGTTTATTGATTTTTTTCCTATTTCCCCTTTATGTTATTTGGTAGACTTGTCATCATGGGAAAGATAATCGACAACCATGTTCGGATTTATAGGAGGCCAAAAATTAATCTAACTTGGAAATACTGTTATTATATTTCTGCATTGGGTAACAACCAGTCACCACAGAAAACTTAACCTAATAATATGTCATGTGTTTTATTCCTCTTTTTTAAATTACACGTAAAATTGGAGACTTCATCTATTATTCTAAAAGCAAGGATAAAGCTCTTATAGGTTCTATGACTGCCAAGTGATCAGCATGGTATAGTGGTTAAAGTCACAACACTGGAGTCAGACTCTCAGGTTTTAATTTCTGTTCTGCCACTTACTAACATGTGACCTTGGGCGAGTTTTACATTTATCTATAGCCCAGGATCTTCATCTACAAAATACAGATAATACTGGTACCTACCTCACAGGTGTTGGGAGTTACATGAGACAGAGTGTATGAAGCAGTTAATCTGATCCCTGGCATATATGAAGTGCTCAAGAAATTTAAGTTCTCACTATTTTTTAAGTAACAGCTGCAAATTCTAGCATTCAGCCAGAAGCTAAGTGGTGACATTATTTGTTATATAATGATTTTTAGGCAAGATGATAATAGACCCTGTTATATTATGAGGGTCTATTACTGTCTTAAACTCTTTATTCTATCTTGTTTAATCTCCACAATAAATCTAGGATGTAGGTATCATCATCCCATTTTATAGATGAGGAAATGGAGGTTAATTGAGGCTAACAATCATGCCTTTTGAAACAAAATAATAACGAGTGCTTATTGAGTGATAAATTGTAATCTCTCAATCCTCACAACAGTCTAAGAGGTAAGTATTCATAAGATCAATATTTGGATATGAAGGAACATCGGCACAGTGAGGTTAAGTAACTTGTACAAAAGCACATAATTAAAAAGTGTCAGAAGTAGGATTTTATTCCATCAGTTTGACTCCAGAATCCTTGTTCTCAACCACTATGCTGAAAGAAAAAACAAAGGATTCACAGCCATGTAAAAAAGAGTTACTTATAATAAATAATAAAAGAAATAAATAACAGAAATGTGGGCAAAGTATAGACAATTTACAGTGGAAGAAATAACAAATGGTCAATATCCATGTGATATTGCTATTGCCAATTTCCGTAACAAAGACACACAAATTAAAATTACAATGAGATATGATTTTTCACCTATCAGATTTGTAAAATATGAAAAGATTGATACTGTTGTTGACACAAATTCTGTAGAGGTCATTTTCACAGAACCTATAAAAAATGGGAAATGCACCTACCCTTTGATCTAGCAATTCAACTTATAGAAATCTATTTTAAAGAAATAGTCACACAAATATATGTGAATTTGTATAAGGATGTTCATTGTATCATTATTTGTAATAGTGAAAAATTGAAAACACCAAAGTACATCAACAGGGGAATGCTTTGCTGAGGTATGGTTTTTCCAGGCTGTTGGATATTATGTAGCCACTCAAAATAGAGGAAGGAAGTAGATCTATAGGAAATATTATATAAAGAAGTCTGCAACATTCTGTTCATGGTTAAAATCAAGTTGAATTATGTTATGTATTTGGTATAATTAAATTGTTTTGGTAAAAAATCTATTCACTTCTCTTCTATAGTTGTATATTTATAGAAAAAAGACTGGAAGGAAATACATAAAATATTAACTAGAAGGAATACTTAGAAGTATTCATGGATAAAAATTTATAATGAGAGTTTGATTTTACTTTATAACGCTTTGGTATTATTTAATATATATGATAATGAGCATGTCCCATTATAATGTAAGTAGTAAAGTAAAAGTATAATGTAAAAATAAAGTAAAGAAGAAAAAAGTAAGAACTATGCCAAAGTTACATAGCTCATAATGGCAGAACTATAATTCAAATCAGGTTCTTGTGATTCCAAAGTTATTGGTCTTCTCCACTATTCCATTCTCGAGGATAACAGAGCATTATTGAACACTGCTGCTGCTCTTCTATATATTTTACACAATTTGTTTTCTTAGAGACTTATATGTTACAACTTGTCAAGAAGGAGATGAGACTTTGCTTTTCAGCTTATTTTCATTTCTAGATTCATATCAGTGGAATGGGACAGGGTAACTTTTTTTAATGAGGGCTGAAAGAATTCTGCTTCTTTCTTATGTACACTCGGGTAATGACAAGTGTATAGACCTTCAGTAAGTGCTTACCTGTTTTTTGCCTCAATTTATGAATGGTAAATTGATAGTAGTGTAATAGAGAGTGTAATAGAACACTAAAATGGAAGCGTCGTCTAAGACGGTAAGGTGAAGGATATTGGATGTTATGGGTTGAATTGTGCCCCACTTCCCAATTCATATGTTGAAGTCCTAACCCTGAGTACCTCAGAATGAGATCTTCCTTAAAAATACGGTCATTGCAGATGTAATTAGTTAAGATGAAGTCATACTGGAGTAGGGTGAGCCTCTAATCCAACTGTATTAGTACAACATGCTAGCTAGTGTGAAAAAAAGGGAAGTTTTCACACAACAAGTACTCTAAATACTTATACCCATCATATTGTGATCCAACCCTTCTCGTGCAAACACACCCACATATAAAACCTCCCAAGCTCCTGCCTTTGCTTAACTCTTTTCCTGGTTAGGAGTGTAGACTTTTTTTTTTTTTTTGTGAGGAAGATCGGCCCTGAGATAACATCTGCCAATCCTCCTCTTTTTGGTGAGGAAGACTGGCCCTGGGCTAACATCCATGCCCATCTTCCTCTATTTTATATGGGATGCCGCCACAGCATGGCTTGACAAACAGTGTGTCGGTGTGCCCCTGGGATCCAAACCAGCAATCCCCTGGCCGCCGCAGCCAAGTGCACGCACTTAACCTCTTGCGCCACCTGGCCGGCCCCTAGACTTATTTTTAAACTTGACATGGGGAGTTCCTCAGCCTTATATAATCACCATACAGAGGCACACTCATTTCAGAGGGCTGCTCTGCTAATGAATAGTCTGCTTACCTGGATTAAAATACCTCTTGATTGAGAGGGCCCTCCTCTCCTGGAGCCTGAACTGACACTGAAACATTACAAAATATTTAGATTTCCTGTTAAAGAGTACTTGGAGAGAATATCTGGCTAGTGTTTCCTTTAAACGAATTCCAGAAGAATATTTTGGGGATCCACGGTAACATTAAAAATTTAACAAGGAATCAAAATGCACTAAAGTTAAAAAAAATCAACTATAAAGGAGAAACAGATTGCATTCTTGACTGGATAAAACAAGGAACTGTCCCTTTTTTTATGTGTGTGAGGAAGATCAGCCCTGAGCTAACACCTGATGCCAATCCTCCTCTTTTTTGCTGAGGAAGATTGGCCCTGGGCTAACATCTGTGCCCAGCTTCCTCTACTGTATACGGGATGCCACCACAGCATGGCTTGACAAGCGTGTGTTGGTGCGCGCACAGGATCTGAACCTGAGAACCCCGGCTGCCGCAGCAGAACACATGTACTTAATGCTACGCCACCAGGCCGGCCCCTGGAACTGTCCCTTTTTTATGAGCACATAGTTATTTTCATCCTTACGGAGTAAACATTTGCCTATGTTACCAGATTGGCTCATTGGATTTGAACGAAGAGAATGTTACTACAGCACTGTCTCTGTTCCTGAGCAGTAACAACTCAGTGACTTTTGGCTCCACGGTTTACACTTACTCTTTGAGATTGAGCTGTTGGCTTTGGGATGTGGATTAAATCATCCTTCCCAGGGCCCTAAGGGACTCAGTGCTTGGGTGGGAGTGGGGTCAGAGTAGGGGTGAGGAACTTGCTCAGTCTTAAGTTTTAAGCAACTGATTTTTGTGATGTAGTAATGAAACATTAGTAGATCAATATTGTATGAGGTTGATTTTATGGATTTGTTATGAAAAGCAAACCAAATGACAAGGTGGTGGTTTACAATCACAGAGACATACGTAGCTTTTAACAAGAAAACAGTGAAGTAGGATGCTAGTTAGATTATTCTGGGTATATCAAAGGGAGAGGGATTCTCTGAAAATTATCAGGGCACAAAGAAAAATGCTTCCATCATATCATGATCATTATCATTATTGTCATCATTATTAGTATCATTGTGACAATAGCTAACAGTAATATCACATCTACCAGGCAATGAACATATATTACGCATATTATATATTTTAACTCATTTTATCCTGAAAACAGTCAAACGGTCTTTTAAGTTGATTACTATTATTATCATCTTCGTTTTACATATTAGGAAACTGAGGCACAGAATGGTTAGATGACTTGCTCAAGGTTGCACAGTAAAATTGGTATAGAGCCAGAATGTCATGAGAGTTTACCCTTTTCTCAGCATGTATTAAACTATGAAAAGAAGTCAGCTATTTCTAGATATGGCAAGTGGATCCTAATGAAGTTATGAAGCATCTTCCATTACACTCTTCAAGATACCCTTACACACACATGCACAGACACACACACACACACACACACACACAGGTTAGCCTTACATAAATTTGATACCTTAATGTGGGGATTGTCTTAGATTGGCTCCTCTAGAAGCCAAAGCTGAGATAAGGGTTCTTGTGTAAGTGATTTATTGAGGAAGGCTGTTATCAGCGAGTTTACTCCCTCAACATCAGTCAGCTCAGCTGGGCTTAAGTTCATATCTATGTAGCTTTAAAGCCTTACTTAGCTCTAGTCACAGTGTTTACATTGACTCATGCTCTTTCTGTCTTCAGGTTTCACCTCAAATTCTGCCACTTCCTATAAAAGTCATTTCCCCTCTGAAGTTCTTTTTTCCCTCTCTCAAATTCAGCAGAAATACTAGTTATAAAATTAATCATTCACACATGGCCTTGTATCAGCTCTTCTGATTTCTCAAGATTTACTTAAATCTGTTAGGGTTTACCTTTTTATATGCTTGCGTCTTTTCTCCCTGAAGTGGGACAAAGGGCAGAGAAGGCATTGTGTACTTTTTTATGCGTCTGAACACACCTAATGCATCTTGAGTGTAATGGGCAGTAAATAGATATCCATTGATGTGATGGAAATTCAAATATTCCCCCAGGTTATTTTTTTAAAAACAGATATAACGTATGGGTCTATGTTCACTTAGAGTAGCAAGGTGAGTTACTCAATTCCAATTACTTCCCAGTCTTCATTCATAGGCATGAGATGGAGTCAGTTATGTTCCTTTTCCTCTAGAGCCACCACAAAATCCAAGTGTTGAACTAACAGATTCCAGCACCTTCCCTTCACTGTCTGGCAAAAGTGGCCATTTACCCTACGGATCGTCCAACGTTCTCTACTCACCAGGTGTTGCAGGCTCTGAGCGCCTGTATAGCATATTGGAAGGGTATCTGTCAGCACTGGGTGCAGGTGGCCGCCTACAGCTCCTTACACCCTGCCAGAGGTTCAAGATTTCATCACATACTCCATCTGGAAGTTGTCAGAGATGGATTCCTCTTAGAAGTATTTATTTTTTCTATTTCACAAGCAAGCAAACAAATAAGTAAGCAAACAAGATAAAAAATATTTAGAATTTTAGAATCATAAAGTTTAGAGAGATCATATCTTGTATCTGGACCAACGCCATCACTTTTCAGACAAGGAAACTGAGACCCAATGGATACATAATCTGTGACATGGTTCAGCCTTGAGCATTTGGGACGTTGCTAGTGAGCTTTTTACCTAGAAAATGAGGGTCAATGTGAGATAGAAGGGGAAGATCAAGTGCTGTGTTCTTGGAATTGACACTGCATTAGGTTTTTGTTAACAGCCAAAGAGGATTCTAAACCATAGCTGATAAATAAGATCTGTATCTGAGTAATTTACTTCTTCATATACTAAAAAATCCAGTCAACATATTGACTTCCTTAGTGTGCTTGTGAACTGTCAATACCATCACTTTGAGGAGGATAACACTCATTTGGATACATAGGTTATTGTACATTTGCTCTTTAAAAATCACTTTGCAAAACACCCAGTCTCATTTGCAAAGGCAGTGTTATACTGTTTACTTTGGATTTGTAGAAGATAAGAGAAAGGACTGAAAGCATACAGGAATAAAGCAAGCCAGAGAGGAATTATCTTTGTTATTGTTATTATTATTTTTCTGAGAACAACTTAGTCTTTCGTTACATATAGTTCCCTGGCTTCCAGAAAGCAAGCTATAAGTTCAAAACATGGTTCTACGTACTTACAGGGTGGAAATGGTTTCTCCTACTCACAAATATGAAAGAGGCTTGACTCTGCTCCTTATGTTAATACTTTTATAAGACACTCAGACCTGCAGGATCCTTGCATCTGTCCAGGCTCTCCCAGACATGTGGAGCAGCTCAGAGGACCAGGACTAAGGTTGTTTTGCCTATAGTTTGTTTTTTTTTTTTTTTGTGAGGAAGATCAGCCCCGAGCTAACATCCGTGCTAATCCTCCTCTTTTTGCTGAGGAAGACGGGCTCTGAGCTAATATCTATTGCCAATCCTCCTCCTTATTTTTTTTCCCCCCAAAGCCCCAGTAGATAGTTGTATGTTATAGTTGCACATCCTTCTAGTTGCTGTATGTGGGACGCAGCCTCAGCGTGGCCGGAGAAGCGGTGCGTCGGTGCGCGCCTGGGATCCGAACCCCGGGCCGCCAGTAGCGGAGCACGCGCACTTAGCCGCTAAGCCATGGGGCCGGCCCTCGCCTATAGTTTTCATCTCTGTCTTTCTCACACCAATTCATCGTGGGAGGGGAGCTAACTCAGTATTCAGAGAAGCAGATGGTGGATTATACGACCCTCCCCTTGTCCTTTGAGTCCCTGAAGGGCTCCTGAGTCTGGCAACCCCTCCTACACACAGTGGTTACCATAAGATGTTCTTTTCTTTGTCTCCTTTTTCCTTGACTTCCAGTCTCAGCCTAGGCACTGTTGCAACTTGACTTTATAGTTGTTTGTTTGTTTTTTTATCTGCTCTGGGCCTATTAATCTATTCCTTCACCTCGTCCTCTTCCTGGGACCTGCAATTCACCCCCTTCTGTGAAAGGCTAACTATGCTGCTGCTTCTTAGAAATATATTTCTTATTTAGTCTCCCTTTTAAGACATCCATCAGCTTTATACCAGAATTAGTCTCAACAGTGCTGAGCAAAGAGCCCGTGGGTTGGAAGAGGTGGGGCTGAAAAATTTTCTTTCATTTCATTCCAGTAGCTTTAGGTTCCTGGAGATCTGTGGAAACCATAACATTAAATATTGACATTGACTTTATGTTAACAACAAATGAGAGAATTGTTGAATTAGATCCCAGTAGTAAGCCAATGGTTGGGTAATTCTGAGTATAAGGTTAAACCCAGGCCACGTAATTTCCTGAGCAGGAATATTGCTAAGCAGTTTTAACAAATGTTATTTTATTTAACACTTATTCTGATCTTGTGAAGCATGTGAAAATTAGTTTTGATTTTCCTCCTACTCTTCCTCCCTTCTTTGGCATCTAGTGCTTTTGTGCTGGCTTCTCCTAACTCAGAGGCCTTGTCCACAATCCTTTCCTTATCAGAACATTTTTGTCATAGGACTTTATCCACAGAATTTTCTAAGTGATTGAAATTAATTTTTAAAGGTGAATCAATGCTTACGTTAATAGTGATTTGTGTGTGTGTGTGTTATTCTTCTAGAATAATCCATTTCCTTTGGAATAAGGGAAAGATATTTTGGGGCCAATGTCTTGAAAGGCAACCAACTCTACCTCCTTCCCCAACTTTACTCTGAGTGCTACCTGGAATAACAGTTTATCATCCCCTTCTCGTTGATACATTTTCTTCACATGGTTTCCAGAATGACTGGCTGAATGGCAGCCAGAATGATTGGCTGTCCTTCTCATCTCCTTTCTGAGCCTTTTTCTCTGACCTCTTCCTATGGGAGTTGTCAGGGTTGAGTTCTTGATCTTCTTCTCCATCTGGAGTCACTTCCTTGGTGTTCTTTTCTGGTTTTGTTCCTTAAAATTCCATCTATAGGCCAACGACTCCCAAATTTAAATGTCTAGGCCAGCCGCTCCTGAACACCAAACTCACTTATCCCACTGCTTACTCAGCATCTCTGCTTGGATGGCTAACAGAGATCTTCAATTCAACATGTTCCAAAAGGGAAGTCCTGGGACTATGTGATCTGGAAACTCAAAGGGCTAGTGTTGGGGGGACTTCAGAGGCTGGTGGAGACCACAGTCAGAGCAAGAACAGGTAAGGAGCAGGCTGTGAAGGGTCAAACCAACTTGCCTTTTTTCAGTAGCTTGGTGACTGGCTGAAGCAAGGCAGGAAGGGAGATGAGAGAATTCCTAGTGGAAATATCAAATATGCTTACACTATCTCAAAGGAAAGCAGTTCAGTACTACAGAGCTATGGAGTGCAAGTTTCTTTGTGCCAATTACTATTTATGACAAATTGGAGGTGATTTTCCTCCTGTAATAAGGAACCATAGTGGCTTCCTTGGTACTACGTGGTACACAGTCATATAATCTCATGTACTGTTTTGGGTGATTTAATTGTATTCATCATATGATACTCACGTCATGAGGTAGGCACTATTATTGTCCCATTTTACAGATGAGGAACCTCAGGCACAGAGTGATTAAAAAGTCTGACCCATGTCATGCATTGAGTAAATAGGAAAGCAGAGATTTGAGTGTAGGTAGTCTGGCTCTAGAGTTTACATTCTTACCCACTGTAGAAGAAATCTAAGGGAAATTAGACCAATTTGGGGAGATTTGTCTTCTAATAGAGGATTGGTCCAAGGAGCATGAATTCAGGTTTAAGTACTAACATTTTTATTGCATTGCTGTGTGACTTGGGGGATGTTTCTTAACTCACTGAGCCTCAGATTTTCTTTCTAAAAGTAGAGATACCTGTTCCTGTTTATCCAGTAGGGATTTAGTGAAGCTCTATAAAAATAAATCACGAGAGAATGATTTAACGTTAAGGGGCAAATAAGGCTATTATTTTAGAAGAAATAAATTGCCCAAGGACATTTAACATTTGATTCTCGAAATTAGCATATTTTATTGATTTAAAATCTTTTCCTATAGGAAAGAGGGAGTGCCTGGCCTGCGTAGAGAGTCTTTTTGGCCTGTGTTCTTACATGTGCACTCACCACTGGATTAGCAATGCTGACAGGAATTCTAGCTTATGACAGTAGAAACTATGATCATTCACCAACTGATCGAATAACACCAACTGATCTTAATTTAACAACAGCAACGTCAATTACTGAAACAGTTACTGAAACATCTACTCCTGAAAGTCCTACAACTTTAAGTAAAGTCAATGAAAAAGAATCAGGACAGTGAATGCAACCCTTATCATTCCAACTCAAGGCCTCAATTCTAGTAAAACAAGTGGAGAACTAGCAAAGACACAGGCACAACACAGACAACCCTCTGGACAAATCCATGGCTTCTGCCTCAACAAGTAACCTCACGTTTCCCAACTTAACAAGCATAACTGAAAATACAGATGTCACTAGCACTGATGGCACCACTGAGAAATATACTACAACATCGGTGAGCATGATTTTTGTAACCTCAATGGTACCCAGTGGCTCAGAATCTAAGCTTGCCATTCTAGTGACAACTGCTGAAGAGCAGACATCAAATGCTACTAGTGTAAATACAGGAGCCACACAAACCACCTCTGCTTCAGAGGGCTTTACTACCCCATCTTCTAGTGCAGACACTTCATCTCCTGTAACAACTAACACTGGAATGTCAGAGATGATCAGCACTAGAGAAAACGCTCCTATGACATTAGTGGTGGCAGATGTATCCATCACTCTGTCATCTGCCGCTAACAACACCTCAGGCAAAGCAACATCTAACACAGGACAACATCTCCAGGAAGTCTCACTGTGATCATGGGAACTAAGACCCAGAAGGGACACAGAATCAATCTTCTTTACAGCAGCAATGGCCTCTCCTTCTGCAAGTCAGGTCACAACTGTGTTAACAGGCACATCTCTGAAGAACTATGTTGCTAGATCAACTATTCCCACCAGAAACCCCACAGCTGTGATGAAAACTTCACAGACATCAAGAATAACCCATGGCATCTGTCATTACTGTTCCAGTACAAAGCCTATTAACACATCTTCAGGAACAACTGAAGGCCTAACTTCAAGTACAGCAGGTCTCGAAACAAGAACATACACATACCCTACAAGTCAGAAGCCCTTAACAGCTTCATCTTATCCAGAGTCCCCTTTGCTTTCCCAAACAAGTGACAGTGCAGTGACAGAGATCAGTAATACTACAGCAAATACATCACATACAACCCTCGCTCTGACAAACTCATTCACAACTACCAGTTGAGACACATCACCAGGTCTCACTGCATATCAAGGAACTAAGATTATGAGTGCCACAGCAACGACATTCACTACAACATCCCTTATGACTCCTACCCCCAGTCAGGCGACACCTGTCATAAGAATTATGTCCATGAGGTCTAATGTCACAAGTCCTACTAGTGACAGTGAAACATATGTGGCCACATTCCATCCTTTAGTGACTGTAAGGGTGAACACTATATCTGTCCTTATTAGCTTCAATATAAAAATTCAGGTTCCAACAACCACTACCGAAGGCCACATTCCAGGTACTACCAGTTATAATTTAGACACCCCGCACATCTCCTTCAATTCAGAAGCCTCTACTTCCCCATCTTCTAATGAAACCACCTCATCTTCCCTAACAAGCAAAGCTAAAATCACCCAAATCCACATTACTCCACAAGATGCATCTCCTACAAACTCGGACATGACCAATCTGTCCCCTGCTGTGTTACCTGCCACTAGCACCACAGTATCAAGTGTCTCATCTTCCTCTACAAGCAAATATGCAGGGTGTCTAACTACAACTACAGGAAGTGAGGATACAAGGGAGACAATAATATTCACCACAGCAATCACTCAGACTCCTATTCCAGTGGGCATCAGAAGTACATCATGAAGCAAATGTCATGAAATCCACTGAAGGCACTGAAAAAGCTAATATCACACATGGTCCTCCTAGGCCATCATCAGCATCCATGTCCCTGTCCTTCTTGGCTCCAGTGACTGAAGACCTCACTTTATAAGCACTACCACTAGTGCTGCCAGAAGCCCACACACAAGCTCCACTCTGTCAGTCTCTATTGTGGCCACTGCATCTTCTGCAACAAGCAACACTGTTCTCATACGGGTCAGCAGTACTCAAAAAAATGTACCTCCTACAACCTTAGATACAACCAGTTCTCTCCATACTATATCACCTGCCACCGGCAACACAGCAGCCAGTACACCCTCTCCTCCTCAATGGGAGAAATCAAAAGGAAGTCTCACTACAACTGTAGGGGACAAGGGTACAAGGTCTTTATGCCATCCACGACAGTAGCCTCCATGACCCTAAATTCAAATCAGACTGTACCACGTTTAATAACAATATCAGTGATGACAGATGTCACTAGTTCTACTGATAGGAATGAGAAAACTACTGATAAGTTAAATCCCCATGTAACCTCAGAGATATCTATTGCCTCTGTTATTAGTGATGCCAGTGCAACAACAGTCCCAGGAACAATGACTGATGGTCTCATGTCAAGTACAGCTAAGAGTGGTACAGGAACCACACACCCAACCACCACTTCAGAAGTCCATACTGCCCCATCTCCTACTGAAGCCCCTTCAACTTCCCTAACAAGCAAAACTGAATCAACTCAGGTAACTAGCCATATAGAATATCACCCCCCATACCTTCAGATGAGGTAAATGTATCCTTCAACGCATCACCTGCCACCAGTAACACAGCAGCCAGTATACCATTGTCCACTCAGTGGATCTCTGCAGAAAACTTCCCCACAACTGCAGGAACTGGAGCCTCCGTGGCACCACCAACAATAGTCGCTGCACCAGCCACTCTGGCTCCTACTCCACGGCTCACCACTCTTCTCCCAGCAACACACATCACTCGTTCTGCTAGTGACACTGAAGAAACTACAGGCCTGTCCCATCCCATGACTTCAGAGATATCCCCTACACCTGTCATTGCAGGCTCCAAAATAACAACCCCAACGACAGGAACAGCTACTGAAGGGATCACAGTAAACACTAGCAATTATGACACAGAACTTACACCCCAAGCCTCCATTTCAAAAGTCTCTACTACCCCATCTTCTACTGAAACCACATCAACAAGGCAAAACTAATTTGACACAAGTAACTAGTACTCTACACTATACACCTACATATTTAGATATGAAAGATTGTTCTCCCTCCATTTCCCCCACTACTACACCCATAGCCGACCATGACATCTCTCCCACTCTAGGAATTTCTACAGCAAGTCTTATCACAATTGCAGGAAGAGGGGCAAGAGCTGCCACACCAACAACATTCATTACAGCATCCACCGTCAGACTACAGCTGTCGCGACAAGCTCATCCATGAAGACAAATGCTACTAGTTCTCCTGGAAGCTACTGAAAACACTATGGCTGTGTCTAATCCTTCTTTAACCTCGGGGATTTCACCTGCATCCAACATTACTAAATTCTATACAACAACTCCAATTTCAAAGAAAACTACTGAGAGCCTGGTATCAAACACAGCCACTAGTGATATGGGAGGAACACAGATTACTACCTCAGAAGCTTATACTAACTCTTCTTCTACTGGTGCCACTGCATCTTCTATAACAAATGAAACTGAAATGACAAAAGTCACCAGTGCTACTGATAATACACCTCTTAGAAACTTACCTGTGACAAATGAGTTCACCACTGCATTATCTCCCATTAACTGCACAGAAGGTAAGGAAACACCTACCACTCTGGTCATATCTATAGCAAGTTCTACCACAACTTCAGGAATTAAAGTTGCAAATGGCTTAGAAATGACATTCTTTACAACAGCCACTTAAGCCTCCTACCCTAAGGCTGCATCTGTCATAAGTACTACATGGACAAAGATAAATGTGACCAGTTCTACTGATGACACTGAAAAATCTACTGGCAAAACTAGTCCTCCAGTAACTTCTGTGAGACCTGTTGTGTCTTTTTTGATTGGCTCCATTACAATAGCTACAATGCCAGTGACAATTACCAAAGGCTTTTTATGAAGAACAAGAGTGATACCATCAAGAATACACAACCTCCATTCCAGAAGTTTCTACCAACCCTTCATCTGCTAAAACCACTTAATTCTCCCTTACAAACAAAACTCAACCAGCACCCAGGTCCTACAGAATATAAACCTCTTACAGTTTCTTAGATAAGAACACTTTATCTTCTGATTCACTTGCCTATAGCAGCACAGGAGTCAATGCAAGATCTTTTATTTAATGGAGATCTATAACTTGTGTAACTACAGTTAGAGGAATTTGAGTTACCAGGGCCATGCCAACACCATTTACTACTCCAAGTCAGTCTACAGGAAGACTCACTACAACCGCAGGAGCTTAGCGTCAATTGCCTTAGCAACATCAATATGGCATTCATTATGATTTAATTTCCAAGTCAATCTATGCCTGTTGTAATGAGAACATCCAAGAAGGGAAGTACTAGTGCCACTGAAAAAACTTCATGCTTTTCTATTTTTCCATAATCTTGGGAATATTTGCTGTATCTATCATCGCTGACTCAAATACAAAAATTATTTCTAGTAATCACTACTGAAGGCCTCAAATCAAGCCCTGTTGGTAGTAATATAAGAAGGACTGGTACAGCCACTATGGAAAACAGTATTGAAGTTCCTCAAAAAATTAAAGATAGAACTATCACGTGATCCAGCAATTCCACTTCTGGGTATTTATCCAAAGAAAACAAAAATGCTAACCCAAAAAGATATGTGCACTTCTATGTTTATTGCAGCTTTATTTACAGTAGCCAAGATATGGAAACAACCTAAGCATCCATTGGTGGACGAATGGATAAAGAAATGTGATATATACATACAATGGAATATTATTCAGCCACAGTAAGGAAGGAAATCCTGCCATTTGTGACAACATGGATGAACATTGAGGGCATTATGCTAAATGAAATAAATCAGAGAGAGTAAGACAAACTGCATGATCTAAATGTGGAATCTAAAAAGAAAATTAACCTTCAAAACAAACGAGCTCATAGTACAGAGAACAGATTGGTGATTGCCAGAGGTGGGGCAAGGGGAGTAGGCAAAATGGGTGAAGTGGGTCAAAAGGTACAAACTTCCAGTTATAAAATAAATAAGTCAAGGGGATGTAATGTGTAGCATGGTGACTATAGTTAATACTGTATTGCATATTTGAAAGTTGCTAATAGAGTAGATCTTAAAAGTTCACATCACAAGAAAAAAAATTGTAACTATGTATGGTGTTGTATGTTAACTAGACTTATTGGTGATCCTTTCTCAATATATACAAATATCGAATCATTATGTTGTACACTGAAACTAATATAACATTATATGTCAGTTATTCCTCAATAAAAAAAGATGCAAATGAACAAAATGCATATTGACAAGGGGATACCAACTATGTGCAAAAGAGAGATGAAAAGAGTCATAAAGGAAAATTACGAACAACTCTAAATTAATGTAGTTGATAGCCTATATGAATGAATATGTTTCTGGAAAAATATAAAGTGATAAAATCGGCTCAAATTGAAAGGGAAAAAATGACTAGTCTGCTATTATTACAGAGGTTGCTGCTATAATCAAAGACCTCTCCTCCCAAAAGGCTTGGACCGAGACAGTTTTATCAAACTTTAAGGAACAGATAATTACAATTGTAATCAATTTATTCCAGAAGATAGAAAAAGAAGAAAAGCTGCCCTACTCGTTTTATTGGAAACTTGAATCTCAAACCAGATAGAGACCATACCTGCAAAGCAAATTATTTGCCAATCTCACTTATGAAAATAAATGCTAAAGCCTTAAAGAAAACATTGGCACACTGAATCCAACAGTATGTTAAAATAATATATCATGATAAAGTTGAGTTTATTCTAGAAATGCAAGGATGCTTCAACATCCGACATTCTATCAATGAATTCATATTAGTAGGCTAAATGAAAAAATGATCTATAGTTATATCAAAAGATGCAGAAAAAGCACTGGAGAAAATTCACCATCTATTTTTTATTAAAAAGTGGCTCTCATAAAATCAGAAATGAAAGGTACAGGGAGGCACTCTTGCACCCTATCGAAATCTCTGCAGCACTAACTGTCCCATACATGCCAAAAGGTTCTTCGTCTATGCACCCGAGGCTCTAGCTGAGGGCTACCTCTGGTTACTGGAGTATGGTTAGTCTCTGTGTAGGGTAGGCTGGAAGCGCTGGGGAGAATATGATCCCAATGGAAGCCCTCAGACAGTGATGGACAGGATTTGGTGGCTAAATACCGCAGCTTCCTCACCCCTTGTTTTGGCAGAGGGCAACTCTGAGGTGTATCCTATACCAGGGGTCAGAAAACATTTTTTTTGTAAAAGGGCAGATAGTAAATATTTTAGGCTTTGTGGGCAATGTGGTCTCTGTTGCAACTACTCAATCCTGCTGTTGCAGAACAAACCCAGCCATAGATGGCACCTAAAGGATGAGTGTGGCTGTGATCCAATAAAACTTTATTTATAAAAACAGGCGGTAGGTGTAGTTTGTAGAACCCCTTTCTACATAGTTTCCCAGAGGTTCTCAGCAAGATTGAGTCCCAGGTTTCCATAATATAATTTACTCATTTACACATTCTGTATTTAATTTTTTTTCCCTTCTTAACCTCACTTTCTCATTCTCCTAATGGTGCTTCCTGGGATCACCTCCCCCATAGTCTACTTGTCAAATTCTTATCTTAGTGTCTACTTCTGGGGAAACTCAAAATAGGACAGTTGATATCAGAAGTGATCTAGGAAGCAGAACCTCAGGATGAGATTCTGGGAACAAAGACAACAGCAAGGACCCAGAAGGCCATGAGGACCCTATGCTGTCCTCAGTGTGGCCATGATAGCCCCCAGCACTCTGTAGCATTGTAATTACTAGAAATATCACCTCTAATGGATAAGAATGGGATGCAAGTGGAAAGGGATGCATTGACTTATGTAAAGTCTTGTACTTGAAATATATGGGGACAATGGTAATTCTAAGGTGGAATGATTAGCAGTTATTAAAAGCCACAGAAGCCCTAAAGGAAGAAGATGGACTCAGGAAAGCCAAGTATCACCTTGGGGTACTCTGTGAAAGTCAGAAAGACCACATGAGTGTTTTAACATACGCTCATCTCCTGAAGCCAAAGGACAGACTGCTGAAAGTCTGGTCCCAATAGCAGCCTTCAGTCAGTGATCTGGTCTCAGTCAGATTTGATTGTGAGAGTGGCGGAGTTACACAGGATGCTGAACTCGCTGCCCTGAAAAGAATCTCATATTGAAAGTCAAGGATCTACTAGGCAACGAGGGGGACTCTTAGACTTGGGATGTGTTCATCTGAGGGTGTACTTATTAAATACCTCAAACCCCAGATGTCCCTGAATCTCCAGGGCTGGCTTGCTATTGGAAGCAGCCTTCCACTTCCTGAAGACTATGCAAAGGCCTTCCTGAGGTAATGGCCTTGCAAGGTGATATTTTCCTCCACAAGATCAGCTCTCACCTCCTCTCCTTGCTTATGGGTAAATAACTAAGGTCAAGTCTCAGCATGGCCTGATTGAGCAACTGTTGTCCCTGTATGGGAGGAGAGGGATTATTCACCCAAATTTCTGCGGGGCCTGGCTAATAGGTACCAGCAGAACTGGGAAAACATGCCTGGGAATGGAATCTGAGGGTGCTGGGCCAGGGAGGGCAGCTGTGAGGCTGAAGATAATTGATATGGGACACTCTCCAATGACTTGTCAAGGATGCCTAGAGCCAGTCCTAATACCCTGCTGGAATGCATCTCCTTGAGAACACTGAAGCATTATCATGCCTTAGTTAATTTTTTCACTGAGCCCAGCAGCGTGCCATAAATATATATTTTCACTTAAAAAAAGTTGCTATATTTTCCTATAATAGCAAAAAAAAAAAAAAAAAACACCAAAAAAAGACAAGATTCAGTATAATCTAAATGTTCATCAAGATAGAATAGTTTAATATAATATGCTACAATGGAACACTATGCAGTAGTTTACAAGAACGAGAGAAATTTGTATGGACAGTATTGGAAAGTTGTCTGTGTTATATTGTAAGGTAGACTATGCAAGTTGTTTGCTGGTTCTCCTCACGTTTCTCTCCCTGAGCTCATGAGGATACAAAGATGTTTGGAAGGATATCTATGAAACTGTTGTCAGTGGTTATTAAAAGTAGGAGATAAATTAAAAGTAGAAAAGGAGGACTTTAAATTTATACACACTTCAATAAGCAAATGAAAGGAGGGGCCGGCCCAGTGGCACAAGCGGTTAAGTGCGCACGCTTAGCTGTGGTGGCCTGGGATTTGCCGGTTTGGATCCCGGGCACGCACCGACCCACCACTTGTCAAGCCATGCTGTGGCGGCCTCCCATATAAAGTGGAGGAAGATGGGCATGGATGTTAGGCCAGGGCCAGTCTTCCTCAGCAAAAAAAGAGGAGGACTGGCAGATGTTAGCCTCAGGGCCGATCTTCCTCACAAAAAAAACACAAAAAACAAATGAAAGGAAAGTAAAGAAAATTTGGTGGAATCATTTTGGTGGTTGTTTTTTTCCCATTTCCAAATTTTGTATAATGAAGATGTATTCTTTTCATACTAAAAAAATAAAAAGAAACAAAACTGATATCACTATTGAGATCAATGCTTTTGTATTTCAAATGCTCTTAGTAGAATTGCAATATGTAATACATTCTTGAGGGCAATTTGGCATTACTATTAAGATAAAAATATTGATACCCTTTGACCCAGCAAATCTATTTTGTAGATAATTAACCTACTAAAATTCTCATGCATGTTTTCAAAGATATATGCTTAACTGATTTTCATTAGAGTATTGCTTGTAACAGTAAAAATCTATAAAGACCCAACTATCTACCAAAAGGGGATTTAGTTAATTAATACTCCAATATAATGGAATACTATGAGGCTACTAGAAAGAAGGAGGTAGCTTTATGTCATAGGGAATTTTCTAGCTATACTATTAAGAGACATAAGTCAGCCTTAGTATACTGAGGTTGCATTATCCTAATTTTCCAAAAACGCCCAGAGGAATATGTGGTAAATTGTAAATAGGTTACCTCTGCAGTTGGGATCACGGTCAGATTTTCACCTTCCATGTTTGACAATTTTACATTTGAAATCTTTGTGACCGGCATGTTTTTCTTTTATAACTGAAGAAAAAAACAAAGAAAAAAAAAATTAAAGTAGATTAGGGAGAGGAGCTAATAAAGGAGTGTACTAATTGCTTGGAAATTGAACAGAATTATCTAAAAAGCTCTAGGAATAGATGAGGCAAGATGAGATAAGCGACAATACTTAGAATAGCAGGAAGATAATAATAATAATAGCTAACATATTAATTACTTCCCAGCATCAGGCATTTACTAAGTACTTTTCACGTGTTACCTCGTTCAATCCTCAAACACTTTGAAGCAGCTATTGTTAACCTCATTTATTGATAAACAAATCCACAGCTTAAGACACTCAGAAATTTGCAAGCAAGATAAAGAGAAATCCACACCTACACACATCACAGTGAAACTATCAAAGTTCAAACATAAAGAGAGAATCTTAAAAGCAGCCAGAGAAAAAAGACGGCAAAATAACGACATTAAAGACAAACTAAAACTGAGAGCTTTGGTCACCCACAGACCCTCAGGAGAGCAAATTCTAGAGGATGTATTTTAGGCAGAAGGAAAGTGATCCTAGGGAAAAGTTTAAGGTGCAAGAATGAGAAACCAAGAAAGTGGTCAATATATAGGCAAATGCAAATAAACATTGATTGTATAAAACAGTGACAATAATGTACAGTGGGACTAAGAAACACTCCAACAAGACAGAATTAAAATATCAGAAAACAAGGCTGCTATGTCAGAAGAGGGGAAAATGGAGTTAACTGGTTCACATATTCTTGCCTTTTCTTGCAGAAGGGTGAGAGTTTGAATAAGTTTAGCCTTTGACAAGTTGCAAATTCTAGGACAAACATAAACATTTCAAACTTGTGGAGAGAAAAAATTGGATTCATAAAAATTGTTTGGACTTGCATATGCTTACATAAAACTACAAAGAAAAACAAGGAAATATTTATTATAAAAATTAGAATAGTGGTTGCCTCTAGGCATGAGATATCCCTGTGATCCAGAAGGGATGTAGAGGGTTCCTGGGATACTGGTAAATTTTCACATCTAGTAAGTAGTGATGATGTGCATATTAATTTTATCATTATTTGCTAATATGTGCATATTTAATATAACTAATGTAATTTTATGTGTGTGCTATATATTTTTGACAAATAATTAAATTAATTTTAAAAGTTTTAATTATAAGGCAAACAAATAATCCTGAAGTGGAAATATGCAGATACCAGAAACTTTCTTGGGGTAAAAATAGGCAAGCAAAATGTATTAAGGGAGTTGAACACAAAGTTATTTACATTCAGCAACAAGTCTTTAGTGACTTGCTGGAAAGTCACTAAAGGAAACAATCTGTTGTTTCCTGGCCATTTTTCTAGAACCTGAGATGTGTTACTGAACAAACTGACCAAGTTCCCTGCCCTGTGGATTCTTGGGGGCAGGAGAGGGGCAGGCAGTAAACAACAGACTTAAAAAAATTGGTAAATCACATTTTTCCGGTTTCTGTGACAAGCACTGAGTGTAACAGGAAAAGCATAGAGGTTTTTAATAGTTCCGGCACTACTAGGCTGACTGTGAACTGTTTTCAATGTATTTTGAGAGAAATAATTTATACCCGCCACTTATGGATACAGTTAGAAGAATAGAGAATTATATCTATATAATAATCACTTACTTAGAATATGTGATTCTATGATTGGCGTTTATGACAAAAAAGCATTATAAGAATAAGAGCAAATATCAACCATAACCTCAGATTTCTGAAAATGACCAGAATTTTATCTCAGAAAGAACTTGGCAATAAAACAAAGGATATGTAAATCAAAAACTGAAAAAAATTGCCTGTAAAAAGTTTGATTCTCTTTAGTAAGAAGCAATCCAGAGCTGTAGCAGAAAAAACATCTGGTTAATGACACAGAAAATGAAGGAGAAAATGTGCCACTGGAAAAAAACCCTGCATTTTGGATATTTAGGAGGATTTCAGATTAATGGCATGTGTCCCTGCTTGGACTGCTAGGATTTGGGTTTCCTGGGTCACTGTGTCCTATGGAGCAGAATGACGTGGATTTGTTCCCAGCGTCTTCCAGGCTTCCTGAGCACATCAACCTTCGAAAGCAGATCACAGCCAGAGGCCTGTCCGGAATCCATCATCTGGTAAATCGTTAACAGGGGTAATGGAGACCAAACAAGATTTCCTCCAAGTTGTTTACTGGCGTAAAGACAATTTAGGGGACAGAGAGGAAGCCAGAGCAGTGCAAGCAGAAGATAGACATGTTAGTAATTCCAGATCCAAAGGAAGCCTGAAAATTCAGCTCTGGCTTTGAGAACCCACTAGCCCATCGAGACACAGCCCATTCATTCATTTTAAATTGTATACTCCCATTATATGTGCTGTGTTCAAATATTGCTATGTGCTGGAAATATCTCTGGATGATGAATTCTTCTGTATAAATTGCATTTAGAACATGCTTGTAATAAATTACAGTCTATCAGACAACCAAATATGTACTTACTGAGGATCTACTATAGATTTTAAGATTTTATGTCTTAATCAACACCAACTGTTGCTTATGATTACAGAAGCTCTATAATTTTAACTTTTGCCCTAAACACAGAATAAGAAAATAGTCATTAATTGGAATTTTTTGATATCAAACTTAAGAGAAAATCTGATTCAGAAAATCAAATATTCTTAAAAGTGTGGCCAATTTTTTTTTTTTTTTGCAGGGAAGGATTTGCCCTGAGCTAACATCTGTTGTCAATCTTCCTTTTTTTTTCCTTCTCCCCAAAGCCCCAGTACATGGTTGTATTTCATAGTTGTAAGTCCTTCTAGTTCTCTATGTGAGCCACCACCACAGCATGGCAACTGACAGATGGGTGGTGTGGTTCCGTGACCAGGAAATGAACCTGAGCCCCAAGAGTGAGAGCTTGGAACTTTAACCACTACACCATCAGGGCTGGCCCAAAAATCTGGACAATTTTCATTTTCTTTCATTTTGATTAACTTTGTTTAGTGAATGGAAATGACTAATAGAAGAGAAATATTGGCCACAGCTAAATGTTGAACACAGACTAATATTCATAACTGGAAAGAATCATTAGCAAATTCATGACTGATTTTGATTACATAGATTTTCCTTTTTCAAAAAGAAGTTATTAAACAAGAGATTCACAGACATTAATGTAAGGAATGAAAATACTTACTGAACTTGGTTTTATGGGTTTAAAATGCAAGATTCTGAAATTTACTCAAGAGCGTGATGCAAAATAGTTAATGTTGAAATCAATTATAATTAGGACAAAATCATTTTTCTCAAACTAATATTTATTTGGGTGCAGAAAAATTGCAAACTATACAACTGTGATGCCTGAGTTTGGTTGTTCTTCTCCCATGGGTGATTTCAGACACAAGCCTCAGTGGAAGAATGTTTGATTGCTCCTCCTCCCACAATCTTTCATTTCATACCTCTTGTTAAAAAGACTCAGAGACAAGAAATTTCAATTTTTCTTCTGATTCCAAAGTCCACATTGAAGGCTGAGACAGAGGGGCCACACTTTAGAGAAAAGCCTCATTTCTCAGTCCCCTGTGAATCTGTGGAGTTGTTGGCTTCAGGTCCATGCTGATATCTTGACATATTCTTGGAATTGCTGTTGTGAATCTAGAATCATAAATTTGCAAACATCAGAAAAAAAATCCTGAATCAAAACATTGTTGCCCTAACACTTCTGGTATTCTTGACGTTTAAGATTCTAGTGGTGTATCTAGATGATCTTAGAGAATTTAGAAAAGTAACTCCTCTCTAGGAATATAGCTTCACTGGGGTCTGTTTGGCCTTTGTCTCCCACAACACCTGTCATCTCTTATCTGGGTTCTGGTGAACTTAAGAGCAAGTGAAGAGAGACTGATGAAGGCATTCTCAAATTCAGCACTTCTTAAACTTGGGTGCAAGTTGAAATAGCCTGGGAGTTTAAAATATGCTGATTCCCTGATACCACCTCCAGAGATATGTAAGTGGGATGCGGCCCCAGCAGGGGAAGTTTTAAAAGCTCTCCAGGTGATTCTAATTTGCAGCCAAGGATGAGACCCAGTGCTGGCTTACAGGACTGATGTAACTAAAAAATCTTCTATAATATCTCTTCAACTGACAAGTTGAGTTCCAAAGATATAGAAAACTTGGGGCTTCGGTGTCACCTTGATCCCTTGCTAGGCTCACAGGTTTTCTAAGACTATCTTAAGATCCTCATGTCCCAGAGGAATTCACGTTGTTGGAGTTCCCACCCCACCTCATATCAAACATATTAAAATACAGTCACATTAACTATAATTGACATATAATTACAAGTCAAATTGTATTAAATGTTAACATATTAATTTTTAAGTGCTGGTTTAAGAACGTTGCAGTCATTTAGAGCTTTTGGGGCCAGGGCTCAAGCATTACTGTAGACCTTTGCAGTTTCTTGACATTGATGGATAACAGAGCCCGAGCCCTTAGCACAACTCCCTAGAGGACAGGTGGGGAACAAAGAAGAGACTCGTGTTTACCTGCCCTGCCTCCGCGCAGCGTAATGAATTCGCACCCTGAGTCTGAATCCTTGAGCATGTCCCCAACCCAGCTCAGACGTTGTGAACATTCAAAGCCCCAGCTACGTAAGCTATCAGGCTTAGCTGCTGGGCAACGTGGGTGAAGATTCGTGCCTTGCTCTCGTTAGCTCACTTGCAGACATCAGAGTTCTTTGCTGCAAAGCTGGCCCGGCAGCTACTTACAGAACCTGTAACACGCCTGGGCAGGCACAGTAACTGTCTCCCATTGACTGCCAGCCAGTGATGACAGAAGAGCTTCCACTGTAACAGCTGTGAGACACATCTCCAAGCGGCTGGCCCTGGTTAGTTGGCCAGGGCAGACTACTAGCCAAGAGAGCACCATCTGAGGTTATAGAGATACGGAGAGAGACTTCTTACTGGGTCCTTGCTTGTTTTGACCCCAACTCTAATTCTGTTGAGGCTGAGTAGTAATTCAGAGGAGGTGGCTTCCAGAGAGAATTTACAAAGACAAAGCCCCATACACTAGGATAGATTTCCTAATCTCTTTGTCACTGAGGCTGTTGGGAGCAAGATTATTCCTTCCTCATGCTGTTGCGTATCTCAGTCTGTATGATTTTTTTTCCCCTTCAAGCCTGTACCTGATTATCATTTTAACCTACTCTCAATCATGTAAATGTGCTGGAGAACAATTTACTAAAGAAGAAACCCCAAAAGTTAACAAGAATATGAAGAGATATTAAAAATCATGAGTAACCAGAGAAAAAGGCAAATTAAAACAATCAGGTAACCCTTTATATCAGAAATTTCCAACCCTGGCTGTGCGTAAGAATCACCTGGAAAGATTTTTAAAAACCCAACACCCAGGCTCTACCCTAAGAGATTCAGATCTAAACATTCCGGGTGGGGCTTGGGCATTGGTTTTATTTAAAGTTCCCAAGGTGTTTCTCCAGGTATTGTGCAGCCAGAATTGAAGGCCTATTACACTGGCAAAAAGTACAAAGCTGGGTAAGTGCTGGCAGGGGTGGCAGTGACCGTAGAATCTGGCGCTACTTGGTCAAATGAAGGACGTATACATCTGTGACTCAGCAATTCTGCTCCTAGGTACAAATATATCAAGGAAATTTTTCCTGGGCTCCATCAAGGGACTTGTACAAGGCGTTGATTGCAACATTATTTGTAGCGACTGGAAACTGGAGACAACCTCGATATCCACCCGTGTAAGTAGCTGGTTCAATGGGGTGGCTGCCCAAACAGCAGTTAGATAAACGTACTCAGTGCACTGTCAGTGGGTCGTAAAAGCAGAGCAAAAACAGCAAGAATCTGAAACAATCATATTTATTTTGCAAAACCACTCATAAAAAACACGTTAAAATCTATAAGGTGGAGGAGAATGGGAGTGAGTTGTGGAGACAAAGGTGAATAAAATAAGGAAAGAGCCATGCAAGGACCAATGATGATATTGTGCTATGAACTGAGGAGTAGGATTCACCCAACCCTCTGCATCTACGTTAAAAGAAAAGAAATAAAATAAATATGTGGGGACAGCAATGAGTAGTAAGGAGAGCAAAGGGGCTGAGAAGGGAGCACATGAGAGTATTTGACCTCAGGATGGTCCAGTCTGAGGCTAAATGCAAGATGCAGGAGACAGGAAGCAGAGTGAGCAGTTCAAGCCGCAGTTCATTGATGCATCATTGAAAACTCTGACCCAGGCTCTAAGGTGGAATTCAGGTGGAAGGAAACTCAAAGAAGCTGAGGCTCTCAGGGAAGTCCCCATAGGTGTGCCTTCACAGATGGGTCCGTTTTGAATAGACAGAAAAGGAAGGATATTCCAAGCAGTGCAGAGGAATAGCACGAGGGAAGGAACTCACCTGGGACTAAGAAGAGGATGCACTGAGGAGATGGGTTGACTCGGCTGAAAGATACACGTGAAGATACATGAAAGATACACAAGTGAACAGATGAGATGGGACCACTGGGCTTTGTGAGCCAGACAGGAGGAGTCAGAACTCGATCCATCAGGAAATAGAAAACTGTTGATGAAGGGTGGACCAAGAAGATTGACTGTATCAAAGTTTGATTAGGAAGCAGTATATTAGCTGAATGGGGGAGAGAGAGACTGTCAGCGGGGAGGCTCCGGAACCTGCTGTAGGAAACCCAGAGGGAGGTGAAATCTTGAGTTAGGGCGCAGACAGGGGTGATGGCGGGAAGGGGCCATTTTATAGGATCTGGTCAACTGGCTAGATTTAAAGAATCATTAGAACTGTTGCCAGGGTTTCAGGAATTTGGGACATTATTTCAATATGAAAATATTATGCTATTTTAAAATATGAGGCAGCATAGTACGGTGGTTAAAACAACGGACTCCGAAGCCAAACTGCTTGGGGGTATATTTTGGCACCACCACTTCCTGGCTGTGTGACCTCAACTGCTTAACCTCTCCATGCCTCAAAAATGGTGCCCTGTCTATAAGATCTGGAAAATATCTCCTAGAATTGTTCTGAAAATTAAAGGAGCTAATGTTCATAAAGTGCTTAGAACATTTGCCTGGCACTCAGTAAGTACTATTTGTTTGTTAAATAAATGTAAATAAATGACTCTTTTCCCAAATTTGGGATATAGGTGCCTTTTCTTCCTACTTAATGAATGGTGCTAGAGCGCTTCTATTATGGAAAAATGTTAATCTCTAGGCATTATGGGATAGAGTATGGCTTTGTGGCTTGAATTTTGGATCCAGGGCCTGGAAGCCACTAAGAGAGAGTCTTATTTCTAGAACCTACAGCTCAAACACCCAAACCTGTGATAATTCTTAAGTCCTGGATGGTCTCCTCTCCCCAGCTCCTCCCTTAATCCCTGGAGCAAGCTCTTTCTGTGTGGCTGACCTGGATTTTATGGCAAGCGCCCTTCCCTGGAGAAAGTGTGCAGCCCCGCCCGCTGAGACACAGTCTCGGGTCAGGGGAGCTGGGAGGCCCGGACGCCCGGCTTGGCCCTGAGGGCGGGTGGGCTCTGGGTGAGGCCGCACCTGCACAGTGCCTGCCACTCAGAGGAGAAGGGCAGGCATGACTTGAGGTCACTCACCACTGTGCCTGGTGAGTAACACTTTCTCTCTAATTTTAACTGTAGTCATTTTCACACCTTATTTAACCCTAAATCTTTACTACCAAAAATGAGAGAGAGGAAAAAACCTTCCTCCTTTACATTTCCTGGTCCTGTGGATGTCAGGTGTTTACTTTCTCTTCTTCTTCTGTTTACTAACATTTTAAGCTGAGAGATACTAGTAAAAAAGTTAATCTCCACCATTCCTTTCCTTGAGGAGTTCAAATTTTGGAAGGAAAGAGATGCAAAGATAGAAAATCGAGAATCACTGATATGAGAGCCATCTATAGGCGAGGGAGCAAGCAGATGGCAGGGGGAGCTCCGCCTGAGGCCGTGTGGAAGGCCGCACGTCACAGGTGGCAGTCAGGCTGGGTTTTGAAAGAGTAGAAGTTTGCTCGGAGGAGCACGGGGCCTAAGTTACTCGCTGGTTGTGTGAACTTCAGCAGGTTACTCACACTTCAGAAGCTCAGTTTCCTTATGAGTGAAATAGGGTGGCTAGTGTTGCCTACTTCTAAATGCAGTTGAGGGGATTAAACGATAAAATGCTTGTGAAGTGCTCAACACAGGCCTGGCAGAAGAAAGCTCGGCAAGTACTTGTTGAATGCATGCATAAATGAATGAATGAATGAATGAATGAATTAGTGTGCATAGGTGCACAGTCATGAAAGGTCATGGCAAAGCTGGCAATACAAAATCACTGCCTAATTGTTGTCTAGTTTGTTGACTCTTACCCGGTACTCTTAATTTGAAGATATAAATCATGAAGAATCCCTGACATTTATCCCTTCACTTAAAGGTAAAAGTTAAAGAGTGCTAAGATACTTTCTTCCTGCCTTTTAATCCTTTTTTATGTTCTGAGTGAGCGTTGGGATTTTGCCTTGATCGATTCTGGTGCAGGTTTGGATGCTGTAGTCAGTGGGTCTGAGTCGATTCTGGAAGATGTTGAGTGTGAGCTGCAGAATTCCTTCCGGTTGCTTCAAAGGCACAAACTATTAAGGAAAGAGTTATTCTCTGAATTAGAATAACCATCAATATGAGTTACCGCCAGAGGTTCTGCTAAGAAATGGCTCATGAATGACCCAGCCACAGACCTATATAGGGGAGACCTGAGACTCAGGATCTGATCGCTGGTGTTCAAGTTCTAGATCTGCAACATAGTTGCTGTGTGCCTTAAGTAAATTATTCAACCTTTCTGAACTTCAGTATGTTTTTTTCCTACCTTTAAAATGTGTTGCAGGCATGTGGAATTCTTCTCTGTATTTATTCAATAAATACTCATTGACAGTCCATCATGTGCAAAGCACTGTGCCAAGTGCCGGGAATACAGTGATGATAAAAACTGCAGTCCCCATCCTTGTGGAAATGAATCCAAAAGGGATGATCAATATTAAACAATCACGAAAATGAATATATAATTATCAACCATGGTAAGTACTAACAAAGAACACAGAGCTGGGAAGATTATAAAAGTAGATGAACCAATTATAAATTGGAGAGTAAGATTTAAATTGAAACCTGAAGGATGGTGCATTAGTTTTCTATGGCTGTTGTAAGAAATATCAAAATCTTAGTGGCTTAAAACAACACAGATTTATCATCTCACGGTTCTGAAGGTCAGAAGTCCAACATGGGTCTCACTGGGATAAAATCAAGGTATTGGCAGGGCTGTATTCCTTCTGGGGGCCCTAGGGGAGAACCTTTCTTGCTTTATCCAGATTCTAGAGTCTTCCTACGCTCCTTGGCTTGTGGCCCCTTTCTCCTTCAAAGCCAGCAAAATTGCATGTCTCTGACCATTCTTTCTATAGTCACATCTCTTTCTCTGATTGATTTCTGTCTCCCTCTTCTGTTTTTAAGGACGCTGTGATTACATAGGGCCCACTTGGATAATCCAGGATAATCTCCATTTTAAGGTCAGCTGATTAACCACCTCAGTTCCATCCGTGACCTTAATTCCCCTTTGCCCTGTAACCTAACATACCCACATACCCATTAGGATGTGGACATCTTTGGCAGGTCAATATTTTGCCTACCACAGATGAGTAGAAATGAGCCTGGGGAAGGGGATCAGGGTTGGGAGATGACTTTCTGAAGAGAACAGAGGTGGACCAAGACCTTGAGACAGGCTTCCATCAAATTCATGAAAAAGGAGAAGGTATTTGAAGAGTGGTTAATGAGGGGAATAGTGATGCAAGCTAAGGTTTTAGAGGTAGATGGGGCTAGATTTTGCAAGGCCTTTTTTGCCTTTGATAAAGATTTGCGACTTTTTCCTACACGCATTGGGAACCCTTTAGAGTACTGAGCAGGGCATGGCATCACGTGATTGGCATTTAAGGATCTCTCTATGTCCTTGGAGGAGAGTAGATTGGGGAGGATAACAACGAGGCTACTGTAGTTACCAGAGGGAGAAATTTATGAGAATCTTTAATACAGGGCCTGACAATTAGTAGGGAGTCTCATGTCTGTAGCTTTTCTCCACAAACAGGCTATTCTCCCGCACCTCCCTCACAACACACATTATTTTTCCCCACTCTATTTCTTTCTTAAAGTCTCTCTTTGTTTATGATGCCTGCCTTCACTCTCTTTTGCCAACCTCCAATTTCCTTTAAGATCTGGCTCAAGATTCACACCTCCAAGAAGCCTTCAGTGACTGGCTTTATTCTACATCAGTCACTGCCTTTGCTTTATGCATAGTTTGAACTAATCACCCTCTGCGTGTTTACTGTCGGTTTCACCACATTCCTCCTACTTGAGTCTACTCACGCACCTCACAGCAGCTTCTGTCCTGCCCACATTTCAGAGCCACCATGACTGAGACAGATCAGATAGTTAAAGCTTCAATTTTGAAGACTAGGGCCTGGGGTCTTACTTCATCTACTATGGCCTGATATCTAATGTTGCAGCTTTGAGCTGATGTGTAATGTCCCACTGCTGACTGTTTGGAGCCCTGTTTTAGTCTGGATAAGCTAGGTTTTGCTGCAGTAACAAACAGCATGGGTATTGCAGTGGCTTATGACAACAAAGGTTTGTTTCTTGTTCACACTACTTGCCTATTACCTATGGGCTCTGCTTCATTTATCATTGTCCTCATTCTGGGACTCAGGCTAATGGAACCTGGCCTCTTTGTGCAACATTGCCATTGACCATGGCTTATGACTTGTCTCAGCATTAAATGTTCCAATCTCAAAGTGGAACACCTCTCTTCTACTGACAACTCTAGACAGAACAAACCTGACTTCAAAGAGGCTTGGAAGAAACAGAAGAGAACAGGAAGTGCAATTCTATCATGTAGTGGAATGGCTTGACCTAGAACATTTGACAAACAGCATGAATGACTAGTATTTTTGCTGTGGTATGGGGATCAGTGCTCATCCCAACTTTCAATGGTGCCCCAGATTTGATAACTAAATTATGACACTGGAGTTTATAAGTCCAAGTCCTCTCTCTGTGACTTATCCTGTGGGCCTGTGATTCTCCTGGGTCTCCACTCTGAGGTCCTGTTCTAGTAACCAGCTTGTTTCCCTTGGTTCCCTAACAGGGCTGGAAGACTTGTCGTTTTCTTTTTTAGTCTCTTCCCTAAGAACTGGAGTCTCATCTATCCAGATGCTAGATCCTTGTTACCTGTAGGCAAATCATGACATTAAAGGCAGTGAATGCTCAACCTTTGATCATTCTCCAATTGAATCGCTCCATTGGGGATCCTTAATATTTTTGTTTGGATTCTCTGATGCTGATCATTTGCCTGAACCCTGGACAGAGATTCAGTCTACAAAGCTAGTAATTCTTGCCTTCTCCCCAGGAATTTCTAAGCCTGTAATATAATTTGGGTCTAAATCCCATCATCCTCTCCCTGGTAGGTAAATCTGCTCTTAGGTATTAACACCACTCCTTTCTTGCTGCCAGTAAACAAACATACTGTCTTGATACATCCTGAGGCATGTCACCAGAGTCTCTAGTTGTGTTTTGATTTTTTTTCTATCCATAAAAGATTAAATTTCTAAATATCTTTCCCTCTCCCCCATCCCCAATTTCTCTTAGCATCTAATGTGACACGGTGAATATAGTAAGTATTTAATAACCACTTCTTGGGTGAATGAATAGGGAGCCACAAACTTATCTTAGGACTCATGAAGTATCACTAAAAGCTTTGGTATTTCATCAGGAAAATGGAGTAATGATACTTAATTCAGGAAGGTATTAGGAGGATTAGATATGATCAGTGTGGTGTGCACTGGAAGAGGCACCCCTCCATGAGAAATGTCCATAATATTAATGACAAGATACAGCTGAGTCAGAAGCCACCCGGGTATGGAGGAGCACCCATTTGGTGCACCCCAGTGACATTCTTCAACAAGGGATGAAACTTTTGTTTTCTTACCTCTCACCCATACCTGACCTGCCCTCCTGCAGCCTTCTCCTAATGTGAAGGAAAAATAGCCCCTTAATTTATTTAAGTTGTTTTTTGTTGGGAGGGGCAAGAAAGGTGGATTATAGAATAAATTTGTGGAGAGTTTTAGGTTTTGAATCTCCCCCTTGATCATTTTTTGCACAGTCATTGCATTGGTTTGATTTTGACTTGACGCTTAAAAACTTCTTCTACAATTTCTATGCATTTTGAATGATTATCTTATCAAGTTTAAATTAGCAGGAAATGCAAATCCAAATACTGTACTGAAGTCTTTGAAATCTGGTATCTATCTGTTTGGTTACCATTTTTATCATTCAACACAACATGATAACTATAATAATGTCCTGGCCTAAAAAAGTTGCTCAAGATGAGAGAACAGGAGCTGTCATATTTGTTCTCATCACACTGAAAGACCAAAGCAGAAATACAACAGTGTTTTGATTAGTATCAGATCGCGGTGAAATCTCAGCTATGGAAGTGTTTGAAGTGGGTAACTTGATCAATAAATTAATTTTGTTGTAACCTTGAGACTACAGTGTAGTTCATTTTATAATAGATGACATATTAACAGACTCTGCATTCTTTTGGCTAAAAAAAAGACCAGTTGTTAAAGGACTGTCAACCACTCTCAATTAATATAGACTTCCAAACTCTTTTGGCTTAAAATTCTACAGATATCAAAGAGCTTTTCTAGGAGATATTCAGCATACCAATGAGAGTTACCTGTATTTCTTTTGTTGGGGGAAGAGGGAGAATCTCCCTCTGCCCTTTTCCTTAAGGTTCTTATGGCTGGCCAAATAATTAACAAGACAGGTTAGCAGGAGAAAATAATACCAAGTTTAATAACATGTATACATGGCAGAAAGCAGGGACACTGCGTTTCTCAACACAATAGCAGAAAATCTTGTCTTAAATACCATGTCCAACCAAAGACAAGGAGGATGTTGGGGGTGGGGGTGTCAGTTACAGGAGATCATCACTAAAGCACTGTAAACAAGGGTAAGGTTTATTATGCAGTTTTAAGGCCTCACCTTGCACAGTGATAAGTCTCTAGAAATGAGGTCATCCCCCCTCTTCCCAATACAAAGAGGGAGATACCTTCACAAATGGAGACTTCCCTTGTAAATGATTGTCTGGTAACTCCTTGCAGGGCCATCCAGAGCATGTGGCCAGAGAGACAGAACTTCCGATAAGATGGGCTTGTTGGTGCCTTTTCTATTGTAACCTCTATCCTACATTATCTTTATAACCATCATGATAATAACTCCTTCCTGAAACAGATCTTTTGTTTTAAATTCTTTAGGCAGTTTGGGAGGGGAAACTCAAATATTCTTCCTGAGTTCTCTGAGTCCTCATTGTCTTCAGCTCGAAATAATCCGCATACCAGAGTGGTGCTTCCTGGGGTAGCTTGCCCTGAGCACCATCACTTTACACGTTGTAATAATCCGCATGTGCTCTGCTCTCGCTGTTGGTCTGTGATGTAATGAATGTGCAGAAAGTGTTCTTTGGAAAAATAAGGTTCGAATTTTATACTGAAAATTTAAGTCCGAGGTAATTTACTTGTTCAGTCTTGCTCTGTCTTTTTCAGCAGTTCATCAGTTAATGACAGTGAGGGTGGGACTTTGATGTTATTTTGTCAGTGATTTAATGATACACATTGTGGAATTTCACCTACTCAATGGTTATGGAACTCCAGTGCAAAATATAAATATGTATGTCTTAGTACCAGAGTGCCATACTAGATTTTTTAAAAGCTCAAGTAAAATATGTATTCTGTTCAACTGAAATATGTGTTCACTAGAGATATTAAATTGATTTTTAAATTTATTGGCTTATCCAGCGGTCACGGTTAGTGCTAGTGAATCTTCTGACTCACAGGGGTTCCTTACAGCTAAGTGAGTACTTGTCCTGGTTTGCATGGGATAGTGTCTCTGTGAAATTAAATTATTCCTACTTCTTCCTTTTACTCTCAAAAGTATTTTGGTTTGGAGTGATAAATTATATGATCACTCTGCTTATACAGTCCCAGAAGCTACAGTTTCATTGGCTTAGTTTCAGCAGGGAGGGGTAAAACATTGTCTCTTATTTCTCCTTAGAATAAATTCCTTCCCTAGCTTTTTCATGCCTTTTATGTTCTGTAGGCCCCGGGGCCATTTTACTTTGTTTCTGTGGCTTCCAATGGAAACTTTTAGCTAAAGAATGCATTATAAGAGGACTTTAAAAATGATCAAAAAAAAATGTTTTAATATATAATCCATATATGTTTTACTGTACTTCAGGAGAGCAGGAATCTTGACTTTTTTATTTGCCATTGAGCACTCAACACCTTGAACAATGCTTGGGTATAGTAGAGACTCAATAATGCTTGTTTAATGAATAAGCAATTTAAAAACTTATCCATTTTTTAATTTAAGAAAATTGAGGTTTCCTCACACACATAACTTTTTTCCTAAAGTTATGAAGACACTCCATGACCATCCTTGGAATCATTGGTTAGTGAAATATTTCTCAAACATTGTTTGAATGAAGATTACTTGATATTTGGCCAAAAAGTCAGACTCCCAGATCCTGCCCCTGAAAGTCTGGTTCAGTAAGTCTCAGATGGCTCCAGGTATATAACAGGCATCCCATCTAGGATCCTTTCCAACTCCAAGTCTTTGAAATCTTTGTTTCACTTTGTTTTCAAAAGGACATTTGCTTGACTACCTATTAGGCTGTCCACCTTTCTACAAAGTCACTATTTATAAGCTAGTTATGGAGAGGGTATTACACTGAAAGGAAACCAGATTCCATCACATGACTGGTTTATCCCTTCCCCTCTCTGGACACAAATTTCCTCAACCTTAAAATGACAAGGCTGAACTACAAGATCTCTCAGACTTCTCACAGCTCTATTATCAGGTAATTCTTATCTTTGAAACCTGATAGATATCTGGTCAGATAAAAAATGCTACAGGAGACATTTTCAACAAAAAAGCATAAGTACTTTGTTACTTCATTTGCAAGAAATTATCTATGGAATATTCACTACTAAAGAGATATTTTTAGGTTATTTATTTACTTATTTTATTTTATTATTTATTTATTTGTGAGGAAGATCAGCCCTGAGCTAACATCCGATGCCAATTCTCCTCCTTTTTGCTGAGGAAGATCCACCCTGGGCTAACATCCCTGCGTATCTTCCTCCACTTTATATGGGAGGCTGCCACAGCATGGCTTGACAAGCGGTGTGTTGGTGCACGCCTGGGATCCGAAACTGCAAACCCCAGGCTGCACCACCAGGTCGGCCCCTAGACTTTTAGGTTATTTAAGCACCATTCTTCACAAATGACTTTCTGCCCCAATTTAATTTGGATTCCCTGGATACATGTATGGGAAGCCAATTAATACCTTTACATTTCAGAGGTTAAAAATTATTTCTTAACTCTTGCCAATTGTCTTTGGATCCTGCCAAAGGTATTTCTACAGATAAGGAAAAATTGCTTTGCTTTTGAGTATAATTTGCAGAAGTTGGAAGAGCCCCACCTGCCCAAGTGCCCTGTTATTAAAGTGTAAGCAAAATCAAAAGTAATCTTCTGAGTAACCATGCCAAATGGATTTCACAAAAAGGGACGAGAAAGGGACCCTGGTGAATACGTTCACACAGATTTGTTCATCAGATTAACTAGCTGTGTTGGATTCGGGCTTGAGGAATTATAAGCAAAGTTAAATTAATTTTTTCCAGAAGCAGAGAGAGAGAATAGATTGGAAGAGTTTTAGAGCTGGGGAGAAACCCGAGAAGGTCAAGACTTGATGAGCAGTGGGTCATGAGTGCCAAAAAGTTGATGCCAATAAGAGGGGAAAGATGGTCACATCTGCTCTGTAAAGAAGCAATAGCAGTATTCTCTTATTTCAGAATTCTGTCTTGGGCTGTTCCCGAAGTCAGAAGGATGGATTCTGTGAAGTGATGAGACAGGAGAGAGAAGGAAGAATGTATGATTGCAGTTTCTTTCTAGTAGGCGGGCTGCCTGGCAAGCAGTAGTTTTGAGAGTGTGATCTCAGAGGTGGGATTGATTTTCTTGTGTCCTTACGTAATTAGCACCCCACTTCTTCCTTTTAGGTGGATCCCGTATAAAGAATAATTATTTATTATTTAGTCTAATCCACACTGGCAGCTATGTCTCATAGTATATTTAATATTAATCAACTCAATTATTTCTCAAGGTTCGAGGTATAAAGGCAATGAACAGGCTGAAGAATGTTTCTGAAGTTAAACTGGTGATATTGGCAGCTCAAGAATGCACAGAAAACATGGGAAATACGTTGTGAATATTGAACACTCTGGAAACCAGCCGGTGAGTACTGGTGGCGTGTTCTGATAGCTCAGAGTCTTGTTTTCAGTATTTATATAATTCTAATACTTTTTTATTACAACGTGGTTCTTCCCCAAAAGGAATTCTTAAAGTTTTACATGGAAGCCAATTTTTAGCCATTCTATTACTACTTATTAATTAGAAAACTTGTATTTTTTTCTGCATATCAATACATGCATAATTGAGAAATTTATTTTAATATTCACTAATATAAGGCATTAGCAATTTGGGGGTAACAATTTAATAATCTGTTAAAATAATACTCTACAGTTATCATAATTCAAGCATAAGCCAACAAATCTGCATTTGATTACATTAGCAAATTATGTTTTTAAAATGTGATATATAGAGATTTTTGTGTTAACTGCTTAGATTTTTAGTGTAATGTGTAGATTTTTCAGAAATCAAAAATTTCTACATATCTTTGAAAGTCAGAAGATAATCTTGTAAGTGAAGTTTTAGGGCTAGGGAGCAAATTATATAGCAAATCCTTTAGATTGGCCTCTACTTAACTACTTATGGATTTCTTTTTTGGTAAAGAATTATATTCAGGCGAAATGTTAGTGTATTATTTGACTATTGTTTATGTTTTTAGAAGAAACAATTTAGTGCTGTATGTTTTATAACTGTGTTTTATGTAACTGCACCTCGGATTAGAGCCCTTGGTATTGGAAACAAATGGAAACGTGCTGAAAGAAATAAGTATAAGTTTGAATAGACCATTATGTTTTGTGAGGAAAAATATGTTTGTCCCCATGCACTAACAAGACAGTTATAAGACAAGGAAATTGTTCTCCTGATTCTAGATCAGCACACCCCCTTCCCCTGAAGATGTTCTTCATGGTCTTCCTAGCCTTGCAACTCTGTCGCAGTGTCTACACAGATACTCAGATCAATCAGGTTCCCTTAGTAAGGAATTCGTCATTTGGAGATTTTCCTAGATCATGCTGAGAGTTTTCAAATAAAGGACATGTATCTTGATCAGTGACTGACTATTTCACTTTATATCTGGATATTTGGACATAATGGTAGGAAAATGTTTTTTTCCCCATCGGGGGCCATTTTCACCAATGGATTAAAGTAGCAGTTGAAGGCTACATAAAAAAGGAAAATTTTGTTTGTTTCTCCCTCTTAGGAAATATGAAATGGTAGATTAATCTCTTTTAAGTTATGAGCAGAGAATTTAAAATTTTATTCTGTGAACATAGCTAGTGCATATTATATATATATAATGGAGATTATTGGCTTCTACCAAGAGCTAATTAACTATAATTCATGGCTCCCCAACTGCTCAGAATTTTAATTTCCAAGACTTCACTTTTATTAATAGAGAGAGGAAACTAAGACAGTGAGAATTATGTAGTCATGCATTGCTTAAAGACAGGGATACATTCTGAGAAATGTGGTTAGGCGATGTCGTCGTCGTATGAACGTCATAGAGTGTAGTTAAGTAAATGTAGATTGTGTAGCCTACTACACACCTTGGCAATATGGTACTAATCTTAGGGGACCACTGTTGTATATGTAGTCTGTCATTGACCGAAATATTGTTATGCAGCACGTGACCGTATTACCCCCAAACCTCCAGTAACGTGGATTCTTCACTCTCAGTGTACACACCCACCATCTTCCTTCTTTTATATATTTTCAATTCTGGCAAGTTGGTCTGGCCAGTGAATTTTTATTTAATTACAAAAGTTCAAGAAATGTCCAAGTTCATCAGTCACAAGCAAACACAGAATAATACACAGAAATACAAAGCTTTTATAAAATATAAATCTTTGTGATTTTTTCAATGTTACCCACTTAAAAATAGATGAAAAATTAGTTGAAGTGCCTTTGTGTATCATATCTTCTCTTATTCGGTATCACTGCATAGCTATTCTCTTTATTTCTTTGGCATGATGTTGTATCTTCAGAAAAATAGACTTTGACTAGTACTTCATGCTCAAGTGTATTCCTTCTTGACTATATTTAATCACAATTATACTCCCTTTTATTCTTAGTTACAGTTGCTCAATGACTGGGGTATGTACACATATTTAGTTTGATTTTTTTAATAGAATTTAGAGATTAATTGAACTAGCAATGTCAATAGTCTTTTTAATAACCATTTAAGATTGAGTATTTAATCAGTATAATCAAGAGAGAGTATATTTAAATAATACTCTTGCTGTTCTATGAGGAAAACAATTGTAGATAATTCTATAATATTTTTCAGCTGTAGCAAACTTACATGCAACAATTTACACTCCCATGAGTATGTAACACAGATTACTCTCTTTTTTCTTAAAACTGTATCTGGGATTATTTTTCTTTTAACCTCACTTCAAGAAAAACCTAACCCCCCAAACTTTTCTTATTTGAACCCACCCTTTTAATTCATTTACTTTTTAAATTTCAAAATGTATTTAAAAGAGTTAAAGAATAATATAATAGGCGTACATGTCCCAAACACCACGTTTAAGAATGAAACCATTACAATTATAGTTGAAATCTTTTGTTTATATCTTCCCAACACCATTCTCTTTCTCCTTTGTGCTCCCCACCCTATAAGGACTATGGTGAATATGGTTGTACCCAAACATTTTCCAACTTCTAATCCTTATAATATTTGTCTGTACATGTTTTGTCAAATTCAAACCAATCTGTTCTGCCTCACCAATGAAGCACAAGATCCGTAAGAGTAGAAAAATCCGAAAAGAAACCAGAAAATGCATGTTGAGAGATTGCTAAATGACTTGTCTTCTGTAGTGCTTTCATGGACTGCCTAGGACAGAGTTCATAATGTTAAGACCACAAGACCCATTCTTGTATGGGGAATTTTAGTTAGTAGGTGTGGACAGTCAGGCATTGGTCTTATTAGAATTAGAATCCTGGGCACGATAACCTGAATAATGTAACTTTGTTATTATTTTGAAAAACTTTAAGTCTAAAAATAGTTTTAGACTTATAGAAAATTGCAAACATCTACAGAGAGTTCCCATATACCTAGCACCAAGTTTCCCCTGCTATTAATGTAGTACATTTGTTACAATTAATGAACCAATATTGATACATTATTATTAACTAAAGCCCATAATTTATTCAGAAAGTAAAAACTTTCCTAGTTTTTACTTAATGACCATTTCTGTTCCAGGATCCCATCCCAGATACCAAATTACATTTAGTCATCACGAGTTGTTAGGCTTCTCTTGGCTGTGACAGTTTCTCAGACATTCCTTGTTTTTGATGACCTTGATAGTTTTGAGGAGTGCTGGTCAGACGTTTCGTAGAATTTCCCTCAATCTGGATTGGTCTGATTGTTTTTCATGATTAGACTGGGGCTATCGGGTTTTTCTGGGGGAAAACCACAGGGCAAATTGCCCTTCTCATCACATCATATCAACAGTACCTGTTACCGACATGAATTAACGTTGTTGTTGTTGACTTTGATCACCTGGCTAAGGTATTGTTTGACAGGTTTCTTCACTTTAAAGTTGCTTCTCTCCCTGACCTCCACCCCCCTGTCCCTCCTTTCCATGCTGTATTCTTTGGCAGGAAGTCACCGTGCGCGGTACACAAATGGTGAGTGGGGAGTTATGTTCCTTGAGGGTGTAGTATCTATATCAATCACTCAGAATTCTTCTTCTCCTTCATTTATTTATTTATTTGATTATTTATATCAATATGGACTCATGGATATTTATTTGATGCTTTGGGTTATAATCCAATACTAATTTATTTAATTTTTTGCTCCAATTGTTGTAGCTTTGGCCATTGAGAGCTCTTTCAATTGGTTCCTGTGTCCCTTTGACATACTGACATACCCCTATCATTATGTTGGGTTTTTTTGGAGGAGCATGGGGGCCTTCCTTACTCTCAGGTACTATAAGATGCCCTGGGTTCATCTTATATATTTCCTGCCCCAGCCCTAGAATCAGCCATTTCTCCAAGGATCCTGGTTCCTTTTCTTGGAGAATGGTATCAGAAACCAAGAGCTGGTTTCTTGTTGCTACTACTGTGTTGTTTCTTCAAGGTCCGCTCAGCTGACAAAGCAAGGAAATATATGTATGTATATTAACCAGTGTGTCCACAATACCTATAAATATTTCTATATGTAACCATCTGTATTTATATTAAGCTAAACATGAGTTCATACTGACAGCTCCAACTTTAATCCATTACCACGTGGATCATTCTAGCGTCCCCTGCTTGCTTCTCTGTAAACTTCCCCTCCAGCAATGAGAAACCTGGCTGCTGCCCTCTGCGGTCCATTTACATCCTCTTTTTTGAAGCGTGTATTAAGTTTTATGATCTTTTAAAATGGGTTGTCTGGATTTTGCTTATTGATTGGTAGTAGTTCTTCATATATATTGGATATGAGTCCATTGTCAGTTATACTCACTATGACTTTCTTCTACCCCATGGCTTGCCGTTTCATTTTCTTATAGGCATGTTTTGATGACACAGTTCTTAATTTTAATGAATTTTATCAAACTTTTATTTTATGATTATGCTTTAAATATTCTGTTTAACAAATCTTTGCCTATTTTAAGGTCCTGAAAATATTCTCGTATGTTTTTATCTGGAAGCTGAATTGTTTTGCTTTCACATTTAGGTCTCTGATCCATTTAAAATTCATTTTTACATTTGGTAGGAAGTAAGGTTAAACATTTATTTTTTTTTAAATGGAAATTTCTTCTGTACAGATAATCATAAAGATCATCCAGTCTCTAGCGGATTGCAATGATGTCTTTTTTCGTAAATCAGGAGACTGTATATTTGTTTGTTTGTTTCAGGAATCTAATCTGTTCTCTTGTTCTATTTATCTATTCTTGTACCACTGCTACACTGTCTTGATTACTCTAGCTTTATAGTAAATCCTGAAATTTAGTAGTACTTCAACATTGTTCTTCAAGTTGTCTTTGCTATTCAAGGTCCTTTGTATTTTATACAAATTTTTGGAATCAGCTTGTTGATTTCTACAAAAATACTTCTGCGATTTTAATTGGGAAAGTATTGCATCTGTATATTAATTTCTGAGAATTGACATCTTAATATTTAACAACTCCTTCCAATCCATGAACATGGCTTATTTCTCCATTTTAGGACTTTTTTTAAACATGACCTCCCTGCGTCAGCTTGCAACATAATGATATTTAACAAATTCATTAAATAGGATGAAGATAAAAGATAATGCCTATTCCTGGATCTTAGCATCAATAATTATATAAGGGCCGGCCGGTGGCTTAGCCGTTAAGTGCGTGCGCTCTGCTGCTGGCGGCCCGGGTTCGGATCCCGGGCACGCACTGACACACCGCTTCTCCGGCCATGCTGAGGCCGCGTCCCACATACAGCACCTAGAAGGATGTGCAACTATGACATACAACTATCTACTGGGGCGTTGGGGGGGAAATAAATAAAATCTTAAAAAAAAAAAAAAAAAAAAAAAAAAAATTATATAAAATAATTAAATGTAACTTTTGATGACCTAACTAGATTTCCTTGTTTAGAGAAGAAATATAATGAATGTATTCATTTATTCCTTCAGTCAGGTTTCAAATGATCCTATTTTATCGATATGCCATAATATGTCACAATCTGATTCATATTTGTCAGAATTATACTATTTTAGACATCAAATACAATACCTTCTTATTTTTTTCTCATTCTTTTCAGAACCCACGAAACCATGAAGCTCACAGAACAGCATGTTGGTTTCCAACATCAACTGATGCAACTGATGATGCTGGTACCAGTTTAACTAGTGTCTGCACCAACACAGGGACCCTTGAACACTCAGAATTTCCAAACAGAGAATTCCAGCATTGTTGGGTAATGTTTGGGGCAACATTGTTTCTCTGGGTTATGATGTAATCCACATGGAAATGCCCTTGATCTAATATTTTGCAGGAAAACATCAATTAATTGACATTAACATTGTTCTTTTGAAAGTCTGGAGCATCCTTTAAACATGTCAAGTCATTGAATGGAATACAAGTCAGGTAGATTTACGGAGCTCTTCATTTAAGGAGCTAAGGATCTTGATGAAAAGACAAAAACATACAGAGTTTAGAGAAAATGTATGAGTCAAAGAAAATAAACAAATTTTGGGGCTTGCTTTTGTTGAAAGACTAAGTAGGTGACACAGCAAATGCATTGACAGTGAATGACATTGTAACTTTTGCTTATGTGGAAGATGAAGTCACGTGTTAAGGCCCTGGGGCCTGGTCTGTGGGTGAGCTGCCTCACTCTCCTTCTGTTCCTGCCTCTGAACCAACTGTGGGCCTTCCATTAGGCCTCCTGGTTCTGATTTCGTGTGTTTTCAACCTTGACATAGAAACCATTTTCCATCAACTTGGTTTGGTGCCCAGAAGCAGATTTCCTGTATTCCTGACCCTATTTCTTGTTATTCTAGTTTCTTCACTTTAGGGTCTGATTTCTGAGTCCTCCCCTAAGGTGAAAACTTGGTTTTAACTGGTTGCTGGTGATGCTTGGCAGTTTGGTTCAATGATTCTAGCTCTGGATTACACCCCTTCTCTAATTAATCTTGCTATAGAGACAGTTTGGAGAGACTCTGACAGAATAAGAGAGGATAAACTCTTTATGTCAAGAGACATCATGGGAGAATGTTTTTGATAGATAGGAATTATTTAGAGAACACGTCTCTGATGACCTCAAAGTAACCAGACCACTCAGAGAGCAAGTTATTTTAGGTGCATTTACTTAGCCACAGATGGAAAACAATGCAGTCTAGGAACTTAAGAATGTTTGTAAGAATTTGCACAGCTAGTTAGTGGCAGTGATAGCACTGAAGCACATGTCTGAGGTCCGGTTAAGATGGGTTTCTATTAATCTTGCTTCTTTTTGTAAATATTTGAACAAAAAATAAGGGTAATTGCCTCCCTTATCTGAGATGTGAGTATGGTCCTTCCTCTCCGCCCCTTTTGACTTCCTGTCTAAAGGCCTAGATGACATGGGGCAGAAGGTGCCATTTGTCTTTGGGCTTTCTTAGTTGGTGTCCTGAATTCCCTTGGTCTTGCTCCCCAGTGCCTTTGCACTGCCCCTGATTGCCGAGTGGATGCTGCTCTCTACACCCGAATTGGGGTTTATCCTTCAAGACAGTGTTCCATATTTGGGGACATTTAAGAGCGACCCTACATGCTCCAAAGACGTCTGCTCTGTGTTTATTTCCTCTAATAATCTGTTTTCAATCATAAGAAAAAGGGTAATAATGAGCTAATTAGAGAAATAAAATATGAATGCTTAGTAAGTGCTAGGAAAATGTTACCCAAACTGTTTTCTTATTTACTATTTACAGCAACCCTACGAAGTAGGTGACATTATCTATGTGGGAGAATCAAGGTTTTGCAAGATAATGCAAATTTCCAAATGTCATCATTCATCTGGTGAAAAGTGGAGTTAAAATCTAAACCTAAATCTGTTAGACTCCAGTGCCTATGCTCTTAATTGCTAAAGTGCACAGTCCTCTTCCAAAATCTAATGATGGAGGAGATTTCTTATTCTGATTTTCTCGACAACACTTTCAAGTAGACATTATTATCACCACTTTTGATGTAAGGCAAGTCGAGGTTTAGACAAGTTAAGAAACTTGCTCAGAATATTAATGGTATCGGGTTTAAATTTCAGACTCTACTCTCAAGACTTACATGTTTCACACTATGCAATTTTTCTTCTACAATAATAAATTTTATATACACAGCAATGTGTCACTTAACAATGGGATATGTTCTGAGAAATGCGTCATCGTTAGGTGATTTCGTCATTGTATGAACATCAGAGAACGTGCTTACACAAACCTAGATGGTATAGCCTACTACAATCTTAATCTATATGGTACTAATCTTATGGGACCGCCATCCTACATACAGTCTGTCATGGACTGATGTCATTATGTGGCACATGACTGTATATATATATTACTTGAGAGTTTACAAAGTAATTTTACTGACATTAATCCTTATTCTAATCTTATCACATAGATTTTTATGCATGAAAGAATAGGATCAAAGAGGTAAGCATCTTACCCAATGAAAATACCTCGTGGCAACAGAAGCTGGATTTCAGCAAATGTTTTCAGATTCTGAATTTCATTTGGCCAAATACGACCTGTGTGAAAATCTAGCTAGATAATTTGATAAGCCATTAATTATGTAGTTAAAATGGAAGGCTCCAAAGCAGCCAAATTTCTAGTAGTTGACAGGTGGAAGGTAAGGAAAATGTAATCAGATGATTTTTTGGGTCCCTTAAATCACTGTATGAGGCAGTCATCCACACATGTATAAATATTTTTTTTGATAGTGGGAGGAGTAAAGAGTTTCTTAGAAGACATTTATTATTTTTTTTAGTTTGAATACAGACATATGAAAGAAAGCATGAGAGGTTGGGGAAATTTTTTTGTTCCTATATTATATTGTTCCTATAATATATCCTATATTAAAGACAGTACGAGGACCAAGTCTTTCCTAAATAAAAACTTAAATTTGACTCAATATTTGTTATTACATCCAGTTGCGATAGTTTATGTTTATATATTCTTTCAATAAAGTAATCTCTATAAAAAGATGATTATCAAGGGCAATAATTTTTCTTGAAACATTTGGTCTCATCTTTAGTAAATTTATTTAATTCTTTCCAGGTGACACAAAATTTCTTCAGGGACTGGTCTCTGTGGAAAATCTTTCTGGCTTGTCTCTTAGCCTGTGTGATAACAACAGCAATTGGAGTACTCATAGTGTGTCTGGTGTATAATGGGAAAAATAATAATGCCACCATTGTTATACAACTTCCTCAAAACCATGAGACAACCTCATCTACAACTGGAACAACCTCATCTACTAGTTCTAAAACTACAGTTCCCACTACTATAACAAATTCCACCACAACATACACTTCAGCAACCATCACTAACACCACTGCTAGTACTTCAACAGAACCTACCAGTACAACAACCTCTGCTTCAACGGAAACTGCTATAACAGGAGGAATCACATCATATGAACCAACAACAACAAAAACTGCTAGCACGACCACAGAGGCTACAACAACAGACACCACTACCACTTTTAATGGAACTACAACCACAACAGCAGCTACCCCTTCAACTGAACAAACTACCACACTGACTGCCAACACTACCACAGAGGGTACAACTACAACACCCACCACTACTGCTTCTACAGAACCTACAACCACCACAGCAGGCACCATTTCAACTGAACCAACTATCACAACAACTACCAGCACTGTCACGGAGGCTACAGCCACAACAGCTACCACTTACACTGAATCAACTACCACACCAACTTCCAGTACTACTACAGAGGCTACAACCACAATAGCCACCAGTACCACTTCCACAGGCCCTACAGCCAGCACAGCAGCCACCACTTCAACTGAACCAACTACCACAATGATTACCAGCACTACCACCGAGGCTACAACCACAACAGCCCCCACTACTACTTCCACTGAAGCTACAATCAGCACAGTAGCCACCACTTCAACTGAACAGACTACCACACCAACTTCCAGCACTACCACTGAGGCTACCACCACAACAGCTAGCACTTCTACTGAACCAACTACAACAATGACTTCCAGCACCACCACTGAGGCTACCACCACAGCAGCCACTACTTCAACTGAACTGACTACCACCACAACTACCAGCACTACCACTGAGACTACAACTGCAACAGCCACCACTACCACTTCCACTGAACCTACAGCCAGCACAGTAGCCACCACTTCAACTGAACCAACTACCACCAGTACTACCAGCACTACCACTGAGGCTACAACCACAACATCCACCACTACCGATTCTATTGCACCTACAACCACAGCAGCATCCACTGCTTCAACTGAATCAACTACCACAACCACTATTAGCCCTACAACTGAGGCTACTACAACAAGCGCCATCACTACCGCTTCCACAGAACCTACAACCAGCACAGCATCAACCACATCAACTGAACTGACTAGCACACCAACATCCAGCACCACCACTGAGTCTATGACCACTATAACCATGACTTCAACTGAACCGACTACTACACCAACTTCCAGCACTACCACTGAGGCTACCACTACAACAGCTACCACTTCAACAGAACCAACTACCACAGCCATTTCCAGCACTCCCACTGAGGCTACACCCACAACTGCCACTACTACTGCTTCCACACAACCTACAACTACCATAGCAGCCACAACTTCCTCTGAACCAACTACCAAAAAGAGTACTAGCATTACCACCGAGGCTACAACCAGTACAGGCACAACTGCTGTTTCTACTGAACCTAGAAGCACCACAGAAGCCACCACTTCAACTGAACCAACCACCACACCAACTTTCAGCACTACCACTGAGGCTGCAACCACAATAGCCACGACTACTGTTTCCACTGAACCTACCACCACCACAGTAGCCACCACTTCAACTGAACCGAATATCACAGTGAGTACCAGCACTACCACTGAGGCTACAACCAGAACAGCCACCACTACTGTTTCCACGGAACCGACCACCACCACAGTAGCCACCACGCCAGCTGAACCGACTACCTCAGTGAGTACCAGCATTACCACTGAGGCTACCACCACAACAACCACCACTACTGTTTCCACGGAACCTACCACCACCACAGTAGCCACCACCTCAACTGAACCAACCACCACACAAAATGCCAGTACTACCACTGAGGCTGCAACCACAACAGCCACCACTACTGTTTCCACGGAAGCTACAACCACAGCAGTAGTCACCACTTCAACTCAAACTACTACTACACCAACATCCAGCACTGCCACTGAGGCTACCACCACAACAGCCACTACTACTGTTCCCACTGAAACTACCACCACCACAGTAGCCACCACATCAACTGAACTGGCTACCACAGTGAATACCAGCACTATCACTGAAGCTACAACCACAACAGCCACCACTACTGGTTCCACTGAACCTACCACCACCACAGTAGCCACCACGTCGACTGAACCGACTACCACGGTGACTACCAGCACTACAACTGAGGCTACCACCACAACAATCACCACTCCTGTTTCCATTGAACCTACCACCATCACAGTAGCCACCACTTCAACTGAACCAACTATTATACCAACTGCCACCACTGAGGCTACCACTACAACAGAAACCACTCCAACTGAACCAACTACCACACTTACTACCAGCACTTCCACTGAGGCTATAACCACAACAGCCTCCACTACTGTTTCCACAGAACCTACCACCACCACAGTAGCCACCACTTCAACTGAACCAACCACTACACCAACTTCCAGCACTAACACTGAGGCTACAATCACAACAGCCACCACTACTATTTCCACTGAACCTACCACCACCACAATAGCCTCCACGTCAACTGAAGCGACTGCTACACCAACTTCCAGCACTACCACTGAATCTACAACCACAACGGCCACCACTACTGTTTCCACTGAACCTACCACCACCACAGTAGCCACCATGTCAACTGAACTGACTACCACAGGGAGTACCAGCACTAACACTGAGGCTACAACCACAACCAGCAGCACTAGTGGTTCCGCTGAACCTACCACCACCACGTTAGCCACCACTTCAACTGAACCAACTACCACACCAACTTTCAGCACTACCACTGAGGCTACAACTACAACAGAAACCTCTTCAACTGAACCAACTACCACACTTACTACCAGCACTACCACTGAGGCTACAACCAGAACAGCCTCCACTACTGTTTCCACAGAACCTACCACCACCACAGTAGCCACCACTTCAACAGAACCAACCACCACACCAACTTCCAGCACTAACACTGAGGCTGCCACCACCACAGCCACCACTACCTTTTCCACTCAACCTACCACCACCACAGTAGCCTCCACTTCTATTGAAGTGACTACTACACCAACTACCAGCACTACCACTGAGGCTACCACTACAATAGCCACTACTACTGTTTCCACTGAATCTACCACTGCCGCAGTAGCCACCACGTCAACTGAACCAACTACCACAGTGAGTACCAGCCCTAACACTGAGGTTACAACCACAACAACCATCACTACTGGTTCCACTGAAGCTACCACCACAACAGTAGCCACCACTTCAAATCAACCAACCTCCACACTGACTTCCAGCAGTACCACTGAGGCTACCACCACAATAGCCACTACTATTTCCACCGAACCTACCACCACCACGGTAGCCACCACGTCCACTGAACCGACTACCTCAGTGGGTACCAGCACTACCACTGAGGCTACCACCACAACAACCACCACTACTGGTTCCGCTGAACATACCACCACCACAGTAGCCACCGTTTCAAGGGAACCAACTACCACACCAACAGCCAGCAGTACCTCTGAGGCTACAAACACACTAGACACCACTACCAGTTCTCCTGAACGTACAACTAGCACAGGAACCACCACTTCAACAGAAGCAACTTCCACAGCAACTACTAACACTACCACTGATGCTACAACAACATCCACAACTACCACTTCCACAGAACCTACAACCACCTCTTCAAGCTAACCAACCAGTACACCAACTTACAGCACTACCACTGCAGCCACCATCACAACAGCTACCACTTCAACTGAAACAACTACCACAACTATTACCAGCAATACCTCTGAGGCTACAAGCACAGTAGAGAGCACTACCAGTTCTACTGAATCTATAGCTAGCACCACAGCCACCACTTCAACTGAAATGAGTATGACAACAAGTCCTGGCACTACCACTGAGGCTAGAATGACAACAGCCATGGCTACCACTTCTACTGAACCTATAACCAGAGAATCATCTACCACTTCAACTGAACCAACTACCACAGTGACTACCAGCACTACCACCGAGGCTACAACCACAACAGCCACCACTACCGTTTCCATTGAACCTATAACCACAGCAGCATCCACCACTTTAATTGAACCGACTACCTAATAACTACCAGCACTACCACTGCGACTACAACCACAACAGCCACTACAACAGCTTCTATTGAACCTACAAACACCACAGCAGCCACCACTTCAACTTAATCACCTACTACAACAACTACCAGCAGCACGACTGAGTCTACCACCACAACTGCCACCTCAACTGAACTGACTGTCACACCAACTGCCAGCACTACCACAGAGTCTACTACTACAACAGCCACCACTGCCACTTCTGTGGAACCTACAACTGCCACAGCAGCCACCACTCTATCTGAACCCACCAGCACAACTGTGTACACCATTCTTTAATGTGAATCTACCACCATAACTCCAAGCAGTGGCCCTTCAACTGCATGAATTACCACAACTGCAATTACAATTTCAATTGTATCCACAGCCATGACTACCAGGTTCATATTAACTGAGTCTATGACCAATATAACTTTTACTAAATCTACTATTAGCAGATTACAATAGCAGTTCAACTCTTTTTTATCCACAATGACCACCCCTTCCCCTTCAGCTGAAGCTACAATTACATAAATAATCGACCTCAATTCAAATCTGCATTATTCCTATCAAATGATCCTACAATTATCATCGGTTTATAATAGAATTTCCAGACACTATCTTCAGCTCTTCAGCTTAATTTACACTGCCTCCAATAGCTATCTCTATCAGTGACTGAATCTAGTCTGTTTCCTGAAATAAGTAAAACATCATCTATAACTCTCATTGCCACCACCTCAAGTATAAATGAAATCAACCCAGCAGTACCTCTGAGGCTACAAACACACTAGATTACAATTCAACTGACTTTCCACTCACAACACCATAATGACTTTACCTGAATTTATAATCTCCATAACCAACATAACCTGTTAATAGAAAATGCAGCCAAGACTTCTAAGTAATCTACTGCCACAATGGTTTAGCAATTTCACTGCCCCTGCAAATGAGTCCATAGCCACAACAAAATTACATCAACAAAACATACTAATACCATAATTTCTACTGATATTTCTCAATGGAGACCACCAGATTAATTGATCCTACACTCACACCACCATTTCTACACATCACCATTTCTACTGTACATTCTACTACAACAGACAAAACTTCACTAAACCTTTCAATACCCTGTTACCCTAATCTATAAGCACTATAACTTCTACTGAAATGTTATTCAAAGCCATCCACTGCTTATTCATCAGAACCAAGTGCTGCCACTGGTTATAGTAAATCCAATAAGTCATACCATCACTCCCACTTGATGTAAATGGCAAATTCTTAATGACCTCTTCCATTCGACCCTGGTTAGGGTGCCTGCAGATTAAATCCTAGCATCTACTATCATCACTCCCACACCAGAACCTATATTTTCTGTTAGTACCATAGGTGAGTCCATGGCCAATAACTGCCAACAACTACCAAAATAACGACTTTGAAACAAGATTTACTTAATGACTAGTTCAACTATCATCATGATGATAATGAATTTCACCCCCCAAACAACATTTAGATTTAAAAATTCCAATTATTAGACCCAACCATTTAATGTGGAGAGCCTCTATCTTTGTAATGTCTTAGATAATATAATTTTCATACAAAGTAAATTCAATCTATCGATATATGTTGGAAACCTATTAAGATTAAATAAAAAGTTATCAAATGTGAATACAATCTCTTTTTTATTCCAAAGTGTTAGTCTTTAATACACAAATTCTAGAGCCAGCCCTGATGGCCTAGTGGTTAAAGTTCAGCGTGCTCCACTTCCATGGCCTGGGTTCGGTTCCCAGGCATGAAACCACACCACTTGCCTATCAGTAGCTATGCTGTGGTGGCTGCACATGGAAGAACTAGAAGGACTTACAACTAGAATATACAACTATGTACTGGGGCTTTGGGAGGAAAAAAAAGAAAAAAGAGAAGATTGGCAACAGATGTTAGCTCAGGGCGACTCTCCCAGCAAAAAAGAAAAAAAAATGTAGCTAGCCAGGAACTTAAAAAAAACAACAACACGGGCTGGCCCCGTGGCTTAGCGGTTAAGTGCGCGCGCTCCGCTACTGGCGGCCCAGGTTCGGATCCTGGGCGCACACCAACACACTGCTTCTCCAGCCATGCTGAGGCTGCGTCCCACATACAGCAACTAGAAGGATATGCAGCTATGACGTACAACTATCTACTGGGGCTTTGGGGGAAAAAAACAACAACAACAACACAAATTCCATGTGTAACAGGGAAAAGACATTCTAAATGGTGAGGGTATGTTAAATACATTTATGATGACCACATTTTCTTTTTAGATTGTGTAAAACTATTTTTATTTCGTTTTCTCTTTAAATCATTTTGATATTTAAGAAATATTTATAAGTGTGTTATCACTATTTTCAATTTTAAAACTTTGTTTTTTACTGTTTTTTCAGTAATCTTATAAAGGCACTCAAATACTTGGAGTAAACATTTACTTGTACCTGCTATCTGCTGAAATACTGGAGAAAATTCAGAAAAAGAAAATAGCAATTCAGATAGTAATAAACTTACAAATTTGGATTCTGTTATTTAGAATTCTTGTTAATTTACAGATTTAAATCAGTGTTGATGGTACTTGCGTTCCACTTCAGTCCTGCTGAATCGGAATCATCAGGGATGGGCTGAAATCTCTATTTTTCAAAAAGTGTGCAGCCGCAGCGGACAACCTCTGATTGAAGCAGTAAACTCAGAAGGGCATCGTGACGTTATATTTTTTAGGTGGTGTTGGTGAGATTGACAGAAATCAGTAAATATTTTTTCAAGCATTAATAAAAGTCAGTGTCATTGGTTGGTGTTAATTTTACGTATAAACAAAGGATGGCCATGTAGGGTGTAGACACATGAGCACATGGTTGGATGTGGGTGTGAAAACAACTTTACTTACCCAAAAGGAAAAATACATTTTCAAGAAATTTAAAACAAATATTTTAATAGCCATTATGCTAATTAGAAACAGTTTTTAACTTTCCTTTCAAATCAGTCCTACAGAGATACTTTTTTCCTCCATTTTGCTAGTCTACTTTGTGTAATTATGTGCAATTAATGTAATAAATCCTTATTAAAACACTTTATTCTATTTCTTTCTTTCCTTCATTATTTTCTCAATTAGTGATACTTTGTGTATTTATTAAATATATTGCTGATTGGACTTTTCTCTTTTTGTTAAAGATGACATAACTCTTGCTATTTTGCAGTTCTGCATCTCTGCTTTTATCAGGATGAGAAACGTTCTGGGGTAGATCCGTTGTGTAAATAAATACAAATTTGCTTTTTCAAGAATGGAAGATTTTCCCAGTTTAACACATTGTAGGTGCTTGATAGATATTTGTTTAACAAATACATAAATTCATCATAGCAACAGTATGTTAGGTAAGCTTCCTGGCCTCTATGTTTAACCAGTGTGTACCTGGCAACTAGTAGATAATAAATATTTGTTTAATAAATGAAAATAGCCCAAGTGAACATACCTATACCCAAGTCAAGACATAGAACATGACCAGCACTTCAGAAACTCCTCATGTGCCCACATCCAATCACTACCTCTTTTTTCCTTCCCCCAAGGTAAACACGGTCCTGATTTCTAACACCATGGACCACTGACTGACTGTGGACATAGTAGGAATGGAATGGTATAGCAAGTACTCTTTGGTGTCTGATTTCTTTGGCTCAGCCTTTTATTTGTGAGATTCACAGAGGTTTTTGGTTGTAAAATGGTTCCTTCACTTTCCTCGTGGTAAACTAATCCATTGTTATTACCATGCCATGACTGACATCAATTATTTTGTTGATAGACATTCGGGTTATTTCCAGTTTTGTATATTACAAAAATTGCTGCTTTGTGCAATATGATTGTGTGTATCTTTTGGTATACATATTATGCATTGGGCTTTTAACTAGAGAATAATTACTGAGTCACAGAGTAAGAAAATGTTCAATGTTAGGAGATACTGCCAAACAGTTTTTCAAAAGGATTGAAACTAGCTGCACTCCCACTAGCATTATATGCGAGTTCTGGTTGCAGCACATTCTCACTGACATGATTTTGGAAGCCCTTTTAACTTTAGCCATTCTGGTGGATGTGTAGTAGTATTTTGTAATGGTTTTAATTTCATTTTTCTGATGACTCATGAGGTTGAGCATGTTTTAATCTAGCACCCATTTGGTTATCCTCTATTTCAACGTGCTTATGCAAGTCATGAGGCTGTTTTTCAATTAGGTTGTCTGAGTTTTCCTTATTGATCTGTAGTTCTCTTTATATTGTAAGCATGCATTCATTATCAGTTATGTGAATTGCAAATATCTTCTTCCACTCTATGGGTGCCTTTTGTGTCCTGTATTTGTGACTCCAAGGTCATGAATATTTCTACTATGTGGTTTTCTGAAAGATTTATTGTTTTACTTTTCACATTTAGATCTACAGTCTAACTGGAATTCTATTTTGTGTAGTGTTAGGTACCAGTCGCAATTCATTTATTTTCCATGTGGCTAACCAATGTACACTGCATCGTTTATTTTAAAGGTTATCCTTTTCCCACTTCTCTGCTGTTCCACCTTGTCATAAATCCCATGTACCTCTCTTCTCCAACAGAGAGAAATTTGACTCGTAGTCTCCTTAATTTATTTACTTGATTAATTCTCCCCATGTGTAACCAAGGTCCCATCTTTGCTGCCACTTCCCTGTCACAGATGTCCTCCTCACCCCACTCGAGCTCCAAAACTTCTGTGGGGCTGTCTCCCATGTGACGTCCTCCTCACCCCTTCAGCCTCTGACTGCCTCTCAGAGCCACTCTTTCACTTTCAGAGCAAATGCACTTTCTTATGTCCCTTCTACTGGGCTTTAGGACTGAATTGTTCAGAAAAGGAAAGAAGGAGTTAGCATAATACTGAGAGAAAAAAGAAACGCAAAAAAAAGTATGGCAGTACCTATGTAAAGAAAAAACACATGAAGACATTGTTTTATATTACTTATGAATATATAAAAATATAAGGGAGTAGAATAATGGTCACTTGCAGTGTGAGGGGAGGCCAGAGGAATGATCTGGAGGGTCCACAGGGTGTATATATAATGGCTTGTCTCTTAGGATGGGTGGTGGGTATGCGGGTGTTCAATGTAAAATTCTTCATACCTTTTGTGTATTTTAAGTATTTCCTAATTTTTGAAAAAACAGCATGGCTAGGACATAGCAAGTGTTGTATAAATGAGTGCACAATTGAAGCTTGAGGGGTAAACAGAGGCTAAATGAGTGCACAATTGAAATTTGAGGGGTAAACAGAGGCTAATTTATTTAATGTCTTATAGGTTATGGTGTGTTTTAGTGATTTTCTTCTCCCAAGAGGAATGCCATTAAGGAGTTTTGAGCAGGAGAGTGACATATCTGCTTTAATTTTATTTATTTATTTATTTTTTTGTGAGAAAGATCAGCCCTGAGCTAACATCCATGCTAATCCTCTTCTTTTTGCTGAGGAAGACCAGCTCTGAGCTAACATCTCTTGCCAATCCTCCTCCTTTTTTTTTTTTTTTTCCCCAAAGCCCCAGTAGATAGTTGTATGTCATAGTTGCACATCCTTCTAGTTGCTGTATGTGGGATGCGGCCTCAGCATGGCCAGAGAAGCGGTGTGTCGGTGCGCGCCCGGGATCTGAACCCGTGCTGCCCGTAGCGGAGTGCACGCACTTAACCGCTATCTGCTTTAATTTTAGATGGAACAATGTAAATGCTTTGTGGAAAAGAGATTGGAGGATTGAAAGAGTAGAAATAGAATGGTTAGGATGTTTTTGCAATAAGTTTGGTACCAGGGGAGGGTGAGTTGGGGGAAAGTCCTTGATACGGTGCCTGACACATGGTAAGTGATCAATAGGGTGAATATTATTATTGCTCAGATGACGTCAGAGATCCACAGTCATTCCTCCCTTGCTGAGAGCAGACCACCCCTCCTCCAACAGTATTTCTTTCAAGTACAATGACTATATTAATTTCGTGAAGTCTCATCTTTTCTAGATTTAAATTTTAAAGTTTTCATCATCTCCTCCCTCACTTTGTATATTTAGTCTCTTTTCTCTACCTTTTCACAACACTTCTCTGTATACCTGGACCATTTCTATCGTTTCCTTCAACCAAAGGCCCTCCTCTCTGCGTTAGTCTCAGCTGCTCACCTCTTCTATAATGCCCTCCTTCCTCCCCTCTCCCACCCCATGTGCATCACAACCTTTAAGTTCCGATTCAGAACTTATTCGTGATCAGCTTCTGTGCTCCAAGATGATTCCCTTTGCTTTCTTTATACTTTGGAAAACATCACTCCAGATATGTTCATTTTCAGGTCCACCCCCTCACCCTGCCCGAGCCTCCCTCAGGTCCTTGCAGCTGAATCCACCAAACCCTCCAACCTGCAGCCTCTGTCTTACCCTAGTTTCTGCCCTAGTCCCAGAACTCACCATATTTGAGAAAGAAAATTTATTTAAGAGCTCCAGCCCCTAATCTTCTGGTGCTGAGCAGGGATGCTTCATACTCTCATCTTCTGCTATTTTCACACTGAGTTAGGGGAGCAAGTATCAAATCCCAAGCTCTGAACGTTGTGGCAACAGGTCCTGCACTGGCCACTCTGCTCTGGACATTGCTTGCTGCAGCCCCGAGCAGGGCTTTGATGCCTCAGTGTGACCCCTGCGCTCCCACTGTGGTTGCAGGGTTAGAGCTCGTCCCCATCACCCCCGGGACCCCAGATCTCACAACTCCATTCTGGCCCTGTAGCTTTTAAGCCCTTCTCTGTGAGCTAATTTGTAACCTGTGATAAGTTGAGGGTCCCTTTTGTTGCTGGTAAGTATCTAGTTGATTTGCCTTTATATCCCAATAGGGCTTGCAGCTTTACCCTTTCTTTTTAAGACCCCATTTCTGGAGACTGGGTCTTTTCCATGAACCTCAGCTCCTGGGCTAGGGCCCTGCCAACTCCTGGCAGACCTTGAAAAAGACTGCAAGACTGCAGAGCTCTTGAAGGATTCCTGATTCCTTTACTCAGTGCATCTGTTGGGAAGATGGTCTTCTCCAATAGAGACACCCTAGTGCTGATCATCTGCCTGAATCCTGGTCGGAGATTGTAGCGTTTGCATGGTTGGGAAGCCTGGCATCCTTGACTGGATTTGCTAAGCCTTTTCAATTATTTAGAGCTTGGACTCTTGTATCTACTGCCCCCATGGATGGTCTATTTCCAGCTCTCAACACCACTGCTGTCTTGCAGCCCTGTCTTGTTAACATCTAGGCTTCCCTGGTGCATCCTTGGCAAGTCAGCAGCATCTTTTTTATTTTCAATATTTTATTTAATCTCTTTGAGTGACTAACTTCTAAATATCTTTTACTCCACTCCCTCCACCTCCCCCCTAATTATTCTTTTTAGAACAGCCTTATTGAGATATAATTCACATCATAAGATTTACCCACTTAAAACGTGCAATTCCTCTCCCCCCATTATTGTTAATGAAAGTGAACAATAATTATAGAATGACCTTAGTTAAATGATTGTTGGATGAGTGACTGGGGCAACTTCAGGTTCACACCTTCAACTTAGCTTGGGACTTAATAAGTGTTTCTTTAAGATTTGATGTTTCATCAAGGACATGGAGATAATAACCTTTAATTCGTGGAGAGGTTATGAAGATTAAATTATGGTCAGAGAGGTGCAGCCACTTATAAAGCACTCATCTCTCTTTAGTAAATTTTAGTAATAGTACCAGCAAGTGATGCCGCCCAGATGTTAACACCCATTCAGGAGGCTGCAGTCACATTTTGCAACACCAGATGGCACTATTCTTTTTTTTTAACCTCACCCATTAAAGACGATTATTGGACTTGGATAAAAGTCAAATGACTAATTTTTGTCTTTTAAGAAGTAGTTTGGTTTTTTTTTAATCTTGAATAATGAGGGACATGGTTGTGGTGCCAAAATAATTAAGACTTACTATTTGGGAGAAGAATTTGATTTAATTTGTGTACCTCTCTTGAAAACAGAATCAGGGTAAGCAAGTTGAAGTTACTGAGAGGAAGACTTTTACTCAACATAGAGCAGAATGGTCTAACAAAAGAGTCAACCCAGAAAGGAGTATTGAAGCCCAGAAAATGGGTGGACTCCTGGTCACTGCAAGCGGCACACAGAGGAGTAAGAATTTACTTTCATTCATTGGAGTTTGACATAAATGTCTAGGGACCTTTGTACTCAAACATAATTACATCCATTTATAAAAGCAGAGTATTATTCACAATAAGCCACAACTACTATTATTTAAGTGAACTTTGAAATTTATAATCAAAAGTCAAATATTACGTGTGTTATGAACTGTGATAAGACTAAAATGTGAACTCCAATACAACAAGGGCTTGTCTGTTTTATTTATTGCTGTATAAATCCCCATTGCCCAGAAAAATGTCTGGTATGTATTAGTTCTCAAGAAACATTTACTTAATTAATAAGAAAAACCCAATATTCTATCAATAAAAACACATTTGACATTTTTAAGTAGATGTAGAATGGAATCTAGTGTAATGTGGAATTAGGAAAAATCACTGATATAGATCAAACAGTTGCTTGTTTCCATTTTGAGTGTTACTAATTATTCTTGGTTCAAAATGTTTATCTAAATAATCCTTCATTAATTTTAATGTGTTGAAATGACATTCTACAATAGATATTGGGAATTGAATTGAATAAATAAAAAAGAACCACTCATTTTTTATGATAATCACATAAGAGAATATGTAAAATTTTTCTTTTTTTTAACTTCTACATTTAATGATTTTATGCAAAACATGAATTGAATTAATACCAATTAATTGCATTACTACCAACTCAATTAATACCAATTCTGATAGGGCTTTTGAAAATTTCTTTGTACCTTTTACATATTTTTATAATGATTTTTCATACATTTTAATTAATTGAATAATACTAGAAATATAATTATCACTAAATAAATGCACTATATTTTTAAACCTCTTTCTGGCTTGTTAGTTACTATGTTAATCAAACAACAAAAACGATGAACTAAAATAATCCCTTTGCCTAAAATAGGCAAAAATCAGCGAAGGGGAACTGTCATACTGGTCTCAGCCAATTAGTGGACTACGGATGTTTTAGCAGACCATAGTGAAATTTAAGCCAAGGAGATTTTTTTTGTGGGTAAAAAAGGAAGGAATTTGACATAGCATTAATAGATAAATCTGAAAGAGAGCACTGAATTCTTTTTGCTGAAGAATGGCCAAATACAAAACACTTTCTCTACTGCATTAACTAACAAAGTTTTCCAAATTCTTTTGGCTAAAAATCCAAGAGTCTCCATAGGGAATCTCAACTTAACTGTGAAATACACCCAGATGTAGAGTGTATGACTATGAAGGCGGTTGGAAACACAACTGTAAGAGTCATCATTTTCACAACCTAGGATGCAAAAAGCACCCCTGGTGTTGGGCAAAGTAACAATCCTGGAGTTATCCCTTCACTCTTTGCACCTTATGTTAACCCAGGTGTGTTCTACTCTGTCTTGCTGAGTAATGTAGGAATACCTGCATAAGAAGTGTTCTTTGACAAAGTGGAGATCATACGAATTTTGCAGTAACATATTTTCTTCAGTACTTTGCAATCGAGTCTTGCAACTGTTTAATTAATTAGGCATTTTGAAAGTGGGACATTCCAGTTATTGCACAAGTATCAGAAATTATTCCTCTATAGGCTATCAAAATAAGGTATAGATACAAATGCACGCTTGTGAAATTTTATCTGCTCTGTGGTTATGGTGCTCCAGGACCAAATTAAGACACTGTTTCCATACCATAATAAGAGAGTGTATTACTAAGGATGTAATTCAGCTGTTACACAAGTCTAGAGTGCCTCAGTCGCTCTCATAGAGTCCAGGCTCCTTCCAGCTGGCTGCTCTGCTGTTCACAGAATATTGCCCTAATCTCTGTGTTACAGGATGGCTCACTCCCTAATCTACATTCAAGCAAAAGGGGAGGGAAAGGGGAAAGGAAGGACATACTCCTTGCTCTTAAGGACACAACCCAGCAGTTGCAAACATACCTTCCTCTCTCATGCCCTGGGTCAGACTTCGGTCTTATGGGTGGTTGGGCAGTGCAGCCTTTATCCTTGGCAGGTCTATACCCAGCTAAATTTTGTGGAGTTTGCTTACTATGAAAGTAAAGGAGAGAATTGTTATTAGAGATAACAAGCACTGTGTCAAACATCTAGCCTGCCTGGAAAAAAAGCCCAATTTGTAGTCATTTCAAGTGCAGTATCATTTATTTGCTGATATTATTATCAATGTTCAATACTATTGAAACATTTCTTTCACGTGGATTCTTATAGCCTGCAGAATCAAGAGACATTTCTTGGCATGCATCATGTTGTACTGCTTTTTGGGACAAGAACTTCTCCCCTCTTCCATAGCTTTTTCACTGCCTATATATTTTAGAAGATGAGGCAATGACACTGTATTTTAGTTGATTCCAATTAGAACTCTTAAGCTAAAAGTGGTGAATACATTTGTAAGAAGACTTTTGAAAAGGTTCAACTACACACACACACACACACACACACGCACACACACACGTCTCTCTTCCTGTGGCTTCAGGAGGACAGAGAAGTCGTTTGTTCCCTTAGCATGTAGCCTAATGCCTGGCTTATGTTGAATGAATAAATAAACATTAGCCACATAATTTGAAAACTTAAGCTTATTTTTTCATGCACAAAAAATATCTCTCCCTAAATATTTCAGGGAATTCCATCACGTCTCTTTAAAATATTTTCTAAGGTGGTGGTTCTCAGAGTTTGGTGTGCGTAAGAGTCGTCTAAGCAGAGTAAGAAACCCCCCTCAATTTTAGTGAGTCTGGTGTGAGGCCCAGGAATAAGCATTCCCCAGAGGACTTCCCATCTGTTCTCAACTGTGGGACCTGACTTGCTTGCTTCTCTTTGTTTTCAAAAGGAGATCTAGTGGACTCACTAGTGGACTGTCTGTTTTTTTTCATCCTGTGCTGGGACATATCAGTGGCTACTAGCCTGAAAGACAGCAGGGAGGTTCTGACCATGATTATTAAACTGTTTGTGTCACTTCTCCTCTTGGGGCCTCGATGTCTTCTGTTGTAAAAAAGCAGGGTTAGAATAGATGGCTTCCTGTATGTCTGAGTTCTGTCACCGGAAGATTGAGATGTATTAAGTTAGATGGATCTCTAGCTAGTCAATTAGCACTAATGATACATCTATCATAAACGAACATTACTTTTGAATTAGTTTTTGAGTACTAACTGTGTAAGAGTCATTTTTTTAAACTTATAAGCTATTCAAATACCATTCTTCACCAAGAACTTTCTGCACCACTTTTGTGAAGATCTCCCTGGATACGTGTGTTGGATGCTAATTGTTAATTTCTAAATTGACAGTTATTTTTAAACTCTAGCCTATTGCCGTTTAGATTTTGCTGAGTAACAAGAACATTTTTACCTATGTAATGCAGAGGCTGCTTCAGCAGTTAAATTTGAAGATGTTGGAAGACCCTTGCTTAATTAAGTTCCTTTTAACTAAATTTCCTAGTGCCCCAAAGGAAGACAAAAGACGTTGGTGAATACAATAGCAGTTATTTGTAGATCAGATTCACCAGCTCTCAGAGTTGAGGCTCTGAGGAAGTGGACTCAAAATAGACACATTTTTCTGGAAGCTGAGGGAGGAGGACTGAAAAGTTTTAGAGCATGAGAGGTGAGCCTGAAAACGTCAATGCCGAATAAGCAGAGAGCATGCATCCCTATGAGAAGGTGCCAAAGATGGGAGAGAAGATGGCCACGCTCAGTTGGAAAAAAAGCAGTGGAAAATGCCACCTGCTCCAGAATTTTATCATGGAGATGGTCCCAAAGTCAGAAGGAAGGATAAATGAGGGATGTTGCTAAAAGATAAGAGAATGTAATATGATAATTTGAGAATTTTTTTCTGTTTGGAGGGCCAGGAGGGAGCACTACTTTTAGTCTCAGTATTCTTATATACTTATACAGTATATACTTATACAGTATATACTTATACAGTATATACTTATACAGTATTCTTATTCTTATACAACTGGCAGAAGTTGCTTTTGATAAGCATTCAGTTCTCTTTTAATTCTGATAACCTATAAACATTTATTTCTGTATTTCATAGATGCTCTGTGGTGGTGTGTCTTTATAGGATACACCTATATATGCTTGAAACATGGAGATATTTAATAAAGAAATAGCATATGATGATGACAATTGACGATGTATAATCTTGACCTCAAAACATTAACAAAGTATTTAAAATAATAAAGATAATGACCTGACCAGATTTAATTATCTTGAGAGGAAATATTCTTTAAAAAGTTTATTAATTAAATAAAGTAAAACATTTGATTTATTTAGTACAAAAGTCTTGTTTTGAATACTGATCTTCTACTAACAATCTCATGACGTGTCACAAGCTGGTTTAGAATTTTCAGAATAGTTTCACTTCAAAATTCAACATGGTGGCTTCCTTTTCTTTCAGTTTGTCCCATTATTTTGTTCCTGTAGACATTCCAGAGCCCAAAGGAGCACGAAACTCACAGTTCAGCATGTCGGTTTCCATCATCAATGGATGTCACCGATGAGGCTTGTACCAATGTCACTTCTGCCTGCATCAACCCAGGAACTGTTGGACACTCAAAATTCCCCAAAACACAATCCCAACATGGACAGGTAATGTTGTGACGACACTGCTTGCTTCTCCAACGTTACTCCTGTGGCGGTGCTCTTGGTTCAGTATCTACTGATATATATATATATCAGTGCATATGTGTATGTTTATATATATATATATAGAGAGAGAGAGAGAGAAAGAATGGTATGTATGGTATAGATATAATAGTATGTGTGTATATATATATATAATGGTGTGTGTGTATATATATATAATGGTATATATATATAGTGGTGTATATACATAACGGTATATATATATGTATAGTGGTATATATACATAACGGTATATATACATAATGATATATATACAGAAGAGATAGATAGATAGATACATAGATACATAGATAGATAGATGTAGAATGGGCAAGTGAACTATGCTCAAGTAGCACGATGGAGGTATATATTCAGTGCTCCAGGACTCAAGGGCTCTGCTCTGTGGGGATCTGCCTCACATTCCAACCCTGAGCCAGCCTCTGAGTCTGAGTCTGCCTGGACGCCCTCCCTTTAGCCCTCTGAACCCCGATCTTCTTTTGTTTTTAACTCTTTATTAGAGAAAATTTAAAACCAACACAAAAGTAAAGAGGAGTACAAAATAACCCCATATTTGAATCGCCCAGCTTCAACAAATATCAACATTTTTCCAATTACATTTTATCCACACACGTTAGATCATTTCACCTACAAATAGCTCAGCGTACTTCTCTACCTGATAAGGACATTTTTAGTAACATAGCCACCTTCCTGTTATCACAATAAAATTAACAGTAATCCCTTAATATCATTTAGTATCTAGTCCATGTTCAAGTTGCCTCTATTATCTGAAGAATTATAATTGTTTGGTTTTAATTAGGGTCCAAATAAAGCATACATATTGTTTGGATTGTTATGTGTCTACATCTCTTTTACCTTGAAACAGTTTTCCCCTTCTCTCTCTCTTTTTTAGATGTCATTGATTTGTTGAAGGAACTAGGTCATTTACCAGATAGAATGTCCCATATTCAGAATTGGGTTGGTTGCTCCTTCTTGGTATCTTTTGACTTGTTCCTTTATCCTCTGTACTTCCTGCAGACCGGAGGCAAGAACAATTTGTAGGTGACGCATAAAATCATGAGTCACATAAAGTCCGGTTTTCCTACGTTTTGTGATGCTAAGATAGTTTATGGATTCAGATGGTATCAAGCTGATGCCTCTGTCATACTCTTCCTCAACTATTTCACCTATGGCTTTTATATCTATTAATAATCTTTGCCTAGATCCACTGTTTTTTTCATTAGGGGTTGGAAAAATAATGCTTTTCTAATTATATATTTTCCTCTATTTTATAGATGGAATTCTTTGGAAAAGATGAACCAACTATTTCATTATCCTGAAATATAATTCTCAGAGAAGAGACAGCATAAATATTTTATTTTTCATTTTACTTATTAATTTTCAAAGAAATGAGTTGGTTGCTATCCTAGCATCCTCCAGTGGTGACCAGTGAGTATTTTTTCAGAGTCAATTTCAGTCATTAGTTTTTTCATGCTTGAATTTTCCTTTTAGGCCAGTTGGGAGCCCTTTCAAGTTGGCTGTTGTGTCTTAAAGTGGAAAAGTAAGAGGATGTAAAATAAAGCATTGCAATTTTCAAGCTGAGAGTGATTTTAGATATTGCTTAATCCGATCTCTTCATTTATTGACTAGAAAAAAACTTCAGGAATGTTGAAACTTTTGCTAGAACTTATACAGCTAGTTATTGGCTGAGATAGGACCAGTATTAGGCAAATTAAGAAACTTCTACTAGATCTCATAGTTTTGAGACTTAAACTCAAGAATGCTTGATACAAAAGTCTGTTCTTTTCCCACTATCATGTTGCCTCTCCACCAAATAATAAGAAAAAAGATTTGTTGCAGCATCATGATAACCATCAGTGTCAACATAATCACAAGCACTTTATGTCATTTACAAAGTGCCAGGAAGTGATATAAGCACTTTACTCAAACTACCTCATTTGAGTTCCACAACAACCCCATGACACAGGTTCTATTATTATCCTTATTTTACAGAGGAAGACTCTGAGAAACAGAGTTGAATTAACTTACCCAAGACCACAATGTAAGTGGCAGAACCAGGTTGAAACCTAGGTTGTTTCTGGTTCCAGACTCTGTGCCATCCAACCACCATGCATTCAGCCTCTCACTCACACAGCACTTTATAGTTTACAAAGCAATTTCACCACTATTAACCTTTACTCTGGTACTGTAAGTCATGTGTTCCTGTCACTACCATTTTACAGATGAAGACATGAGCTCAGAGAGGATAAGCAATTTTCCAAGTGAAAATAGCTAGTGTCTTGCGGAAGCTGGTCTGTCTGAAAAATTTCATGCTGATAAATCCTAACCTGAGCTGAAGATTAGCAGAAGGATGTATTTGGCCTAAAAATTAAAATGAACATTGCTGCAAAGTTTCTAGGAAGGCTGATTATTGGGGGAACACAGCCACCACCACCTGCACTTCAGCTGAAGTTACTACCATAATGGAAACAACCACTGGCATTTCAACTGAACCTTGTACTACAATGGATACTACCACCACTCTGACTGAATCTACCACTTTAATCGCACATAATACCACCATGACGGTTATAACCATGTCAACCGAAGTTATATCTAGCATTAGTCCAAAAGGCCTTACAACAATAACTACTTCAATAGAACAAACAACTCCTAAACCTACAACCATCATAACTTCTTCTGAACCTACCACAACAGCCATCCTCACTTCAAGTGAATCTATAAGTATCACTTCTTCAACTGATCCTGGAACCCATTTGACTATAGGTAATTCAACCGAACTTAAGACCACAACAGAAATGGTTACCTCTACTGAATCTGAAAACACTACAATTTCTACTGAACCTTCTACCATTACAAACATAACAACCTCTTCAGTTGAAATTATAACAAATGCAGTCAGTACCACCTCATTCACTGAACCTAAAAGCACTGCAATTTCTACTGAACCTACTACACTTAAAGACATAATAACCCCTTCACCTGAAGCTACAAACATAATAACTCAAACTTGCACTTCTACCAAACCTTCAACCATAGCACCAACTATCCTTGAACTGAACCTAAACCTCCCACCTATTCCATTGAGCCTACAAACAAAACAGTCACTCCTACTTAAACTGAATCTACAAATACCACTAAATGTATAGGTATGAAAGCAGGGACCAAAACTTCTATAACATTTATAACCACTCATAATTTTTTCAGAAGCTGCTATTAAAATAAACAATAGCGCTTCAACAGAATTTATAACGCTTCAAATGAATCTACAACCCCCATAGCTTTAACCACCTCAACTGAAGCTACACCCACAGTGGAAACCAGCACTTCAGCTGAACTTACAACCACCCCTATTCTACTATCACAACAGCCACCACCACTACCACTTTATCTCAACTCTCTATATCCAGTACTTGAAGTAGACCTATAATTTGCACAACTTTGAATTTACAACCACATCAGCCACTGTCACTTATTCATTTAAACTCATCACTCACAATACAGCCACCTCAATATCATGTATTCACTCTGCCCCACATTTGCTACTCACCGTAGTTAATTGAAATGACAACAGCTAACATCCAGGTAACGAAGGCTACAATTACAATAGCTATCACCACCTCTAACAAACCAGCAACCACAGTGGGCCACCATTACTATTTCAGCTGAATCAAAAAGCACCATATGCTCTATACTGTTTACTACCACAAGACACTATAAAATTTCAGTTGAATCTATGACTACCATTACTTTCACTAAGCTTGCAACCGTCACAAAACCAATACACCAACTGAACTAACAGCTACCACAAGAAATGATGCTGTAGATTTTGTCTGAAGTGGTGGAAGCAGTTATGGTAGTTGTGGGATCAAGTGATGTGATATTTTTCAGTTGAACCTTAAACCACCACAAATACAACCAGGTTAACCAAGTACCATCACTGTTCCCAACACTACTTAAAAAACAAAACAAAACATTGCAACAATAATGACCTCCTCATAGCAAAAGAATTTTTCATTATTATCTCTAATTATCCCACTATATAATCCCCTCTTCCATCTCTCATACTAAATTTACACCTGTAACTATTGTGGGAGACTGTAGGTGATTATTTAACCAACAGCAATACTTCATTGGATCTTTATCACCTTCTCAAGGAGAAAAAGACAAGGATTTAAAAGGATTTAGCCCACCATCAATCCCCTATCACTATAATAACACAAAACCCACATTGTCTTCCACACTTATTAGACCATCATTTTATAAGAACTGAAATTTTAATTTAGAAAGTTTTTCAGTTTTCCTAAAGTTTCAGATTATGTAATTTGCATAGAAAGTGGATCTAATATGTTATCTAAAAAGCCTTATTTAAAAAATGCGTGGTAAAATATCATAGTAAAGTCACTATTAATATCTGTTGGTAAATACCATGTGTTTAAAGGATGGACTTTAAATGTAGGAATATGTTAAATAAACTTACATAGAATGCTTTTAATTATATTTTGTTGCCTATGTATGCAATAAAAAATGTGGTTGTTTTCTCCTCAGATTGTTTTGTCTTTAGCATATTGGCTGCTATTAACATTATTATAAATTTGTTTTTGCTATTTCAAATGGAAGCATTAATTAAATACTGAAGAAGTTACCAAGGAAGAAAATAACCATGCATGATAATTAATAAAATTATTAGTTTGGACTTTCTCTGTTTAGAATTTCTGCTAATTGAAGAGGTTTACATTTTTGCTTACAATGACCAGGCTTCTCTGGAAACTACGGAAGCAGAATCAATGAGGGGAACCATTGTTTTACAAATCAATGGACATTGAAAAATTATCCAAAAAATATTAGGTATTGAGACTGTCTTAGTCCATTCGGGCTGCTATAACAAAATACCATAGACTGGGTGGTTTATAAACAATATAAATTTATTTCTCATAGTTCTGGAGGCTGGGAAATTCAAGATCAAGGTGCCAACAGATTCAATGTCTAGTGAGGGCTTGCTGATTCATAGACAGCCATCTTTTCTCTGTGGCCTCACATGGCAGAAGGGGCAGGACAGCTCTCTGGGCTCTTTTTTATAAGGGCACTAAGTATTCATGAGGGCTCCACCTTCATGCCCTAATCACTTCCCAAAGGCCCCACCTCCAAATACCATCACCTTGGGGGTTAGGATTTAACATGTGAATTTTGGGGGATACAAATATTCAGTCTCTAGTTCAGCTATACTGCACAAAATATTAGCCTTATTCAGACCCATAAATAATGGACTACTACTTATTATATGATCGCATTCTGGCAGGGGTAGGGAGGGAATATTTTGCTTACCAAATAGGAAAAACAGATGTATATTTAAGAAAAATCTTTTGAAATAAGTATTTCAATATTGACCATGCTGATTAGAAACACACACACAAGTTTGCTTTTAAAAATGATAGCAAGATTTTCCCAGTTTGAGGTATGTTAGGTGCTCAATAAATATCTGTTGCATGAAAACCTACCTCCCTACTTACCTACATAAACACATAAACAGACAAATGTGAGTTGACTTAGGTATTATTTTCCTATTACTGCTATGCATATTACCAAAAATTTAGGGGCTTAAAACAACACAATTTTACTGTATTTAAAATAAAATAAAGATAATAAAAGTTATTATCTCTGAGGGAGATTCTATTTCTTTGTCTTATCTAGCTTCTAGAAGACGCGTTCTTTGGCTTATGGCTCCTTCTTTGCGTCACCTCAACCTCTGCTTTTGTCATCACATCTGTTATTTTGACCCTCCTGTCTCCCTCTTATACGTACCCTTGTGTTTACATTTGGTTCATCTCGATAATCCAGGATTCTCTCCCCATCTCAAGTTCCTTAACTTAATCACATTTCCAAAGTCTCTTTTACTATGTAAAATTACATGGGGATTATGATGTGTACATTTTGGGGGGCATTACTCAGACTAACATTGTCCATCTGCTGGTCCCCAAAGATTCATATCCACCCCACATATGAAATACATTCACTCCGTCTCCAGCTCTCCTCCAAATCTCAATCCATTACAGCATCAACCCAAGCCCAAAATATTATCTAAGCTTCATTAGCTTAAAAGTTCCCAATTTCATCATCTAAATCATCTTAAAATTAGGTATGGATGAAGCTCTGGGTATAATCCTAGCTGAGACAAAATAGCTTTTCATCTGTGGACCTGTGAAACTAGAAAACAAGTTATCTGCCCCCAAAATACAATGGTGAGACAGATATAACATTTATAGATAGTCCCATTTAAAATGGGAAAAAAATAAAAGAAAAAAGTAGCCATTGGCCCCAAGCAATTTAAAGATCCAGCCAAGAAAACACCATTAGGTTTCAAGGCCTGGGAGTAACCCTCTGGTTTGAGGATCCGCCTTCTTGGTCTGCAGTTTTACCATTTTACTTGAAAGGTAGTCATTCTTCCTTTTTCTTGAAAAGAAGTGTATATTTGCAGCTAAGTAGTGTTATCAGCCTGTTTCCTGCCTGAAGAATTTTGAGAGTCTGAGAGACTTCTTTCCTTTTGTTTTCCCTTGTATTCCAAGTTGGCAGTGTTTCTGTTGGTAAAAAATTCTCAAGGACCTAGGAGGTCCCCTGTGCATGTCACTCCATTAGACAAGAGGCTCCTTCCCAGATCTTTCCTGGAAAAATTTCATCTCTATTCCCGGCGTCTGCTGAGATGGCTGCGGGGATCCATGAATGACAAGCTTAATCTCTTCAAAGAGCCTTCTGTGTGATTGAATGCTCTGACTTTTTACCCTTCCAAGGCATAGTAAAACGTTTTCCAACCACACTCTTGGCTTTCTCTCTAGACCATGCTTTCTTGACAGTGAACTCCTATTTTTAGCATCTTTTGCAATCTGGATACGATGAGAATTTCCCAAATCATCAAGTCTTTGTTTCTTTAAGCTTAATAGTTCTTCCCTAAATTTATACCTTTCCTCTTACATTTTACTATAAATAGCAAGAATAAACCAGTTCATACCTTCAACATTTTCCTTGGAAATCTCTTTAGCTAAATGTCCAAGTCCATTGCTTATATATCCGTTTTCCACACAAATGAATTGTGAAGGACACCGTTCAGCTAAGTTTATGCCACTGTATAACAAAAATCTCATTTCCTCTGGTTTCCAATAACATGTTTCTCATTTTCTTCTGAGCCTTCACCAGCCGCATCTTTTTTTTTCCCCTTTTTTTATTGTGAAATTTTTGTCGTACATTATTGTTTGTCAGTCACCATATAAGTGCATCCCTCCCCACCTTGTGCCCAGCCCCCACCCCCCTAGCCCCTGGTAACCACCAAACAGTTCTATCTGTCCGTCTGTTGGTTTATCTTCCACATATGAGTGAAATCATGCACTGTTTGTCTTTCTCTTTCTGGCTTATTTCGCTTAACATAATACCCTCCAGGTCCATCCATGTTGTTGCAAATGGGATGATTTTGTCTTTTTTTATGGCTGAGTAGTATTCCATGGTATATATATACTACAGCTTCTTTATCCAATCATCAGTCGACGGACACTTGGGTTGGTTGCTTTCATGTCTTGTACCAGCGGCATCTTTAACATCCATATTTCTACCAATAGTCTGTTTACAATGATCTAAATATTCTCTAAGACAATATAGGTTTCCTATACCATGCTCCTCACTTCCTTCTGAAACCTCAATAGCAGAGTTATTAACATCCATATAACTACTAATGGTCTGTTGAAGACAATCTAGGCTTCTTCTATCACGCTTCTCAAAATTTTCCCAACTTTTTTCTGTTGCTTAATTTCAAAGCCATTTCCACTTTTTAAGTATTTGTTATAATAGCACTCCACTCCCAGGTCCCAAAATCTGCATTAGTTTCTTATTGCTGCTGTAACTACCACAAATTTAGTGGCTTAGAGCAACACAGATTTATTGAATTACTGTTCTGGAGGTTAAAAGTCCTGAATGGATGAATCAATTTATGATTTCCTCACACCACAATAAGTGAATACGTATTCTTCTCAAGCTCACAGGGAACATATGCAAAAATTGACCATATACATAAAATAATTCTCAATAAATTTCAGAATTGGTATTATACAGAAAATTTTTTCTTACCATGAACAATTAAGTTAGAAACCAATTTTAAAAAGATAACTAGAAGGGCCTAAACACTGGAAAATATTAAAAACACTTCTAAATAATTTATGAGTCAAATAAAAACAATAGAAATTAGAAAACTCTAAGAATTTAATGATATTGAAAATATTATAATAGCAAAACTTTTAGATGCAGATGAACTTGGAGGAAAATTTATATTTTTTAATGTTTATATTGAAAAATAAAATGCTAAAAGTTAATGAGTTAAGCATTATCTTAAAATGATAAAGGAAAATGGAATAAAGTCCAAGTGTAATATTTTATTTTTTCCTTCCTTTTTATTAAACTATAACTTACATACAGTAAAGTACATAAACCTAAGTGTATAGGTTAATAAATTTTTACACATATATGTTTATATCTAGATTAAGATATGAAACATTTCTATCATCCCGGAAAGTTTCCTCATTCCCAATGCCAGTGCCCCATTTCCCCAGAGGTAAACATCTTTCTGAATTCTGTCAGCATAGATTAGTTTTGCCTGGCCTTTATCTTCACATAAACGTAATCACATAGTATAGATGCTTTTGAACATGGCTTCTTTCACTCAACAAAATGTCTGTAACATGCATCAGTGTGTAAGCATATGTTTAGTTTTAATTACCCAAATATAATTTTGACAATATTTTCCTGTTTAAAATGTTGCTATTTGACTTACCATTTCTACGTAAAATGTCAAAAGTCTCATACTGTCATTTAACTTCTATTTTCCTGTAACTGTTTGATACCATTTCTCTCTGCTCCCAAAATAACCTGCTGTGCACCCAGACCTATCTTTATCAATCTCTACCCTTCCCTTTAATGCCTTATCTCTGTCTGCTTTTCTACAATGCCCTCCTTTTTCTCATCTACTAGCCTTGCCCATCATGACCTTGAAGATCTGGATAAGAACTTGACTCCTACATGTGCAGTGAGATTCAAACTATTTCTTTGCTTGCTTTATTTTTTAATGGCATCAGTTCAGACTCACATATTCTCAGCCCCATCTCACTGTCTTTGATTGAACCTCCCTCAGGTCTTCCCCACTCAATCCACTGACCCTCCCCTTCCCAACCTATAGTCCTAGTTCCTGCCTCAGTTCCAGACCCAGCTATTACCAAGAAAGGAGTTATATTTAGCCTGCCACCATGAGAAATCCTAAAATATATCACTAGAGTTTTGTGGTATTCATTATTTTTGTTTGGTCTTTATAAAAGAGTTAATGTATTAAATGCCTTTCCCTGCCCCTGCGCCTCATTATTTTCCTTCTTAGCACATAGTAATACCTAGTCAATCGAGGGGGCATTCTAAAAATACCTTGGGATTCAAGAAGTATTTCTTAAAGCTTCTATATCCCATCAAGTAGTTGGGAATAATAATCCTTCTTGCATGGAGGATTGTAATTAGAATTAGATTATGATCACATGGTACACCCATTGGTAAAAGCGTAAACATCTTTCCATTAGTAAATGTCACTAATATTAATGGCAAATTGTATCTTATCAGGGATATTGTTCACTAAGGGTGATTCAATGATATTTAATAATTAATAGAGTGATTCTTTCTACTACCACTCACATATTTTAAAAGAAGTTTGAATATCAGACTTAATTAAAGGTCAACTGACCAATTTTAGTCTTTAAGAAATAGTATTTTTAGGCGGCCGGCCCCGTGGCTTAGCAGTTAAGTGCATGCGCTCTGCTACTGGCAGCCCGGATTCGGATCCTGGGCATGCACCAGTGCACCACTTGTCGGGCCATGCTGAGGCCGTGTCCCACATACAGCAACTAGCAGGATGTGCAAGTATGACATACAACTATCTACTGGGGCTTTCGGGAGAAAAAGGGGGAAAAAAAAAGGAGGAGGATTGGCAATAGACATTAGCTCAGAGCCGGTCTTCCTCAGCAAAAAGAGGAGGATTGGCGTGGATGTTAGCTCAGGGCTGATCTTCCTCACAGAAAAAAAAGGAATAGTATTTTTAGAGTAAAAAAAAAAACCAACTATAGTACTTCTCAAAAACTTAAAAACTGTTATTTAGAAGAAAATTTATTTTATTTCTAGAAAAAAGAAACAGGGAAAATCAGTTAGAGCTACAAGGAGGAACATTTCAACACAACATAAAGAAATTTTTTTGGCAATGAGTGTTGTCGGGGGAAGAGGGAGAATCTCCCTCTGCCCTTTCCCTTAAGGTTCTTCTGGCTGGTCAAATAATCAACAAGACAGGTTAGCAGGAGAAAATAATACCAAGTTTAATAACATGTATACATGGGAGAAAGCAGGGACACTGCGTTTCTCAACACAATAGCAGAAATTCTCGTCTTAAATATCATTTTCAGCCAATGACAAAGGAGGATTTGGGGGTGGGGGGAGTCAGTTACAGGAGATTACCACTAAAGCACAGTAAACAAGAGTAAGGTTTATTATACAGCCCCAAGGCCTCATCTTCCACATTGATAAGTTACTAGAAATGAGCTCACCCCCCCCTTTTCTCAATACAGAGAGGGAGATACCTTTACAAATGGAGACTTTCCTTGTAAATGATTGTCTGACAACTCCTCGCAGGGCCATCCAAAGAATGTGGCCAGAGAGACAGAACTCCCGATAAGATGGGCTTGTTGGTGCCTTTTCTATTGTAACCTCTATCCTAAATTATCTTTTATAGCAGTCATGATAATAACCCCTTCCTAAAACAGATTTTTTGGTTTTAAATTTTTTTAGGCAGTTTGGGAGGGGAAACTCAAATATTTTTCCTGAGCTCTCTGAGTCCTTATTGTCTTCAGCTCGAAATAATCCGCATATCAGAGTGGTGCTTCCTGGGGCAGCTTGCCCTGAGCACCATCAGTGTCATCAGAAAATAAAACCCCCAAATTCTAGAAAATTTACGAACTCTACTCACTGGTACTTGTCACAAGCATTTGAATGATACAGTTGGCCGTCATTCAGTGGATATATCAAGGATCTTTAAAAATTTTTTTACATATAACCATAAATTTATAAATAATAAAACAATGTTATCCTTGATATATCAAAATATTACAATTTAAACAAACTTTGAAAGTTATAATCTCAATTCCAATATGTAATTTATTAATGAGGTCACCCTACATCCCAGTTTTCCTGAGACAGTCTCAGACTATACCGATTGTGCCAGAATAATATGAATAGTGAGGTCTTTCACTCTCAAAAGTATCTTAGTTTAGATGGTAAAATACATGGTCACCCAATTTATAAACAAAAACTAGATTGTAAACTCAGTGATAGCAAGGGTATTATTTATGTTATTCACTCTGCCCAGAACAGTAACTTGCACAAATTAGCCTGCTCAATAAATTTTTGTTGAGTGAAATGAATATCTATTGTGTAAATGAAAGGCAAAATTCCCTCAATAAAAACACACAAAGTTTTAAACCAACGTGGATTGGGGCTCTCAAGTAATTCGGAATTAGATAAATCACTGAACTGCAACTGAATTTATACTGAAAAGTTGATTAAGTTTCTATTTTGATTAGTGCTACTAATTGCAGTACCACAGTGTTCCTTAAATAATTTTTAATTGGTTTTACTTCAGTGAAAGAACAGTCTTGTCTAGATACTAGGACCAGAAATGTGAAAAATAAAATTAAAACAAATTTATTTTATAATAATTGTTTATATTAATATAACTTAGAATTATAATACATATGATTTAAAATAATTATATTTTATGCAATGTAATAATTGCACTGATACTGATTCTAATATTATTCTTGAAAGTTTCTTTTGTATCTCCTCTGAATTTTTCACAATGATATTCTTATACAATAGAACTATTATATTGTATAGGAACTTCAAATAGCAACTATAGTAAGCTTTTGAAATCTGATATCTGGCTAGTTAATTACTAAATCAAATACATAAGAAAATATGATGACTATCACAATCCCTTTGCTTAACTGATTGCCAATAATCAGAGAGCTTGAGCTGTCATACTGGTTCTCAGCATAGCAATAGAGAAAAGGAGGGATGCATAGATGTTTTAATTATCATCCTGATGCTCATGGTCAAGTTTCATCCATGAAAGTACCTGATATGGATAAAATGATTTTTTAAAAAGTCAATGTTGACTCAGCATTTAAGACAACAGTGATGTTCACTCCACTAATAGATGACTCTAAAATAGCCCACTGCCAGCAAACTTGGCTAATAAAAACTCAAATACTAAAGCTCTCAATCACTCTACCATATAAGAAAAATATTCAACTAATATTTTTGGCTAAAATGTCCACTTAAGTTAAAAAGCTTTTAGAGAAGAGGGTGAGAAATAGTGAGATATATCCATATATTTTTTGCACATACTCTAATCCAACTAGTTTGATCTGTAGAATAAGAAATGCACAAGAAATGTGGGTTTTTTTTAAAAAAAATCTGCATATTACAATACGTGATTGTACACAATAACCTGATTTTTAAGTGTTCAGTTTATCTTTTCTTTGGCACTTTGTAATTAGGTCATTTAGGATTTGGAGAGTGGGAAACACAAGTGATAGAATGATGTACCACTCTCCAGGCTATTGGATAACTTAGAGGTTCAACCAAACTCTTATGGAACCCCATTTGCTCTGTGGTTATGGTGCCCCAGTGCCAAATTAAGATGCGTATCTCAGTATCACAGTAAGGCAGAGTTTTAGGCTGCTGTTGAGTATCGCTACATGGAATTGGTCCAGGCTCCTTCTCACTTTGTCTCCTGTTGCCCCATCCTTAGGGTGTTGTCTTTAAACATATGTTCTGAGATTATTCACCACCTCATCTGCATTCCAGCTGTCAAGAAACGAAAAAAGGAAAAGGGGTATGCCCCTCCCTGTTAAATGATTAACTTGGATGTTGCTGACCCAACTTAGGCTAACACTCCATTATATAGAACTTAGTCATATGGTTGCACCTAGTATCAAAGGAGACCGGCAAATGCCATCTTTATTCTGAGAGTCCAGGTGCCCAGCTAAAAATATGGGAGTTTTCTTATAATGAGAATGAAGGAAAGAATGGTTACTTAAGATAACTTGTATTTTTGAATTACGTAGCAAGAGTTTAAAGAAAAGTCAGTTTAATTTCTGTTCTATTTAAGGTTCATAAATTTTGTTGGCTAATGGTAACATACTGATTGTCAGTTGAATTAAATGCAGTGTCCATGTTTATTACTATCGAAACTTTCACATTGCGTGGGCCCCTTTTAATCCCCTTGCCCAGAAGCCACACTGGCTTCATGGGCTTAATTTGTTGCTGAGCAGTCATCATGTTTTCCTTGCTCCTTGGAACAAATTCTTTCCTTACCTTCTTCTTTCCACAGATTTTTCATGCTCGTTATGTCCTAGAGCAGTTTCTCTGCCTTGGCCCTATAACATTTTGGGTTACACAATTCTTTATTAGGGGACGTTTAGCAGCATTCCTGGCCTCTACCCACTATGTGCCACTAGCAACCCCTCTCTGCTGTTGTGACAATCAAAAATGTCTCCCACCATTGCCAAATGTCTCCTGGGGGGAATCTCCTTCCTTTTGAGAACTTTCACTCTTTTAGAGGCTTTAATCTGTTATTTTGCTTCCATTTGTTCCAGTAGAATTCTGTAAGCTAACATCAGTGAATAAATTTATGAGACTATTTTTGGAAAGATCATATATTGTTGTTTTAAATTCAGAATTGACATACGTAAAATAAAGTGTCAGCAGGGCAGGGATGTTGTCTGTTTGCTTACCATTGAATACTTAGCAATTAGCATAATGCATAGACTCTAAATAATTCTTTAATGAATTAATTATTTTTTAAAATTAAGCATTTCTAAGTTTAAGAAGAATTATATTTACAAAACATTTCTCTTGAAAGAGTTTTAAGGAGTCTATCTTATCTACTGTGAACATTTTCACTTGAGATTTTCTCAAACACTGAGAGTATCATTTAAGTTTCTGCCTAAAAACCCAACCTCAGACCCATTTTATCATTGTCCAAGGTGAGAACAGAAATCTTCACTCAAGAGCAATTGCCACCTGGGATCTTCTCCAATTCTGAGCCTTCAATCCTTTCTTTTCTTTGTTTCCCAAAGGACCTGTTATTGATAGCTACTGGGACGTCTACTTTTCTCTTGAGATAGTTAATGTGGAAAGGGCACTAAACTAAAAGGAGAGGCATTCAACATGGGATTCACACTGCATAGGCTGTGTGACTTTTCCTTCCTAGAGTTCAGATTTCTCATCTTGAATTCACTGTAAACTCTGTTAATGTTTAACTTTATTATATTATAATATATCACATATATAAATCTAAAATAATATTTTATTATACAGAGTAAGTGAAGCATACAGCTGGAATCTGAAGCATACAGCTGGAATATTTTTTTTTGTGAGGCAGATTAGCCCTGAGCTAACATCTGTTGCCAATCTTCCTCTTTTTGCTGAGGAAGATTGGCCATGGGCTAACATCCGTGCCCATCTTCCTCTACTTTGTATGTGGGATGCCTGCCACAGCATGGCTTGATAAGTGGTGTGTAGTTCCGCGCCTGGGATCTGAACCCATGAACCCCCAGCCCTGAAGCAGAGCGTGTGAACTTAATCACTATGCCACAGGGCCAGCCCCCACGGCTGGCATATTTTTACTGTATCTGTACACATGTGTAACCACCACCCAGATCAAGATACAGAACGTTTCCAGTGCCTCATGAGATTCCCTTATGTCCCTTCCTGTCAACTCCTCCCACTTCACTCTGGGATAAACAGTTCTGATCTCTATCACCATCTGATTACTTTTGTTCATTCTCGAACTTCCTATGATGGAATCATATGTGTGTCTGATTTCTTTCACTAGACATAGTGAATAAACATACAACATGTTGTTGTATGTAATAATAGTTGGTTTTAAAATTATATATATGTGTGTCTTATTTATTTAATACTGCATAGTATTCCATTGTGTTTTTTGTTTGTACGTTTGTTTGTCTTTTTGAGGACATAGTAAATTCATGTTGGAATTTGGTGTTGAAACAAATGTAGCTTCTCTAAGAAAAGAGAGTAGGCCATAATTTATTTAACCATTGTGGGCATTTGGATCATTTCCAGCTTATAGTTATTATGAATAAACATGTATGAATATTCTTCTATATGTCTTTTTGGACATATGCACTCAGTCTCTTGGAGATATATCTAGGGGTGGAACTGCTAGGTCATAGGGTAGGCATATATATTGCTTTAGTAGAAACTGCCAAACAGCTTTCCAAAGTGGTTGTATCATTTTCCACTCCCACCAGTAATGTATGAGAGTTGCAGTTGATCCACATCTCACCAACACCTAGTAATGTTAATTTTAATGTCTTGATAATGTCTTTTAATTTTAGCCTGCCAGTGGGTGATTTTCATCTGACAAGTTTCATGGATGTCTAGACAATGAGGGTTAATGACACAGGCATTTCCCCCCCCAAAAAAAAAACTATTTTACCTTGATTGCTTCATTTGCAGGGGTTATTTTTGATTACTTTAGTCCATTGGATAAAGTTATTTGAGAACTTTAAAATATTCTAATATCATTCCCACCAAAAATTTTTTGGGCTAGTTTTGTGTAGGGTCTCTTGGGACGTATGTGTTTGATTCTGTTGAATAGCTTTTTCAGTTCAGTAGGTAACTTATTTCTTAACTCCTACAAATGTCTTGATAATAAAGATATTTCTGCAAAGAGGAAAAGAGAAGTTTCCCATTGAGATAAAATGGAAGGACTAGAAAGAAATGCTTGCTTGAATATCCCTTAATTGTAATTTTTAAGGTGCTGAAATGTGCCAAAAACCAAAAAATTAGGTTTATCTATTACTCTGCAAGAGAAAAGAAACTTAGCAAATGCATTAGTAGTTACTGATTTATTAGGTCATGTTGATCTCACTTTAGAAAATAGGGAGTTGGAGCCTAAGAAAGTGTGACTCAAAGAATTTGCTTCTGCTAAGCGTTTGGGGCCACAGCTCGGGAAAGTTCATAGCATTGGAGACAGCTTGAGAAGGTCAAGGCCAGATGATCAGGAGGTATGAATGCCTTAAAGGTAGGACCAACAAGGGGAGAGAGGATGATCATTCTAGGTTTGAAAGGAAACAACTGGAAACTTCATCTACCTCAGAATTCTGTCATGGATTGGCCTTGAACTCTGGAGGAATGGTGTCCGAGGTATGATGGTGAAAGGGGAGGGAACTAAGTTTTATGTAAGATTATCATAGTTTGTGTCTTTAGGTGGGCTGCTGGGAGAGAAGCAACTATACCTCCCAGAAGCAGGATTGGTTTTTTTGTTCTTATTGTCCTTAATTGATATTTCACTTCTGACTCTAAGGTGGGCGCTCTGTTAGGAATGATATTTAGTATTTAATTTAATCAACACCTGCACCAATGCATCATACTCAATTTGCCATCAGTCAACTAAAATATTACTCAAGGTTGCAGACGTAAGTGGCAGTGATCAAAATGAAAGGTAGTCCTGAAGTTAAACTTGTGATATTGGCAGCTCAAGAATGGAGAGGAAACGTGGGAAATATGTAGAAACATGGAACCCTCTAAAAACCAGCCCATGAGTATCTGTTGTTCCATTTTGATATCTTGGTTATGTGAATTTTATTTCTGGTCTTAATAGAAAACCCTAATGCTCTTCTTGTAATATCATAGAAGCAATGCTTATGCATTCTTTACAAAAAAGAATGAAGGATTATAATTGGTAAGGGAAAGTCAATTTATTAATTTTCAACTAATACCTGTAAATCAGAAATGTACTTTTTGTGCTATATGTAAGTATAGTTTAAAATTTTATTCTATGTATTATTAACCTAAAATATTAATATTTTCCTGGGAATACAATTAAAATAATAATATACAGTTATAACAACGCATAAAGTGGCTTTAACTACTTTAAAAAGTATTTTTTTAAGGTTGATGTGTAGGTTTTGGTGTATAATTCACAGATTTTTGAGGCCAATTCTAAAACTTTCATAACTGAAATAATTCTAATACCTTTGAAAATCAAAAATTAGTCTCAAATATACTCTAAAGGTCCAATCAAGAAATTTTGGTTCATACAGACATGATTTTGTCAGTTATGTTTTTCATACCAAGAGTTAACCTATTGTTAAATTTTTAAATTTGCCTTGATAATAGAAACAAATACAGAAATGTGGCTTGAAATGGATAGTTTAAAAATAATTTATAAGTTTGTGGAGATATATTTTTCTCCACCCATTAGATAGACTAAGGAAGAAAATCATGTTGCCCAATAAATATTTGTTGAATGATTGAACATCAAGGAAGATATTTCTGTTCAAAAGTAAGAGATTTTTTTAAAAATCTGTTGATTCTACTTCATGTGACCCACAGAAAATGGTCTCCAGGTCTGTCTGAATCCTCAGAACTGGATCTTCAGTATGTTAAAATACTCAGATTAAAACAAAAGGTAGTTGCCTTTAGTAAGGCAATAGTTCATATTCTTGATGGTTTTTCAAGATAGTAACAAAGTTTAGGTAATAACAAAGTGAGAAATGTTTCAAATTCTATAAAAAACAAGGTGTAGGATGCTTTCTGACTGGAAATTTTACTTTCATGTGGATATTGCGACATAGTGGTACGGAAACTTTTTCCATGTGAGGACAATTGCGACCAATAGAATAAAATATCACTTGAAAGTTACATCTTAAAAAGCAATCCAGATGTTTTCTTCCTCTCTTAAAAAACACTGCATCTTAAGTTATGACACTATAGCTTTTCAGTAGTGTGAATACATTTCAGTTGTACTTGAATGACTTAGTTGACTAATTCTGATTAGCTGACTAAACATTATCCTCAACTCCCCATCTATTCAAAATTTAAAATTTAGATTCAAACCAGGGCCAGAGCAAAATAACGATAAAATTATGACTTGGACTGCAGTGTTGGTGACAAAACCCCAAATTCTCCTCTAGTGCAGACTGGCCTCAGGATCATTGTTTTTTCACCACCGATGACACCCCCTGTCATCTTCCTTCTTAGAAACATCTTGGTTTCTAATAGGAGAATGAGATTCAGGAAACTGACGTAATGGGTGAGTTTTTATTTGATTACAGAGTGCATTAGATGGTCAAGTTCATCAGCCTCGGGGAAATTGAGTAATGACTGAAGGCTGAACTACAGCATCAACACATTTGAAATAAAGCACAGCTATTTATAGAGGTGAATCCAGATTTCCTCTATGCTTCTCAGTGATTATCAGAATTGTGCTGAAAATTTGCTTATTCTATTGCAATTTTTAACTTTGAAAGTTACAAATACCTCCAGTAATTTACCTAGGAAGTATGCTTGTGTATATTTACTCACAATAATACTTTTATTTTTAGTGATGGTGTCACAATGGACCAGTGTCATATTCACACAAATAATTTACCTATTTAACGTTGTTGATCAGCAAATCTAACAACCATGTAAGAATTGCAAGATCTAGAGAGAGAGTGTATAAATAGCACATTTACTATCCTATTATTGAGAAAGTCCTAGATTATTCTATGGTGTTTCTAGAGGTAACAAAATGTCCCCCCAAATTCTGATATAAGTAGTTCTACTTCTCTTTAAAATAATATATTAGATTTTTCCCTTCTTCTAAGCCTACTTCAAAAAAACACTTTCTCCCAAAAAGCTTTCTCATTTTTTCTTTACAAATTAAGTATAAAATATTTCAGATATTCAAAAGCTATAAAGAGGAATATAACACCCTGTATCCACCACTCAGCTTAAGACATGAAACATTACAAGATTCTTTTAAAATTGATGATGACTGGCATGTGCTTGACGGGTGTCTTGAGCCAGATTTCTTATGAATGGACATGGGACCAAGAGTCAGTGGCACCCGCATTCAGGGCACCCAGGAATTTCCCCAGACCCCGTGAGATCAGGCTTCCTCTGGGAAGAGAGGTCGTATGCTGCAGCACGTTGGGCCTGATTTGGCCTTTATCTGTGCATCCTCTGATGCTCAGAGCAGCCCAGCCCACCCTCACCTGCCCCTCCATCAGGACCCGCATGCACTCCTCCACACATCCTGAAGCCATATAGGGCACTTTGTAGGCTCCACCTGCGTCCTGTTTGCCTTCCTGAGGAAGCCTACACTCCACCCTCCTGGACTAGGCCCCCTCCTTGACTCCTGGGCTTCCCCTGTGATGTTCAAAAGAGAACATATCCTGATGGAGGGGTTTGAGTGAAGGGGCCAGAAAAAACAACAAAACAAAGCAAGCCAGGTGGGGACGACGACCTCACAGTCTCTGAAGAAGAGTGGAACTTGTTTCATGATGAGCTGGGAAATATTTATGATTTGGATCTATAGCAGCTTTCGTGGCATGTGAACTGGTCTGCTGAGGCTCAGAGAGGAGCTGTCCCTCACTCAATTACATATTGCATAGTATAGTTCTCTCAATTGCAATTGGTTGATACCAAACTTTTTCTAGTCCTTAATTCATCCTTACCATTAAATATTTTGGAACTATTGTGTGTGTGTGTAGATGTAAAAATTTATGTATGATCATATATTATTACTTCAAAAGAAAAAAAATCATTGAGTTTTTGTTCTTACAAAAGTATTGTTTCAATAGTGATCTTCTACTATCTCATGATATTAAACTAAGACAACTTTTTATTGCATCAAGAGTTATTTGGATCAATGGAATAAAATATAACATGTCAAAATACAGATTGTATTTGTTGGAATGATTTTCCTTGGTAAATTGAACTCAATGGATTTCCTACTTTCCAAACATTTCATCCCTGTAGCCATTCCCAAGTCTAAATGACCAGGAAGCTCACAGTTCAGTATGTAAGTTTCCACCATCAACTGATGTCACTGATGATGGTGGTACAGAGGTCGCTGGTGGCTGTACCAACGTGGGAACTTCTGGATGCTCACAATGCCCAAAGAGAAACTTCCATCATGGAGAGGTAATGTTTGGGCCACACAGGGCCAATATTTCTGTGCAAAACATTTTAATAATTCATTATCAGTTCAGTGCATCGAAAGGGAAAGCAAGAGAAGTAGATTTGTGAGGGCCTCCCTTCAAAGAGCCAACACTCTTCTTCTTCTTCAAAAAATGTATATACACACCTAGAGAATAATACAACAGCCACAGAAGATAAAGCAAAGTTTTGGAGTCTTGTTTTAGGTGGGGTGAGTAGGTGTGAAGAGAGCAAATATCCTGGCAGTGGAAGGCCTGTTTTGTAAAGGAGGCTCAGCTGGAAGACAACATCAGTGTCTAACGCCCCAGGCTCTGCTCTGCGGGTGCTCTGCGAACTGTCCTGCCCTCCTGCTTCTGAGACTGACTGTGGCCTTTCTCTCAGCCCTCCTGTGTTGATTTCCCCACCCCCTGGTTTTTCCCCTTTGCTTGGGGACTTGATTCAGATCTGTGTTGCTGACCACATATTCACCTCACCTTGTGCTCATAACTCTGAGTTTTCATCCCAGGGAGAAATCTGATTTTTACTGCTTATTATGGTGCCCGGCTGATTAGTTGGGTGGTCTGGGCTCCAGCGTTCACCCAACACTGTACCCCCAACCCTGTTTAGAGGCTCATTAAGGAGGATCTGAGCTTAATTCTTGATAGCAGAAAAGAGACTTACCTTTTAGGTCTGAGAGCAACGTGAAGAACGATAGATCTTGATCTGGTGGAGTTACTTAAAGTGACTTTTCTTGCTTGCAAATTTGTCTATCATTGAACAGGAGATTGTAGTTACCATCTGGTCTTAACACATTATTTAACATATGGGGAGAATATTGTTCAGGAGGGCCACGTTTTTGCAGGAATTCACATGGTTAAGTTAGTGGTGGACTTAGCCCATGTGCTCAGTTCTTTTGCAAGGTCCCAATCTCCCTGCACTTTGCCTGCTCTGGTTTTGATTGATGCCCCAGTGAAAATATATCTATTCTGAGTTGTGAGGGTGGCCATTCTTTTGCTCCTCCTGCGAGCTTCCTTTTTAGTCAAGGCCTAGACACTGTGGTGCAAAGAGGTGACATTTGGTGACCATTGGTGCCCCTTCTGTTTCCCCAGCCCTTGTGCTCAATGTCTGGTTCCTCTTGGCTTCCAGGAGCTGCCACACTGGATACCCAAACTGGGGTTTCCCTCCTGAGACTGGGGCCCACATTTTCTAGCAGTAAGACATACTCCAGTCCTTTAAGATAGCAGTTCTGTGCTCCCTTTTCCTACTTCCTTGAACTCAGTCATGAACGAGTAAGTGACAATGAACTTATCAATAACCACAGATTTCCAAACCAAGCAAGTGCTGGGCATTGCACCAAGTGCTTTATATACATTATTATCTTATTTAATCCTTACAATTATCCTTTCATACAGGTATACTTTTTCTTATGAAGAAATAGAGGCTTGGGACATTAAGTAGAGTGCCAGATATTAGCTCGTTTCTAAGAGTCAGAGATAAAATTAAGCCTTGAATCTTTAGCATTCAAAGCTCTTCGTCACTGTGCCACACTGCTTCTGATAGAGAAAAAATAATTTAAAAAATAAAATTGTAAGCTCTTTTTAATTCTTCCCCTGAAGACTACTGCGGTAAGTATTGTTCACCACTTTAGAGATTAAGAAAAACCTCAAGACTCCTAGAGGCTGGCACAGTGGCATAGTGGTTAAGTTTGTGCTCTCTGCTTCCACAGCCCGGGGTTCCTGGATTTGCATTCTGAGTGCGGACTTACACACCACTCATTAAGCCGTGCTGAGGTGGCGTCCCACATACAAAATAGAGGAAGATTGGCACAGACATTAGCTCAGGGCGAATCTTCCTTAAGCAAAAAGAGGAAGATTGGCAACAGATGTTAGCTCAGGGCCAATCTTCCTCAAAAAAAAAGCCCCTCAAGACTCAGAGGAGTTAAGAATCTTGCTTTAGATCTCAGAGGTTCTGGATTTAAACTTAAATGCGACTCCAGAGCTTACACTCCTTTCTGTGGTGTTGCCTGTCCAATAATGCTCATAAAAAATATTTGCTGCATCAGCAGTAGCATAACCATCATCGTTATCATCACCATCTCACAGATCTTTACCTAGCATTTACTACACGGCAAGCTGTGTTCTACCACTTTGCACATATTATCTTATGTAAGACTCATAAAAATTCTGTGAGGGAAGTTGTCTCATCATCTTGATTATGCAGCTGAGGACTCACAGGGTCAAGGACTTGAATTAAATTGCCCAAGCTCACACAGCACTCTAGCTCTGGCATCCATCATCTAACTTCAGCCTCACACTTGCACAGTGCTTCATAAGTTGCAAAGCTATTTTATTTACACTAATCTTTATGTTAGTCCTATAAGTCTTTATTACCAGCATCTTACAGATGTGAAAATATGTACTCAGAAAGGATAAGCAATTCTCCAACTGAAAATAGCCAACAGGAACTAGACTCCAACAAGGGCAGGCTCAGCCCGAATTTCATGCTGCCAGATAGTAGTCTGAGTTGAAACATATATCAATTGAACCTACAAGCCACACTACGTCAACGGAAGAGCCACTTGTATTGAACCCAGAATTGTTACTCCTCCAATGGAAACTACAGCTACAAGAGGAACCACTACTTTCACCTGAACCAAAAACCACCAAACTGAATCTACAGGCTACAGTCATCACCAGAAATGTATTCCATTGGCTACCATTATCATATCCACTGAACAAAGTACCTCCACAACCACTGCTACCAGGTTAACTGAAACTGCAACTAGCAAAGCCTTACCTGAAACTACAACTACCACAATTTCTACTGGGCTGATACTAAAACATCCATTAAAAGTTCATTGGAACCTGCAAATATCAATTTCTACTGAATGAGAACCATAATATCCATGACAACTCCTTCAGCTAAACTTAATACCACAGCATTCAACGTGGTTTTAACTGGACTAGAAATCATCATCATACCTGCTGAACATAAGACCACAATATAAAAAACAATAATAACAACCAACACCACTTTAACTAAACCTACGACCACCATACCTGCCACCACTTCAGTTGAATTACTATCATAATAGCTGACATTACCACTTGGCTGAAACCAATACCCAACTACCACAATTTCTGTAAAAACCTATCAACAGCTACTACAATTTTAAATACATTTATAGCCATAACAGGAAATACCACTTCATCTGACCCTACAACCACATTAGGAAATACCACTTCAGCTAAACCCACAAGCACTATAACTTCTACTGGTCCTACTACTACACAGTTACCATTATTACTACCATTTCAATTCAGCTCTCTACCAATAGTAGTACAGCAAGTGAACATTGTACTTACCACTACTTCAGCTAAAATGTAACTATCACAATGTCTGCTGAATCCACCACCATCATCATGTCAAATTAAGCTACATCTACCACTTCAGCTGAGCCTACAATTTCCATAGCTACCACCATTTCAACTGAACATACAAGCCACAGTAGGGACCAGCACATCTGCTGAGACTACAACCAGTACAACCACTATCCTCACTTCCAGTGAATCTTCTAATGTAAATGCTAATGCCACAACTCACAGCAACTACACTACAGGGCCTCCTACCTAGCAACTCCTTCTTTAATTACTACCTGATTTTGTTACATCTAACCATCCCCACAGTTGCTCATACCCTAAATTTGAATCTACAAATGTTATCACAGGTGATTGGCTAACAGCAATATTTCATTGGAGCCTGTAGCAATAACACTAAAACTACTCCAACAATTGACAATTTAGCCATTACCCACGCACCAATGCCACAACAACCAAATTCACTTCCTTTGTCTTCTATACCTATCAGATCTCCATTTTATTAGGAATGATATGTTGTTTTGTAAGAGTTTGACAATTTTTCTAAACTTTTAAGTCATGCATTTTTTTTTTGTTTTGAGGAAGATTAGCCCTGAGCTAACGTCTGTTGCCAATCCTCCTCTTTTTGCTGAGGAAGACTGGCCCTGGGCTAATATCTGTGCCCATCTTCCTCTACTTCATGTGGGACGTCGCCACAGTGCGGCTTGATAAGCAGTGCCTTGGTCTGCACCCAGAATCCAAACTTGTGAACCCTGGGCAGCTGAAGCAAAGCGTGCAAACTTAACTGCTACGCCACAGGACCGGCCCCTAAATCATGCATTTTTCCTAAAAAAAGACTCAAATCTAGGACCACTCTCCAAGCAATTTGGTGACACACAGGGAAATCCTTATTAATATTTTTGGTATTCATTACCAGCATCATTTTTATTTTTATAAAAGTAAATGGTCCATCAGTGGGAATGCAGTCAAAACATTTTGTTCTTTAGTACACTAATTCTCTGTCTATTCAATCATACGTTATGTGAGAATGTTAAATACAGTTACATGGAATAATTTTTAAGTACTACATTTTGTTTTCTTTATGTGTAAAATTATTTTATTTTCATAATTTTTCTCTAGATTATTTTTTTGTTTAGCACTATAATTGCTGGAAGAATTATTTGCTACTCTTTCATTTACCAAGTGCCTGTCTCCCAAAATAGTGAAGAAAATACAGAAGAAATAACAGTGCTGAAATAATTACTAACATAATTAGTTTGAACACTCTTTGTTTAGAATTCCTGGATATTGAGAAGGTTTAAATTGATTTTGATGTTGCCTGGGCTCCATCAAGGCATATTATATCAGAACCAACAGGAGTGGGCCAGAAATGGTTATTTATAAGCACCTTCACAGAAGATTCTAATGGGTCATAGGATTTAAGAGTCATGTGTCCAGTCAATAAACCAAGGAGAGCATTCTGACACGTTATATCTTATTGGTAGGTTTGGTGAAATCGATACACTTATAAAATATTTTTTTAATCATAAAAGGAAAAATCAATTTTAAAGACAAGAAAACATGAAATAAATTAATATCAACTTTAATCTAATCTATGAAGAAAAGATTGCTAGGAGGTATATAATCACATAGGAAGGAAAGGTTCACCTAGAAAAAGGAAAAAAGTATTTTCAAGCAAAAGTTTAAAAGATATATTTCAATAGCCACTATGTTAAAAATAATTATTTTTTAATAGTTCTTCCACGTAGCTCCACAAGAATACTTTTTGAAAAATTCTGCAAGCAATTGTAATAATGTGTAAATAAGTGTTAAATGGAAATCCTTTAATTTCTATTTTATTAGTATAAATTGCTGTGTTACTAATACAAATGTAATGGAAATGATGCAAGCTATTTGAATCAGTGATGTTACAGTATACTTTTCTATTTCTATCAAAAAAGAAGTACACTTTCCAACTTTTAATCCCTGTTATTAGTCAGGAAGACAAATATGCTGGAACTGTTTTACCTGTTAGAGTAACAGTAACTTTCCCCTAGACTTACACACAGTCAGTGCTCAGTAAATATTTATCTAAAAATTGGTTGAATGAATATTTTAAGCTCTGGAACACCAATCAATAAAATAATCAGCCAATATATAAATCATCAATTATTTGTTCACAAAAAAGGCTTTGAGCTTCTACCATGTACTAAGCGCTCTCCTTGGCACATATTCCATTCTCCAAAACACCGCTTTCCCTCCCCTTCCCATCTCTTAGATCTACATGTTCTCCCAAACTCAGATCAATCCTGCCTCCTCCACTGAGCCCTGCTCATCTCCCTTTTGAGCTATTTCTTCTCTGACCTCAGACCACTTTCATTTTCCACCCTATTCATTTTTACACACAGGTTACCCTACCTGTCATTATTCATATTTTCGTGTGGCTTATCTTCCCAACAAAATGATAAATTTTTTGATAGTGACCTTTGTATGTTTTTAACCTTTCCTTGAAAATTTCCAAATACTCATATAATTGCTTGTTATCCAGCTTTAACAACTATCAACACTGTTTTATACCATGTTTCGTTTACCAATTTACACTTTTAATCTGCTTGAGCATTGTAAAGCAAATCCCAACTATTATGTCACTTAACCTTTAAATAGTTCAGTATGCATCTCAAAATTTAAAAAGGATATTTTTCTTACATAATCAAAATGCTATGCTATGATCTCATCTCACAAAATTAACAGTAATTCTTTCTTATTTTTTAATTGAAGTATAATTTATATCCAATGAAGTGTATAAATCTTAAGTGTGGGCTCAATGAGTTGCTTTACCTGTTTATACATCCACATACACACCAACCAGATCAAGACCTAGAACATTCATATTACTAAACAGGCTCCCTACTGCCTTTCCTAAGTCAGTATTCCACCAAGTGTCACCACTATCTGGCTTCTATCACTTCTAGATTCAATTTGCCTATTTTTAAGCTTCATGTAAGTAGAATCATACAGTATGTATTCTTTTGTGTCTGGCTTCTTTAACTCAGCATTATGTCTGTGAGTTGTGTAGGGTGTCACGATTGTTTCAGGGCCTGATAGACTAAATGCCTGACCATGGGACACCAAGTAACTATGTGACCTGAGCTACCTGCGATGAACAGATCTGCCAAGTCATGAAGCTGGGCATGTGCAGCAGTACACCTTTAAGAGGAGGTACCACACCTGTCCCAGGCTTCAGTGAGCATAGACATGCCATTTGGGCCCTCTAACCCAGCAGCTCCAGTGGAGCCCCAGGAGATGGTGGAAGACTGAGACACAGAATCTAATCTCTGGTAAGCCCTGATTAGAGAACCCAGGGTTTTGGAATAAAACATGTCCTATTCTGCAAATAACTATTCTCCATTTGGGACAGCTGCAGTACCTTCTCTTGAAAGTGTGCACTGCTTCACTCACCCACCTTCAACGACTTGGTGGATCAGAAAAAAACCCATTCAGTTTGGCAGGCTAATGGATTACTTGATAAATGAGTCAGGGAAACACACTGAAAAATAGTATATGTTGCCTCCAAAACTCAAAAAGGCCCACCAAGCAATACACTACCGACTTAATGGACGTGGAGGGTAAAAGATAACTTGCCCATCATTTTAGAGTGTTATCTTATGTGCATTTTCCCAGCTTATAGGGGGCAGTGTCCACAGAGCTTTCCAGGGATGGTGTTGCTGCCTTCACTGTATTTTTCACCGCGTGATAAAGGGCTTTTCCTCTGGGTCCTCCCAAGGGAGGCAGTGACGGGATGGGTGATAAACTCACATACAACAAATCCAGTGCACCGTATGTAGTCCTAAGCCTTCGGATTTTTAACGTATTTTTTATACTATATTAAAGAAGTTGTGTCATTTTAGCTCCATTAAACACAATCCACCACTGTCCAAGTTTTATGCAACTGAATGAGCAAACTGTTAGAGCTACTCTAAGCCCCTCAAGCTAACACATTCGAGTCCACAACCTTGGTAGGTGCGCCCATATCATCACGTTTGGCCCAATCCAATGCTATGATCCTTTCTCTCTGGACCTGCACCCTCAGAATATATTCCCACATGTATTTCCTATCCCTCTGTCAACATTATTTAGCTGTGTAATCCCACTTTCTGGGAGTTATTCCCTAGAAAATATCTTGAAATATAGATAATAACACCTTCCAGTCTTACTCATAATTGAAGACATACAACAATCTCGAGAGGCGACGTCAGGGGTCAGGTTAGCTCAGCTATGTCACACACGACATAATGTCACACCCGACATTGACATTAAATGTGATGTTGTAGAAAAGATTTTAAATTACTGGGGCAAATGCATACACTAAAATGTTAAACGAAAAAGAAGATTTGATATGTATCATGTGTGTGTATAATGTGACCATAATTCAAAAAATGTATGACAAAAAGACAGAAGCTTTCTGAGTCCTGTAGCATGAAAACAACAACCCAGTTCTGAATCTCCCCACATTTATTTCTAAAATCCATCCAAGCAAAAAAAAAAAAGAGTAAACAAAGCAAAAATCGCTGCAACAAACATTGTGTAACTCAGAAATAAAGAAAGCCCACAAATTCCAACTTACATGTAAGCAGGGTGAAAAAAAGCGGGAAATCCACAGAATATTTTTTATACCATATATGGTAGCAAAATTAAAAATTTGACAACTCTAAGCATTAGTAAAAATGAAAAAATGAGAATACTGTTACAGAAGTGAATATTCAGGCAACCTTGGAAACAATTTTGGTAATACGTGTTAGAAAACATACACCTGATGATCCAGGAATTTCACTCTTAATTATACATCTAGAAACATTTTAATAAGTGTTCCCAAGAAGGCATATACTAGAATATTCATAGCATCATGATTTACAATAGAAAAAAATGGAAGCAAACTCAAATTATATTAACAGGAGAATGAATTAATAACTGTGATGTATTCAATCAGTGAAATAGTATAAAACAGTGAAAATAAATGAAATACAATTACAGGTATCAGCATAGTTGAATTTTGTCAATGTAATCTAGGTCAATAAAACCAATATTGTGGAAAAATACAGTATAATAGGTTTCGTATATATTTTAAAACATGAAAACAATATTATATATTTTTGGAATGCATTAAAACATAAAAAATTTATGGGAAATATAATTGAGGGAGGAGAATATGATCAGGAATAAGGACAGAGGTGGCTCTATATGCAAAATTTTTTATCTCTGTGGTGTCACTGAGATATTTGGTCTTTGTCCCCAGTGTCTGACACAGAGCTCCTGAATCCCTTGTGGTTTCCTGAGTGATGGGGGTGATAGGAGTGTCTTGTTATGACAAGGAGACTCTTAGCCGGCCCCTGCATAACTTCAGGATGGGAGCTGGTCAGCAGAAAAACCAAACCTCGATTAGAAGCCTGGAACTTTCAGCCCCACTCTCCAAACTCCAGGGAGGGGAGAGGAGCTGGAGACTGAGTCAAAAATCCATCATGCCTATACAATGAAACCTCCATAAAGCCCCTAAATGATAGGGTTCAGAGAGCTTCAGAATTGGTGAACACACCCACATGCCAGGAGTGTGTTACAGCCCAACCCTGTAGGGACAGAAGCTCTTGCACTCATGATATTTCTAGACCTCGCCCCATGTACTTCTTCATCTGGCTGTTCATTTGTACCTTTTATAATATCCTTTATAACAAACTGGTAAATGTAAGTAAGTATGTTCCTGAGTTCTGTGAGCCATTCTAGTAAATTATCAGACCTGAGGAGGGGAACCCCCCATTTATGGCCAGTTGGTTCAAAGTACATACATGTGGTTGGTCTGACTCTTGAGATTCGTGTCTGAAGTTGGGGCAGTTTTGTGGGACTGAGTCCTTTAATTCATGCGATCTGAAGCCAATCTGAATTGAATTGTAGGACATCCAGCTGGTGTCCGAAGAGTTGGAGAACTGGTTGGTGTGGAAAATACCCACACATTTGGTTGCAGAAGTATAGTGAGTGAAAACAACCCAGAGTCTCTAAAGCTGAGAAATGATGGGGATTTGGCTATTTACCAGAGTATTCTTTATACCTTTTTGCATATTTGAAATATTTCTTCATACATTTTGTTAAACAGTGTGGCTGGGGCATGGTATATGATATGTGAAATAGTACAGGATTATGATTCAGAAGTGGGTGCAGACTGGTAAGTTTAGAGGCTTGTCGGCTGGGGAAAGGATTTGGGATTTTGTCCTAAGAGGAAGGGGAAGCCATTAAGGGATTTTAAGCAGGATAGTCACATAAGCAGATGGACATTTTGAAAGAGCATTCTGGCTACTTTGTGAAGAATGAATTTGAGGGTGGCACACACGGAAGTTGGAAGACCAGTCACACGTGTTCCTCCTTGGGGAGATGACAGGATCATTACTCATATTTCAGCATAAGTACCAAGCAGGGGACATAAAAGGCAGCCAACAATATGAATAACAGCGTTATAACTGGAATTAATTCAGGGATCATCATAAACTCTCCTTTTTACTGGCACTAGTGGCTACAAAATTAGTTATTCCAAATATAATTTTCACTGATTTTCTTACACAAAATACTACTATTTTGTTCACTCTCAATTCATATTTAAAGTTCACATCCTGACATTTACCTTTCCCCTTTGTCTGTTTGGTCTAACATCTCTCTGTTTCCATTATAGCCTCACATTGCATCCAGATGGCTCTTCATAATGTCCCCCAATGCCTTGCTTCTTTCCGCTTCTCCGTGTGTGTCTCAGCTGCTGTCCTCTACAATTTCTCATCCCTCCTCTCTACCCATCCAGGTGCATGAGGACCTTTAAGATCTGGATCAGAACTTGCCTTTTGCAAACCACGACCCGCTTCATCCCTCACAGATCACTGCCTTGGCTTTTCTGATATGTCGAACACTAACCCCCGTGGGTTTATTCTCAGCTTCACTTCACTACACTGACTGGCTGCCCTCTTCCCACCCGCTCCTCAAAGCTGACTTTGCTGTAGCCTCCTTTGGTCCTGCCTCAGTTACCATCGTTGTCCCAGATCCAAACCTGACTCAGATAGAAGTTCTATGAAGTGCTTCAGCCCTATATAGCTCTCATCGTTTACCACCCACCCTCCACTCCAAATGAGGTTGGTGAAATAAGCAAAGCCCTGCCTTTGGACTCTGGGACTGCTGGGTCCTACACTGTCCACTGTACCCCAAGCAGGGCAGTAATGTCGCTCTGCTGAGCACTTGAATCTTATTCTAATCCCAGGTTTAGAGTTGACCCCAATTCCCCATAGGAACCCATTTCTGGTATTCTAGTTGTGGTTCTGGACCTTGCAAATCCCAATTTCTCTCTTTGCTCTGCTTTGTAGACCTGAGGTTTTCTTAAATTTCCATTCCCACTTCCCATTCTAATAACCAGTCTATTTGCTGCAATTGCTTAATGAGGCCTGGAGCCCCGCCTTATTCTTTTTGCGCCCATCTCTGTGGACTGTAGTCCCCTCAGTGAACCTTAGCTCCCAGATCTAGGGCCCTACTGTCCTCAAAAAGATATGGTCTGCTAGGCTGCTTGGTGACTCTCCGCTCTGTGAACCTCTGAGATGCTGTAGTCCGACCACTTGTCGGATGGTTGGATAGAACGTTCAGGGTGAGCAGGAATGATGAGCCATGTCTCCACCCCGGGAGTTACCAAGTCCTTGCTGTTCTTTGGTGGATTCCAGCAGTCTGTGTCCTTGTGGGCAGGTTTAATTCTGGGCAGCAGCACCACCCTGCCCTTGCTTCCAGTAAACATCTCTAGTTCCGTGATGCACCCCGACACGTCACCAGAGTCTCTAAGTGTTCAGTAGTTGTATGGTCTTTCCAATAAATTTAACCTCCAAATTATCTTTCATCTTTTTTCCTCATTCTTCTTAGGGCACAGGGTGGTACACGTTAGAAAATTAATAAATGGCTACAGATAATAAATGAATGAGGAGCCTGAACTCCACATATTCTACTCTTAACTTGGATTTATAAAAGGTCACTTAGAGAACATGTGTCTCATCAGGAAAGTAGGGATAATAATACTTAATTCTTGTAGGTGTTACAAGGATTAGCTATGAGCAGTGTGGTACACCCACTAGCATGGGCGTAAACATCTATGTAATGTTAAAAAAATGATGCTAATCAGATCTTATATCAGAGCTGTCCAAGGGTAGCACGTTTGCTATGACCCAGCAATGGTTGAAGCTTTGCTTTTTATTCTTCTACTCATTCACATTTTAAAAATTCCAGTTGCAAGAGTCAGTTTACCAACTGAAGGCTTTATGAAGTAGTTTTTCAGAGCAATAAGAATAAGGGAAGATATGTTAGTTGTCTTTAAAAAAATGTAAAATTTCTACAAGACCATAGTCCCTCATATGAAGTGCTTGGGTGAGATGTGTTTCATAATTCAGATTTTTAAAAATTTTATAAAGGCAGTATGATATATGATGCAACACTCCCAGCAGGACTGTGGCAGTAACCCTGAAATAGACATTAATATTTTTGTAGTTAAACACATGAATAATCATGCTACATTTATTCAAGACTAAAAATAGCCTTATTAATTTGGATTAACTTTTGCTGCCAAGTAAATTTGTGTGAAATGTATAAAATAATTTTCAGTTTTCAAAGCCTTTTGGATTTTGGAATTGTGCTTCAGGGATCACAGACCCATATTCTGAAGAAAAAATGGTTTCATTTTGGGTGTCTCCAGACGTGGCAGGACCAGTGTAAGTTAACAGAAGAAACAAAGAAAATTTTGGCTTGATAGAAAAAAGAACTTTCCAACAGTGAAGATCACCCAAAAATGGAATATCAGCCCCTAGAAAAGTCATTAATTCCCAGTCCCTGTGGTCACACAGAGATGAATTAGGCAGTTGCCCTTTATTGTGTATAAGCTGATATATTTACCATTATGGAAACAATTTCCCAACATACAAAAAATGCATACCTTTAAATAAATAAAAAAAGAATGTTCTCTTTGTTTAAACAAAAATATTACATTTTAAATGAATTTGAAAGTTAATATCAAAAGCCAAGCATTCAATACACAAAGACTAGAGTGTAAGCAGTTCTGTCTGTCTCGATCAAGGCTGTCTGGATATCCAGGTTCAAGACACGCCTGGGGTGTGTTAGGTGCTTAATAAACAGTCGGGAATAAATTAATGAAAGAACATGATCTGTCAGTATAAATATTTTTAAAATTTGTAAATACATTTAAAATTTGTAATTAGGAAATTCAATGATATGCATCAAAACATATTTTTCTTCCTGAAGTTTCTATTTTAAGTAGGGCTAATTATTATAATCCCATTGTATTACTGAAATACTTTTAAATTACTTTTGATTTAATGAAGGAACACCTGCTATAGGAATTGGCTCAGATTTGAAAAAGAATACAATAAAGAATACCCTGATAATGTTATGAAAACAAGATATAAAAGACATTTGCAGAATATTTCCGTTTTTAATTTTAATTTTACTTTTAATTATTGCTTCTAATTGCTTTGATAATAAATTTGATAGGGCACTTTAAAAATTTATTTTTCAGTTTCTAATTTTTTCACAATGATCTTTCATACTGTTAAATCAATTGGGTTGAATGTCAGTGTTTTACTTAGGGTTTGAAATTCTGGGTCGGATTGCTTGGTTATCATATAAATAACACAATGAGAAACAAACTGTAATAGTCTCTTTCCCTAAAATATTGTCTAAGATCAGAGGGCTGAAGCTGTCATATTGGCTCTCAGGTCATCAACTGACTAAAGAAATAATAGTCAGAGCATAGTGAAATTTCAGGCAAGAAAAATTTGTTTGAGTAACATGATTTAAAAAAAAAAAATTACTTTTGACTTACCCTTTCAGACAACAATGCAATTCACTTTCTTTTAAATGAATGAGAAATAGACATTTTTTCCCCCTAAAAACTGGCCAGCTATCAAAGAGTTTTCTCAACTCCTTGTCAACCAACAAGACTTTCAGATGTCTTTTTGGCTATAAATCCTGCTCACAACAAAGATCTTTCTGACAGGGCAATGAGAGATACCCATGTTCTCAGTTCATTGTAACAATTCAGGTGTGTTCTGTTTCTTCTGTTGACCTTTGGATGAAGAAATTTACGAGAATTGTTAATAATACATGCTGAGGAATTGTTCTTTGCAAAATGAAGAAAAATTTGATTTTTACATGGTAAATTTAGCCATAGAGCAATGTGTTGTTTAATGTTGTTACTATTTTTTTAAATTTTTAATATTTCCTATATTTTCTTCCAACCTTTGTGACTGAGTCTTGTGATTATTAGGCCAATTAGATTGTGAGCATGAAATTCAAGTAATAGAGTAAATTTTTACTCTTCATGCCATTGATTTGACATGTGGATGCTGTCAAAAATGGTGAAGTTTTACTTACACCATGGTTATGTTGCTCTAGTACCAAATAAATATCTCTGCAGAATAAAAGTGTAGTAATATTTTAAAGCAAATATAGTTAAATTTATACCACTTTTTTTTTGATAATTCTGATCATTCATTCTGATTTCCAAATAAATCTGTTCATTAGAAGATCATGTTTAATATTATTGACACCTTCAACCCATGCGTGTCCCTGGTGGCCCATGGCCATACAAAGGCATTTGGTTTTGTTTCAACAGGAGCAAGAGTAAGTCAACACGTTTTTAATCCTCTTTAGAACAAATCTCTTCCCGTTTTCAATTCTTTGACAGTTTTTCCGTGTTCTTTATGTTCTAAGGCGTGAGGCTATATCATTTCAGTTGATCTGGTAAAATTCATTAAGCTGAAAGTGGTGAATACATTTATAAGAGAAATGTCAAAGAATTGAACTTGTGAAAAAAATTCAGAATCAAAAAGTGTTAGATAGGGGCCAGCTTCGTGGCATAGTGGTTCAGTGCGCGTGGTTCGCTGCTGGCGGCCCAGTTTCGGATCCTGGGTGCACACTGAAGCACCACTTGTCAAGCCATGCAGTGGCGGCATTCCATATAAAGTGGAGGAAGATAGGCACAGATGTTAGCCCAGGGCCAGTCTTCTTCAACAAAAAGAGTAGGATTGGCATGGATGTTAGCTCAGGGCTGA